>NC_092860.1:93994954-94053770 GCF_032062135.1 Pyxicephalus adspersus
CTGCCAGAGAGAGGGGGTAAGGACTTATGGGTAGGGTGAATGGGGATGAGGTTAGGGGAAGGGAAGGTCTTGCTGAGAGTATATGGAAGGGGGATGCTGTGTGGGGGACCAGGGTTGGGTGAGATGTCACCAGGGAGTAACAGTAAAATAAAAAGGTACAGGAGGACAGACAGAGAAATAATGAGAGTGAAGGAGCAGAGAGACAATGAGTTGTCAGACTGAGGAGGACAGGGAGTAGTGCCAACAAAGAGAGAGCAGGGTGAGTAATACATTATTCCAGATAATAGGGAACCATATGCATACAATAAACAATGTGGCAAACTGAAGTCCAAGAGAAGCAGTCCAATAATATGGGTTCAAGTGCAATCAATGTGCAATTCTTACTAAATTTACTGATGTCTGTGTGGATGCTGACCTCAAAAGAGTGGAGTTGGACACTTCTGCGTTAGACAGTTGCCTACAGAACGGGTGCCATTAAACTCCTATGAAGGTCAAAGATAATTAAATGTAAAACTAGCATTTATAGGCTAGGGCAGTAAGGTAAGGGGGCACAGTCAAGCCTTCAAGTTTTACTTATTCTGTCTGGAAAGTTTTAAATACAATGGGCCTGATTTATTAAACCTCTTCAAGGCTGGAGAGGATACACTTTCATCAGTGAAGATGGGTGATCCAGCAAACCTAGAATACATTTCCTAAAATAATTTGCTATTTTCTAGCAATTGTTTTCATTCCTGGACCAGATCCAATTCATGTTTGTTGGATCACCCAGCTTTACTGGTGAAAGTGTATCCTCTCCAGCCTTGGAGAGCTTTAAAAAATCAGGCCAAATGAGAGAACTATGGGGAAAGGTGTTTAAGGAGGATGATGAGTGGAATTAGAACACTATATATATTTCAAGAGGTTGGAAAGTATCTTTTTGCTTTTGTTGATCTATAATGTTTAAAGACCTGTTAAGACAGGCTTAAGGATTATGTTGATGGCATGAGTTTGACATCCGTTTTAGACAGTTCTGAGATCATTCAACACTCTTAGAGGTGCATTTTACTTGCAGTTGACCTTTTCCTGGTCTTTCTTTTGACTTGATTTTAGTTGAATGTGCATTTCTGTAGGTCTAATAAGTAAAAATTGAAAACAAAGTTGACTGCAAGCTTTTTCTACCCTGTTTCCCCGATGATAAGACACTGTCTTATTTTTTTGGAAGGCCAAAATATGCTCTAGGGCTTATTTTCAGGGGGATGCCTTATTTACCCATGAAGAAGACTACAGTACACAGTTATTGTTCATGTGCCTAAAAAGGGGGGGCTGTCTTATTTGATGGCCCTGCCTTATCATCGGGGAAACACGGTAATAGAGCATATATTTCTACTTAAAACCCAACTCCACTGTGCATATGTTGCAGATGCAAAAAAAAGTAGAAGAAATATCGACAAAGTGGGGGTAATTCTTTTTAGACAGACGACACTGAAACTGGTGTGCCAATTTGAATATTTTTTCTCACTTTTTATTCTGATGACAAGTCGGGAATTTTGGATTTTATTTCTACTTCACTTACACTAGTCAAACAGAAAAGGTAAATATTTCCTGCAGGGGCAGAGACAGCAATAAAAATCAGATTTGGGCTATAACTCTACCGTAAACTTTCCAATTCAGAAAAAAAAATTCAGGCAACCTCCAAGTTACGAGGAGCAATAACAGGCAGTATTTGCTGGGCTTTTTCTGGCATTTCCAAACAATTTCTTTAGCGTTAAGCTACGTACACACGTCAGATTTTTATCTGCCGTGTGTACAGTCGGTGTCGTCCATCGTCCGGACGACCGACCTGCCGGATCCACGGACGATGCACCGTTCATGCATCGTGCACTCCCTTGTCGTTGGAAAGGATCGTGAAAGATCCTTTCCAACGACAAAAATTGCAAGTGTGTACGCAGCTTAAGGGTAAGTGTTAAAGGTCGTGTTCAGGTAATGGTAATTTTATTTTATGGGTTAGGTTTCAGGTTAAGGGCTAGGTTTACAGTTACGATTAAGGGTAAAGGTGTGTTTAAAATCTATTTAAACATCTAATTACATAGTATATATATTCATTTTTACTGCTTTACCACCAAAAGGATTTGTAATTTTTGTCATTCTTATATGATTGCAAAAAAAATCACTCTGATTCCTAGATCAAAGATGCTTAATTGTGTCACCTATTAGACTGAGCAGTAAGAAAGATGTGTAAATCACAAAAAGAGCTGTACAACTAAAACAGTTAACATACATTATATGTAATTAATTGTGTCTGTTGTATTAATGGTTAGTAGGAAGGCCTAAAACAATGATTCACAATCCACTAATAAGATTTTAATTTAACAAAGGGGATTGAAGGTCCACATCATAAAGATAATGCTTTAACAGAAGTCTACAAATAACAGTTTTTTTAGCAATATATTCAAAAATGAAGTGAAAAAAATATTTATATATATATATATATATATATATATATATATATACATTCATACTATTTCAAGTATGTTTCAAGCTACCTAAAACGCCATCTGTGTTATCTCACTTTACATTACAGAACTGAATCTTTATGATCACTCTTTACTGTTTACTGAGTAGTGCTACTGACATTGCACAAGGTGCATCAGTTTGAAGTTATCATACCTAAAGCCAACTCCTTCCACAGTTATCATAGAGAGTGTGATAGAGAAGACAACAGATAACCTTGTATACAATGTGGGAAGGAATATAGATACACACACTGTCTAGGCTAGGGAAAATGTTTAAGGTATCTAGTGTACATAGAACGTATATGGGCACGTCCCCAAAGGACATGAAGCAAAGTGGGTGCTTAAATTAAAAAAAGGCATTTAAAAAAAAATACTTATGCAATCTAGAGCTCATGCATGAACTATAAATGCTATACTGTATTATGCAGCCTTTTACAAGTAGCACCAAGCAGCCCAATACACTTTGCAGAGTTACTGGTAAAGCAAGGCTCCCGAGATTCACACTGCACCCATTGAGGTAGAAATTGAAGGCCTTCATAAAATTTCATGGAGGAGTGAGATTTCTTAAGCACACTGCTTTTTCATTTAGATTGCCCTAGGTAGCACCCATATATTTAATGTCTAGGGGAAAACCAGGAAAAGTATAGCTGGGGAGTAAATAACTAGAAGATTCCGAAAGTCCCTTCAACCAGGGCTCTATCAGAGTAAGCAATTTTTGAACAGAAGAGAAAAGCTATACAACTGTGCAAGACTAATAAAGGCATTTACGTAGGAGTTAGAAGCTACCGCTGCTTTTCTGCATGTGTTTTAGCATTGAGAACAACATTTGCGTAACCAGTGAAGCTTCCAGAGACAGGCACCTAAACAAGAAAGGAAAAAGAATAGCAATGCTCCAAGCTGTGAGGTTATCTGTGCCAGTCACACCCAAACTATATGAAAGAACACTGTGTTAACTGGAACCGCTTTGTTGCAAAATATTACAGCCTTCCCACAATAATAGTAAAAGGACATCATGTATGTAGATATATTTTAACACATTGTATCATTCAAAACACTCTTGTAAATTAATTGATTATTTAACAGAGGCTAAAGACATTATTCAGTAAAAGTTACTTGCAACAGTATCAGTTCCCACACAAATGCATACAGGACCTAGACTACACAGGATGCTTTGTGAGTTCCACTCAAGTTTTGCTAACAGTGAGACCTACATGTTGCTGGAAATAGGGATTGTCACTGCTCACTGGAACCTTTCCTCTTTTACTATCCACTTTACCCCACCTGCAAATTACCAGTGGAAGGGAAGTAGGGAAAGAGAAGTCTGTTCTAGTAATCTATCAGTAACAGACCACATAATCACAGAAAAGACCACTAGGACAGCCTTTCTTATATGTTTGGGGATATGGGGGGACTCTTGAAGTAATTGTTCAGTCTTAGGAAACCCTGAGAATAATAAAAGTATCCACAGCTCACAGTACATTGGTGTGGTAGTCATGAAACAAATTCCTTTACATTGCTGGACAGAACGCCACTCTTATAGATAGCCAAAAAAGATCATTTGTGTTGGTGGTAACTGACCTAGGAGGCAAAAGTTGCTCAAGGAACATCTGGAGGAACCCTGGTTGAGAAACACTTCTTTGGAGTTTCCTAGCAGTACAGATTGCCCTTGCAGATCTAAAATGCGTTGACCTCTGCAAGATTATTTAGAATACTATTGTAATTGTAACATTATTAATTTGTCCCAAGGAGTTACTGAGACACCTTATCCTGTTACGCAAGTTCAACCAGTCAGCCCTGCTCCACATATAAATTCCACTGCTTCCGAACCCAAAGGTAAGTTTTATAGAACGTGAGTAATATTTTGCAAGATATAAAGTGTGTATAATGTAAAGGTGTGAAAACAAAAACTAATTCTTTATACACAGATATCCACATACTTTATGGAGTTTATGACAAACCCATTTGTGCTCTTCTTTGTTTTTGGAAGTTTTTTTTTTGCTTACAAACCCATATTGCATTCAAGATGTCTTTCTCATTTGCTACCACCTGGCTTCTCCTACATCACGGAGACACAAATTCTATGTCAACACACATTGTAGAGAAGCCCCTATTTGCATACTAAATTTGTATTCATTCAGGTTATTGTCACACAAAGATGCTAAAAAGGTAGAATGAAGGACAGAAAGATAAAAAAAGTGATCAAATGCAGTGATTTAGGAAGAGGTCTTTGAGGACAAAACATAGCCGTAGCACTCCCACTGTGGCCTATGTTCTTGCATGTTTTTAGCTTATTGCTTCACACGCTCCAAATAATTATGTACACAAAGCATAAGGACTACAATTCAGAACCTGAAATATAAACAATTTTTTTTTAAGAGAGCAAGTGGAACCTCTTTAAACCAGGGCTAAGCACTGGTGAACACTGTGAATCAACTGTTGATTTCCTTTACTTGAAAACTAATTTCTCTGGAACGGGGAGGTGTAAGACATAAAAAAGTTAGGTAAAATCGAGGGACTGTTGTGGCTAACACCACAAGATAAAAAAAAATTATAACAATTGTACCATGCTAGTCTGTCAGACATAACTGGCCACTTGCCTTTGTTTGAACCCCATTTTCTGTGGAATGGGGAGATGTAGGTAACTTAAAATGTAGTAGTAAGCACATTTCCCCCTTTGGCTACCTGACATTCTAATTATTAATCATGTTGTTGTTCCGGTTAGCAGTAGATGTTGTCACAAAACTGCAGGACAGGATAGTGGACCCTCTGTGTCACCAGCTCTGTTGGCAGAGACGTGCACAGGGCCCAGAGTCTAAGAAGCTGCCCGGTCTTCACCAGAGCCTCTAGAGGTGAGGGTGTTGCATTGCGGGCAACTGCCAGGTTGCGGCCCCTGTGCACACAGAGGCAGGTGACTGCTGACAGGCAGTCCTATACATTCAGGTTCAGGGCTTAGTGTGCTCTTTTTGAATTATAACATCACAATGTCCCATCACATTACAACAGAAGTAACACAGCTCTCTGCATATCATGTCAGTTATTACGCAATTAGAGATTTACATGTGTCCAGCCTTATTCATCTGTATGTCATTTTATAGAATAATTGATGGGTGGAGTACGAAAGGCTGGAAAATCCAAGTAATACAGGAAGGAATTTTACTATGTGTATGGTGTGGGAACAGAAGGTATATTTCAGGTTGCAATTGTTGTAAACAGGTGTCAGAATCCACAATGAAAACCCTAAAAGTAGTCTATCCTACAGTATATCCTATCCTTTCCTATACAGCCATAAGCGCCACATTTATCAAAGGATTCTTCAAGTTTTAATTTTAAGTGAACAGAGCTCACTTTAACAGTGAGATTCTGCCCCTAATGCATTAACACAACTCTTCAACCAAAAAGAACCCACCTCGATCATTGGTCTGTTCCCAGTGAAATCCCACCTCCACTATCCATGAGAGTGGAATGGATCAGGTCCAGAACTGAAAACATTTGCTAACTAATAGCAAATGATTTTTAAAAAATTCATTCTAGGTTTGCTGGATCACCCAGGTTTTCACATAATAATCTATGTTTTCCTGTCTTTGTTGCTTTTAGAGCTGTTTTAATATTTTGCTTAACTTTCCTAATTCAGAAACAATGAAAGGTTTCAATAGGAAAAACCTGACCATGAAGTTAACCAATCGCAGGAGGCATTTTGTTGGAGGATGTCATTGCTTTTAGGGACAAGTACAATCATATGAAAAAGTACAGACATACCATTTTATCTTATATGTAATATTTATACTAACATATTTAAATAGGTATTGTTATATCTAATATTACTACAGACATTTAAAAGGGGCTTTAACTTGTGTTTCATGTGTGTCTAAATATAAAGCTGGTATACCTAAAATTAAAAACACAATTTTTCAACAAAGATAATATTAGGGGTAATGTCTTACTGTGGGGGGAAAAGTAAGTATACCCACCGCTCCCATAAGCTGATATTGTCTCCTTTAGCAAAATCACTTTTTGTAAGCATTTTGCAAACCTTCTTACTGGTGTCTGACACTGATCAAAGTGGGGTTATGACTACTTCTCAATGCAATATTCTTTCAGTTACCGTATGTTTTTGAGTTTCTATCCATAACCCTATATTTCTAACTTTTGAACCATTGTTTGATGGATTTGCTAATGTCTTTCAGTTCATTATTGTGTTGTGTATACTTCTGTTTTACCTTAAATCTTTAAACTGTTGGCTTCAAATTCTTGTCAATCACAATACAAGGTTGTGGGTCATAAACAAGCTGATTCCAGCAACTGCCCCTGCTGTTGGTGGTGGTGAAAGAGGCATGTGTACTTCCCAAGCTAACCATTAAACAATCATTTAAAAAGTTGCACTCTGATGTAAAGTCCATTTACAAACTAATTTCCTATTGTTGGTACTGTAAAAAACACAATGTATTATTAGAGTCCCACCATAAACATGCATCACATTTTCCGCCTATTGTTTCTTTTTTCTCTTGTCAAGCCCATTTAATATGATGCAGAATTCAGAGTTGACTCAATTGATGAATGCAAGCTGCTCAGACCCCCAAAAAAACCCACACTATAACATTTCCACCAGAAATGCTGTCTTTAGGTTATGTCAAATATGTCTACTGTTACTCTAAAGAAACAACACTTCACACATACCCCTAGACCTGGCAACAAGTGGTGTGGGTCTCATTGTCTCCCCTACCTGTAAATACAGAGTCTTTCCTACCCCACCCTTTCACATTATCATCTCTTTTAAAGTCCACTGCCAAACTGCTCTCCATTACCTCCTCCTTTGGACTCTCACATAACTTAAAAGCCCCCACACACTTTAGACCTGGTACTTTCCAAACTCTGCAATCTCACCCACCTTGACAACTTTGTCTTTCAGATCACAACCTTATCACCTTCAACCTATCTAACTCTTGCCCCCCTTTGCCATATCCCAGACCTTGTCATTGGCAGAGAGATATGCGTAACCTTGACCACAACCTATTCTCAAACTGCCTACGACCTTAACCCCCACCCTAAAATCACATCTCCAGATAAGGCTGCCACTCAGTTCAACCACAATCTTTCTTTGGCACTGAATAATGTTGCCTCTGCCACCTTCCACTACCCCTGTCCTGCTAACCCTACCCTGGCACAACAATCACACCAAACATCTACAAAAGACTGTTTGTGCAGCTAAGCGCAAGTAGAGGAACTTTGGCCCCAGCGCTAATTTCAAGGACGACAAAGCAAGAGTACAACATTGAACTCACTGCCACCAAGTAAAACTATTTCTCGGCTGTCATTACCTCTCAAGCTTTGAAACCACACAGCCTCTTCTCAACAATTGACTTCCTCCTAAACCTTTCTCCTGCTCCCCCACAACTACCTTAACTGACGAAGACGTAGCCACCTACTTTGGACATAAATTAGACAAAATCAGACATGATGTCTCTGCTCAGTGGGCCACTCCAACCATTGCCACCCCTTCAACCTGTAAATCATCAGTGGCCTTCCTCAGCCCTGTTACTCTGGATGAAATCTCTTCTCTCATCATCCCCATCTACTACCTGACCGCTTAACCCTATTCCCTCTGATCCACTTGTGCCCATTCCTCCATTCTGGCCCCTGCCATATCCGAACTATTCAACCTCTCCCTTTCTACTGGTATCCACCCATCCACTTTCAAACATGCCATTATTCTCCCTACCCTCTAGCTATTGTCCAATCTCCCTTCTCCCATATGTTTCCAAACTTCTTGAGCACCTTGTCTGCAAACGACTTGCCGATTACCTGAGCACCAACTCTCTCTATGACCCTATCCAGTCTGGCTTTCAAGCTACCCAATCCACCAAAATAGCCCTTACGAAAGTGGCCAATGACCTTATCAGAGCTAAGTCTCAAGGCAACTTTTCCCAGCTCCTTCTCCTTGATAATTCCTCTACTTTTGACACTGTTGGTCACCCCATTCTAATCCAAATCGTGCGCTCCATTGGTATCAGTGACACTGCTCTTGCTTGGTTTGCTTCCTACCTGTCTGACCGCTTCATTCAAGTATCTTTCAATGGTAATTCCTCTTCTCCCACTCTCCTCCCTGTTGGTGTCCCCCAACAGTTGGTCCTTGGACCGGTTCTCTTTTCTCTGTGCATCTCCTCTCTCGGTAGTGGCATTTCGTCCTTTGGTTTACAGTACTATCTGTATGCAGATGACACTAAAATCTATCTTTCCACTCCTGACTTGTCTCCCTCAGTTCTGGATAAGATTTCATGCTCATCAATCTCATCATGGATGTCGGACAGATTTCTGAAACTCAACCTGGATAAAACCAAACTCATTATCTCCCCCCCATCACATTTCAAATCTCCCATATTAGGAACATTTCCAGGTCCTGTCACTTTCCCCTGTGCAACATCTCCAAAACCTGCGCCTACCTGTCCCCAGAGACCACTAAATTCCTTGTACACGCTCCTATTTTCTTTTGTCTGGACTACAGTAACATCCTCCTCTCTGGTATTCTACTAACCTGACTCTCTCCTCTACAATCTAAATGCTGCAGCCAGACTCATTCATCCTTCTCATCGCTCATCTTCTGCTGCATCTTTGTAGTTCTCTAAATTGGCCTCCATTTTTCCTTAGAATTAAATTCAAGCCCCTGTGCTTTGCCTTCAAATCCCTACACGGTTCCTGTCCCACTTACCTTTCTGACCTGATAAAAAAATACACCCTTAGCTGCTCTCTTTGCGCTCCCAGAAACCTACTGATTACTTCCTCACTCATAACCTCATCACACGCATGGCTCCAGGACTTTTCTAGAGCTGCCCCAACTCTCTGGAATGGTCTTCCTCATCCTATTCCTCTTGCTCCTACTTTCTGCTTATTTAAAAGAGCATTAAAAACCCATTTTTTCGATCTAACCTACCTGTCTTCTTCTGTCTTTTGAAACCCTCACTATTTCCCACCACTACATATCTCCCATCCTATTGTGTGTTACTTCCCCCACCTCCTAAATTGTAAGCTTTTCGGGGCCGGGTCCTCCTCTCCTCCTGTGTCACTGTCTGTATTTGTTTGTCATTTGCAACCCCTATTTGCAACCCCTATTTACCCCTATTTATTGATTGATACATACACAATAGATTGTTCCAGAAGGCCTAGATGTTCCCTATATGTTCCATGTTACACTGTAGTCTTGTTCTAACTTTTTTCACACATCAGTGTAAGGACAACTCATTTAATCACTAAAAATGTACTGTCATGATAATTTGTTAGCAAAATTGCATTACATGCCTAATTATTTATTATAATTATACAGCTGATAGTTATTAACATGGTTGATCAGTTATCCACTCCAAGTTGAAATAGTCTAAATCGTTTTATTTTGTTTTTTTTTCTTTTTTACAGCCACTGACAATAAAGTTTTGATAGGTGTTTTGGTTGGATCAGCAACTGCAGTATTTCTGGTTTTGGCCGCTACGATAGTTTACTTTAAAAAATATCGCAAACCAGTACAAGCACCAGTATTGGACATTCAAAAGCCAACTCTGGGTAAGCATTGACTTATATTTTTAAAAATGGTCATAAGAGAAGGGGAATTTACATATATACTAATAGCAGAATGGCTGAACAGCCATTTCTCTGACCCTGCTTCCTCCTCTTGACCTGATATATGGACATCTATAAAAAAAATCCATTGCCTACCTATTTTGGTAAATGATGTCAGAATGTTTGGAATTATGCTAAAGTGTGGCACAACATACACAGGCCTATAGTGAAAGGTGGTGTATCTTGCTGAATGTTAAGAATAATGTTAAGTTTATATGATGCATAAAAGTCAGTATATGATAAGATAATAATCACTTTTCAAATCACAAGCATCTAAAAATTATATTTTTAGTTTAGACAAGTCATGGCTTAGGCTAGCTGCTCAACTGTTTGCAAAAATGCTTAACAGAAGACTCATCACATGTCCATTCTGCAATAAGGATCTTGCCTGCTAAACTTTTTTCTTATTTAAATTTAACTATGCTGTAAAACCCGATCTTTTCAAAGATTTGGGACCTTCCTGAATAGGAATAGGATGGGGGCATAAAACATTTGTGCCCACCCTTCATAAAAGGTCCTCCTTGTGTCCAAATATGATCCCACAAAGATCCATTCAGTGCTAGCTGTCCCTGCTGTCCAACTGGGAAGAGACCCTCCCATTGTGTCCAGGGAATCAAGCAAGGGGGTACCCATGGGGCAGCTATCCCTTGCTGCCCCTGCTAAACACACTGACAGGGTTCTGTCCAGGGGGGTCGAGCCCTAATTAGTTTACCTTTGTTCAGCCAATCCAGCTGACTGACCAGCTATTTGCTTACATGAATGGCTAAACACTTAGGAATATTTAAAGGAGCATTACAACAGACAGTTTGGATTTGAAGTTATAATCTATATATACATTTTGGTATACATGAGTTAATAAAGTAAAATTCTGGGGAAAATAAAAAACTACCTTTGCAGTGGGTCTTCCCCTGCACTGTGAGGGCTAAATGTTCGTCTTTGTTAGGGTTCCATTACAAAGCACCTTTACTCTACCCCATGTCCAATTGGGTTTCTACTTTTTTGAGGCTGGTCCCCTAAAGACACTTCTTTGGAGACCTATCCATCGATTACTGGCCTCCGACATCATCACGTACAATGCTGAACGTACAGTCTTGCATTGTAGGTAAGGATGCCAAGGGCCCATCCTGAGCATTGAGCGGGAAAAAAATGTCTGAAATCCAGAGGAGAGAAAAAGGTAAAAAAAAGTGAATTTTTAATTGCACCCTATGCACCAAAAGAAAACAAGGATACAAGAGTAGTTTTTTTTTAATTTTCCAGATTTTAACTTTTTTTTTTTTAACTTGATTTATAGACACAGAAAGGACAATGTACAAAGTTATAACCAAGATATCATCAGAACAGTACAAAGCCAGAGTAAGAGAAAACAAACAATAACAGGCTCAAGGTTAGTGTTACAAAGATCGGGCAGTAGAAAACATCAGCAATATACAAAAATCATAACAAGTATCAGCAGTTCGACATATTACATTGGTATAACATCATTTGTGCCCTTTCCTTGTGTGAGAATTAAACATACTAGCAAAATCACGTCATGTCCGACTGTGTCCTCCATTTTCCAAGATTTTCCTTGTGCCAAACAATACATGAAATTAAATAAAAAAAGGGGAACATAGGTTCACAAACCACTGAACCAAAATAAAAACAACCAAAACTCGGGGTAGGGGGTGGGGGAGGGAGGAAGAGAAACTTTTCTGTTCCGGTAAATTAGCACCTTATTTCTTTTTTTCTATTTCCATGTCATCTCTATGTCATGGTGTGTCTTGTCACTCGAGGCATAAAGTGGATCCAATTTAATGGCTTACCACACTACCCATAGGGGGTCCCGATCTTATGGGAAATGTAAATTGCACCACGTGGAATAGCGATACCGGTGCAAGACTTGGCACAATTCACCTGGCTCCAGGGAATATTCCATATAAGCATACCATTTATCAAAACATTTTGTCACAGCTTTGTCATCTGCGTCTCCCACCTCTAACAAATCCCGGTATAACATATCCATTGAGGATTCTATCAGTTTCAACCGAGGTGGATCTGCGTGAATCCACTGTAGCATTATTCCCCTATGGGCGGCCAGTAAACACAAGGATTTCCAGTTTTTTTTTCCCCCTAGCTAGTTTACATACCTGCACATCCCAGTTCCCAAACACACATAGAAGAGGTTCCATTACCAACTGTAGTTTTGTTACTTTCTTAATGTTGGAAAGGACCTTGGTCCACAGTAGTTCAGATTTTAGCTTTAAACTGTGCAAGCTTTGCATGACAAAATATTAAGATTTTTTTCTCAAGTATTAAAAAAAAAAAGGGAACAAAAAGGGGAAATTGGCCAAAAGGCACATAGCTCCAAACTTTGCATTGATTAATGGGTAACATGGTACAACACCCTACTACAAAAAGATTGAAAGTAGTCACAAAACATTACATGAAATAAATAGCTGTATTGTGCTTCTGCTTCATAGAGAAATGTCCTAAGCTACACCACAATGAAGGCAGAAGATTGCCATCTATTCCACCTCATCCTCCTGTTTACCAGGTAATTTTGTTTTTTTAAGAAATCTGTATTTTTTTTGTAACAGATCTTCCTGTGCAATGTTCTTGCATTTCTCCCATATAATGTGTTGTCTGCTCAGATTAAATTGCCTAATATATATTATGTTCCACAATAACAAAAATTAAAAATGTACAATTAAAATGTACATAATGCATACATTTAGGAAAGGAATACACAAGTGCATACACAAGTAAGGAAGAACATTTATGTAAAATCTAAATGTAACCCCAGAAATACTAGCATGTAACCTTTACAATAGGTGCCAGTTAAAAAATAAAAGCACTTGTTCTACCTGCCACAATTTTGTGATACTGTTTTGTTAGTCCTGCAATACAGTTACCCCTGTTAAACAGAATATTTAGGTCCTAAATCTTCCTTCAGACTAAACTACAATCTAGTAAACTTGTTTGCACTATTATGTTACTGAACAGGCTCCTGACCTACAATGCAAGAACCAACAAATTGGTTGTTGTACATATCTTTATACACTTTCATCAGCCACTTAGTGTTAAGAATTTTAAATCCTAATTTTCTTTAACAAGCAAAATTCATTACACAATAACAATTGTACAAAATTGTTTATTCAGTTAAAATAAGAAAAACAAAAAGCCGTTGTCAAGTGTTGGATATCTGACGTGCTTATCATTCTTTTGTGGATATTTATTTATAATAATATATTTATTATAAATATATTTATTCATAATAAATATTTATTTTATATGTATAAATGTACACCAAGTGAGAACTATTATTGTTTATATTATTATTTTTTTGTAACTAAAGAAGAGAATAAAAGATTTGAGAACTAAAAGTTATAGAAAGTTTTATGTACCACGTGGACCTTGGCTCCTAGCACCCTTTAGCAGTGATGTCTATTTGTAAAGGGGCTGCAACAGTGTTGTTTTCATTTATTGTACTGTAACATGTCCAGTCTCCTATAGCATGTTATACGTCCATAGCCACACCAGTGACACATACACAGTCTTAACTATGTGCTTATCCTATCTAGTAAGTCTAATATAATATTTTTCAATGGATATAAAAAGTGTACTCATGCCTGTTAAAATGCCAGGTTTTTGTGATATAAAAGTTTATTCAAAAAATTATTAGTTTGAGGGTGTGCACACTAATGCAACCAGCTTATCATGTATTATTTATTTGTTATATTTGTTACCCTAAGAGACTTGTTTGTTTTTTAATTGAATTGTACAGATTATAGGTAACATTAATGATGGGGAAAAGTTTTGAAATTATTTATTGTTGTCTCGTTTTTTACATCACAAAACCTGGCATTTTGGCCGAGGTGTGTACACTTTTTTATCCACTGCATTTATATACAATGGCTTGAGAAAGTATTTCGACTACCTTTCTTTCATTTTTTAAAAATTTTTTATGCCTGATGCTACAATCATTTGAATTATTTTTTCCCAGTAATCTTCATTCAGTAACCCACGATGACAAAGTGAAAACAAAATTTTAGACAATTTAGTACATTTTCCAAAAAGTAATCTTGCTGCTAAGATTTTACTGAACCTTGATTGGATTCCACCTGTAGTATATTATGTTGGTTTAGCAAGCTATGGGAAGGCTCACACCTCTCCATAAAAGTAAGAGAAGCGACCAAGAACCTGATGGTCACAATGCTATGACTGAGCTCCAGAGATCCTGGGAGGAGATCGGATTAAGTTCCAGGAGGACATGAAAACCAACCTAGAGTTTGCAAAAAAAGCATAATATATATAAATATATTAATAAAATGTCATAATTTCTTATCATCTGTTGCCTTTCTAAAGATCACAACATAAATAAATACATTGATCAGCACATTACACATTATAACACTAGATACTGTACATACTTTTTAAAAAAAGCAATACCCTACTTTTTTACCTTACCTTTTTTTTTTTTTTGCTTTTAAGAATGAAGATAAACATAATGAAGAACATCCATATGAAGTAAGTACAGCTCAGTACTGTTCAGGTTTCAAAAACTTATGACTGCACATTAGCAATAAAACATAAATAACTTTTTTTGAGAGGGTTTGGAAATAATCTAAAAAAGATTTTACCAGATGAAAGTAAAGTAATACCAGTGTGTACGACTTGCTTCCCCGACTCCTTTAACTCACCAACCATTTTGCAATTTTAAAGTTTTGCTTTTTTTTCAGCTGTCATTTTAAAGTGGAGCTCCGGGCTAAATCATAATTACAGGATGTAAATTCTATACATATGGCCCACATAATCCTAACAGATACTAGCAACTACAGTTTAATACCCTTTTCACCCAAACTATTAGAATTGTACTCACTTTGCTACAAGTCTGACTAAAGTTTTATATCATTCACAAAACGGTTAGCTGTGAACCAATGTAAATGCTGATGTAAATAGTGGTAAGCATTCCTATTGGCTAGTAGATGTTAGGGGCAGTAGTACCATGGCAAACACTCTGATGTTAGCTGCTTGGAAATGTTACAATGCCAATTGCTCTTCATGTGTGTTTGAATGCAGGTGATGTCTTTGTTTCCTATTTTCCTTTAAGTCAAGGTGCATAAGTCCAGCTATACAATTTACTCACTGCCCCGAAACATTAATCACAAAAAAAATTCCCTACTACTTGTTTACAAATTATTGTAAATTATTACAGATAAACAGTTGATGAAATAAGTTTACCAAACTGTCTTCTGTATATCAAATCATACTGCAACTCTCAAGTAAAAAAATATAATAATTTACCTCCTGATTACCACCATGCATTTAATTTAAAAACATTTTTTAGCATAAACAAGTTTACAAAAATCACCTGACCATCCATATCCAATACATTTTCTGTTGCTTTGTAAGTTTAAGAGATACTTACCTATAAAGAAAAGAAATTGGGAGGAAATTTGAAAGGCCAACTCCGGGTATGTTTTTTTTACCTTTTTGAAAAACTTTAATATTCCTTCCTTAATTTAACTTCTCGTACACTAAATATGCATCAGAAACAGTGAGACTTCTCCAGCTGCAGAAGAAAAAAATTACTCTTAATGGGAGGCGACCAGGAAGAAGAACTCTTTCTTAGAATGATCACAAAAGATAGAAGATATTAGCTGTTGCTTTATCCCACCAGTTTTCATTGATAACTAAGATGTTGTTTTACTCTTACTATGCCCAACCAAAGGAAATATTTGTTTGCTTTATTTTTACTATAAACACTATTAACTCAATAAGGAGTTAGGCTCTGTTATGTGTGCTTAGGATGAGTTGCACACAAAAAGGGTGTAGTTGAAAAGATGAAGTGTAGAGGGAAAATTTAAAGTTAATTCATTTACTATGGTAAATTTCCAGTCGTAAAGGTAAGTTCTAAGCTACTAATAATAGTTTGACCAAATTTTTAGAGTAGGTTCAACCTGAAAGTTTTATTATAGTCATTGTATCACTTTCTTCATCTGTTGGCATAGTTAGTGTTACACAATTTGGTATGCACAGTTTTGCAAACCCTCCAAAGTGGATTAGAGTATATTAAGTACATGACATATGTATGAATTTACAAACTTTTCTGAGATTTTTGTATACTTTGTTTAGTAGTGTTAATCTTTTGGAGGATGCTACAGTGTGATCATACGGCTATAAAAGCAAAAGGAGACTTAGCTTACGTAAAATATGGTATTAATACTCTGCAGAGGGCTGAACATCCAGTTTGGCATTATGTTATAAGTAGGGATGAGCAAGAATGCCACTGGAATTCTCACAAAAATTTCCGATGGTTTTGCGAAATGTCGGCGAACCGATTTCGCGAAACCATTGGAAGATCGAATTAACCTCTAATGCCAAAGGATCGCAGTGGATTCTTAGAGCTGCAATCATTCTTGCACCCCTGAAAATCCTGTTTCCCATCCCCGGCACTAGAAATTAAATGGGGACAAGTCTCCCCATTAAAAACCTCTAGTGCTCCCTGATTGGCTGAGGAAAGCTGCATTCATTGATTAGCGCAGCCTGCAATCTTTTTTTTTTTAATTCGAGCTCGATCTGCGAATTTACACACGCCATTCTTGCTTACAATTTCGGCAAGCGATAATGCAAGCGAATTTTTTTTCTCGCTCATCCCTAGTTAGAAGGTCATGTAAGAAAACATAATTTATTAGAAAATGTTTTTTTATAAGTGTCTTTACGTTGTCTTTCCTTTGTTAGGATCTTGCATATGTTTACTTGAGCAGTTCCTATCATGATCTTCATGGACCACCACGAACATGACACATTGAAACATGGTCATCTCAAGAAGTCTTTCCGCTTGTTAATACTTTCATTTGAAATGTACACAATTGATAAGCCCTGATAAGTGAAAATGTGAATAATATTTTCATTGATGATTCCACTGCTGTTGTTGATATTGATGATAATGTTGTGTCTCCATCTACATATGCATTATAATGTCAGGTCTAAAAATCCTATGCGAGATCTTCCAGTTTTACAACTATACATACTTGTAGGACACTGCTGTGTTTAGAAGTCATTTACAAAATGTGTGCTGCGACAAGGAAACTTTGGTGACAGCTGAAAATACTTCTCTTACAGACATGTTTTTTTTTACATTCATGAGAATGAATAAGGCGTTTCTTACTACCGAATCTCAAAGCAAAAAGCACATTTGTAAATACACTGTTCTTAATAAACATGTTTTTTTTTTCTTTCTTTTTTTTTTTTTTGCTTGAAACTGGGCTACATTGGTTCATCACTACTGCATATATGCAGTTTACATATATGCATTGCATCTGCAGTATTGTATCTATTATCACGCAGGTTTCCTCAAAGCATGGCAGAACGCATCTCAAGCAGCTATGATTGGTGCACATGCTTTATACAAATTAGTTTATATCCTAGTAATCAGTACGAGCGTTTTCCACATTGCATAAAAAATTCATGACTGAAAATGTGACTGTTGCTTCACCTTTGTAAGAAATTCTGATCCTGTGAAATTTTTTTTTTCAACAAATATTTACTGGAGAGAATTCCAGCCACAAAGTCTGAAAAACTCTAGTGTGACCACAGCTTTAAACCAAACCTATCTGCATTTACATTTACTAACACCAGTGCCCCAAAAGGCCATTTTTTCAGAAATAGTTATTGAAGTTGCCTCTCAAACTAGGAGTTTTGAAAAAGCTGGACTTTCCTCAGGAAGTTGGTATTTGCAGATTGCATTGAAATCAACTCTAAGCTAAGTAATTAACAGAGCTAAGTAATTTGCAAGTACCTGAGCTTTTTTGTTTGGCTTTAATCCTGCCATTTTTGGTACATTTATATGAGACTGTTCTAGATAATAGATGCAGGTGGAATCAGGCATTGCTTTGCTAACTATGAGCACATAAAAAAAAACTGTCCAGAAAAACTGATCTGGTACACTAAAGCAAAACTGTCATTAAAAAAACAAACACTTACCTTTACTTTCTAAGACCCCCAAATCCCCTTGTCCCTTGAGTTGGTCTCACGCAGTCCCAGATTTCTTCTTCTTTTCAGCATGGAGGGACCAGAAGGCACTGCCATCTTCCGAGTTTTACATTTTTTACATTTTTTTTTACCGGTCCGTGGCTGGTGAGTTGGGGGCCGCAAATTACAAAAGGCAGAAGCGCAACCAGCGGGAATGTGGGCGGCTCTCCTCACACTGCTTACACAGGAGCTGCTGAGAATAGCAGAGCAATGTATGTAAAGTTTACACTTCCCTGCCATTCCCAGCAGCTCTGCCGCCTGACAGCTCACCAGCTCTCTTACACTTCCCTGCCATTCCCAGCAGCTCTGCCACCAGACAGCACTCCAGCTCTCTTACACTACTCTGCTATTCTCAGTTAGTGTGCTGACAGGAGGCCGAGCTGCTGAGAATAGCAGAGTAGTGTAAGCTGTACATACACCGGGCAGGGGCAAAATTTTATTCTATGTCACCAGGCCCTGCTGTCAGAAAGGATGGGGACCACTGATTTAAACAACAAAAAACAATGAATCTATTATTAAAGCAGGGAATCTGGCATTCACTGGGACATTCCTTGTTCAGGAGCCTTTTGCTACCAATACTATGTGTTATGAAACACATTGATCAGCAACATTCTCTATCAGGGAAATGTTTGAGAGAATGTCAGATTCACAGAAAAAGACCCCAAAAGTTTACTTTTATGTTATTTTTCTAAAATTTGATAATAATATTACTACTATAACAAGTACTTCAATTTACAAAATAAAAAGTATCAAAAACATATAATATATTTATATTTACATATTATAATATTTATATATTAACTAATTTATTTTAGAATATTTTAGACATGTTGTTTATTTGCAAGCTACTTTTTTTTATATCTCATCATTTATTTATAGATAATTGAAATCTGTATTCAGTCCACTTTTTCCTTTGCCAGTAAACTGAAATTAGCATAGGACAACATATGCAAATGTCTATCTTTCGGCTATAACTTTGCACATATTTTTCAAAGTTCGCTGCATCTATCATAGTTGTAGACAGTGAAGGTCAAAAGAGGGTGATTGTAAATTCTCCAATATTTTAGGGCAGAGAGGTGATATGACAAATACAGTAACCCACATATTTGAGAAGATTTGTGCTGTTCTGTCCTTGCTACACATTACCCTATTGCTTACATGACCTGCTGCTAAACTACACTTTACCTCAATAATTGTGTGATCAAATCCTGAGGCTGTTTTTAAAGAACAGGGCAGAATAAAGAAAAAGGGAGTAGGGAGTAGAAACAGAAGACATGTTATTATATCAATATACATAAAATGTGTTTTTCCCTGAATAACATATGTACATTATATAGTACAATTTAAAGAAATTCTGTTGTTTGTGCCAATAAAATATATACCTGTAACTTCTATATACTATGCTAATATTATTTCACACCAGCATTGTAATTTGTAAAAGCAATTGAAAAACATGTAATTAAAGAAAGAAGAAAATACCAGCAGTGCCACCTTTACCACTACCTTTGCCAGTTTTAGAATTCAGCATTTAGTGCTGCTGCAATCTTCATTCTAAACACTTTGCAAATAAAAAATAGCATGAAAAGTTTGCATTTACATGCATTTATCATTGTTATCTAGCCCAGAATGGCTACAAAATTGGCTGGTGATTTAAAAACAAAACTTCTTGACAAATATGTGTCTCTGATTTATCTATTGGTTCCAAAAATGCTTTGCAAATTTTTGCAATTTTGAGTAAACAGCAGTTTATTGAACAGGAGTATAAAATGTAAGCCGTTATTTGCAAGGTTGGCCATCCCCAATAACCTCCAGGATAATCATGCCTGTGGAGTCTGTTAAAATGAACACTGACATACAAACACTTATGAAAACAATTCATGAATCACTTGGGCATGCATTCACATACACTCTTCCATCTACATTTCAATTTACATTTCATTAAAAAAATACAGGATAGAAAAAAATGCAAAGAAGCACATACTAGGCTTCTAAAGAAATGGGTTCAATGTAAGAAGATCATCAGAAAGCAAAGAACTTCTGATTGTGTGTTGGCTTGGAGTGGGGTAGACTGGGTGTGGAAACAAATTGGTTGGTAAAAGAGTAAGAGGATGGTTAGAGGTAGTTGGCAGGGTCAAATTTGCACAGAGCAGGATGTAGCTGTTGACTCTTATGTTGGATTGTGGGTTGACAAAGATTAAAGTGGATGTAAAATGAAAAAACAAAATGTCACCAGGAGATAGAGCTAATCAACAAAAAAAATATGTGAGTCCCTTTTGACTAAGTGTAGAGTTTGGCTCAGTATGCAGCACTGCCAGCTACCACATGCAGGAATTACATAATCAGTGGTCATTTAAAGCATACCTAAACTCATTATTTTTACTTTACATGGAAGGGTAGACAACCCTTCCATGTAATGTAAAAATGTTGTTTTTTTTTAAGTGAAACACTCTTTTTTTAGAAAAAAAAGGATGCAGCACTGCCCCTTTAAGTCTTGACCGCCACGGCATATTGGGAGCGCAGAGCCTCCTGGGATACCTACATCACACATCACGGGAAGCTCTGGCTGCTCTGGGTATGCACAAAAGGGACATAGGGGAAAGAGATGCCAATCTCATGGATGAGCAGTGAAAACGGCTCTCTTTTTTTCCCCTTATCACCACTATCCTAGACATGTGCAAGCTTTCAGCGAAGTGGGTGCCGAAATGTTTGAACAGTGATTAGAAGAAGGAACGAGTTGAAGCATCCAAAGCCATTTTGGCCCATTTTGAGGCTGCACACGACTTTTTGGCTAGGTTAGTGACTGAGGATGAAACCTGGCTCCACATCTATGATCAAGAAACCAAGGAACAGTCAAAGGAATTGCGCCACAGAGTGTCCCTGCGGACGAAGAAGTTCCGAATCCAGAAATCGGCCAAAAAAGTCATGGCGTTCGTTTTCTGGGACAAAGAAGGTATTCTGTTGGTGGACTATCTGCCTCAGGGCTCCAGTATCACCGGGCAGTATTATGCTAACCTTTTGGACCAGCCGAAGGAGGCAATTAAGAGGAAATGCCATGGAAAAGTGACCAAAGGGATCATTTTTTTGCAGGACAATGCACCTGCACACACGTCCAATGTTGTGGCTGCCAAACTGAACACCCTGGGTTTCCAATTGGTCCACCATCCCCCCTACTCACCTGAACTGGCCCCTTCGAACTAATATTTGTCCTGGAATTTGAGGAAACATCTGAAGGGGCAACGTTTTGAAGACATTTTTAATGTCAAAGATGCTGCTGAGAGCTGATTTGCAGCCCAACCAAAGGACTTTTATTTGAACAGTCTAGAAAGTGGCTACAGCAGAAACATGTGAAGATGCTGGAGTGCCCATCAGAGTCTCATGACCTCAATTGAAATCATTGAATCACTTTGGGGAGATCTCAGCTGTATAGTTAATGCAAGACCACTCATCCAGGGGATCTGGAGGCTTTTTGAGAATAATGGGCAGCTAAGAAATACAGGCCCAGACCCAAAACTATCACTTTACTAAAAGGAGCAAAACACAGTATTAGGTACGAAGGTATGCAAACCTGAACGTCTCATTACTTTCCTTATTGCTATGTTTTGTTTAATGGTTCCACCATTCTGTGATGTCTTACAGTTTACTTTGTACATTTTTCATCCAGTACTGCAGAGGGTGACTCAGGTGAGATTGCAGCACAGTTACCACAGCTGTAAAGACAGTAGAGGAGAGAACCTTCCCAAAAAAACAACAAAAAAACTATTGCTAATAATTTTATTCTCATGGATCTACACAATGCTGCACTACAGACCTGGACTTTCACTACTTATTGATATATGTTTTTGTAACCTTGAAACAGCGCATGGTAACTGTTGTCAATGTTGTTTCTGCAGTAATAAATATAATAATAAAATATTATTATAAAAAATGATTGAAACAAAAAGTACATTTTTTGTGCCTGATCACTTGTTGTAAGTATATTCTGAATGAAATTTATATGAATCTTGCATGAAAACATTTATGAATAGACCTCTTTGGGCTCTATTTATAAAACAGGTAATCAGACATTCCCTCAAACACTTCCTTGTAGGAATCTTCTAGGTCCGTGTGTTTCAATGGCACTAATTGATTCCCACAAATTTATGTTGTAAAGTGTTTTTTTGCAATTTGGCCAGATTCTTGGCTAAATTATATCTGGGCAGTAGAAGTGATAGTTGTACTTCATGATTACCATTGCACCTTAATTTTCAGTGGTTCAGTTCACACCCTATGGTTACATGTGGTTACAAAGTGACTAACATAATATTAGTGCGTTGTGCATAGCAATCTTCTAGCAGTGTTTCCCAACTTCCTCCAGAGCTTCCTTGAGTAATAAGCAGTTTGTGACTCTCAGGTAAGTTATCACTGACACCAATGATCTTTTTGGCTATGTGTAAAAGTGACATTCTTCCCACTGGTTAGCAATGTAAGTGTCAATCTTCATGCTGACCACCACACTAATGTACTGTGAGCTGGTAATATAGGAAATATAGAAGTGGTTTGCTGAAGACCTGAATGTTATTTCAAGGGTTCCTTCATGTTAAAAAAATTGAGAAACACTAATCTATCATATACCAATGCTAAAAGTGCATTGGACATGCTTATTGATGGATGAATGATATATCCATCCCACACACAAAGCTCCCACCTTCAAGATTTGGGTTTTGTGGCCAACATTGGCACAAACAGCAACTGGAGTGGAGAAAGCCCAGCACTATGTAAAATATATTCACAGATGCGCCATTTAAAAGCACACACATCCTTTTTTATCAAGACATGCTCAGATTGTAAACTCTTTGGGGCATGGTTCCCTCCTGTGTCACTGTCTGTATACGTCAGCCATTTACTACCCCTATTTAATGTACAGCGCTGCCTAATATGTTGGCGCTATATAAATCCTGTTTAATATTATTATTAATAAAAAGTGTCTGTCAGTGCTGTTTGTAGTAGTACAGCTATATCCTATATGAAGTTTTTGTCATGCTCATTGGAGGCATATTAGGGTTTGCCATCACATTGAGTACCAGACGCCTTAGTGACCAGGACAAATAGGTTCAATCTCCCCTGTAGGAACTGAAAAACTGACAGGTGGTTTTAACATTCCTGACTAAAATAAAGTCAGCGCTTCATACAGAAGAACCCTATGCAGCCATTTTTGTAGCCATTGCTGTAGTGTCATTATTGTCTATAATTACTTTTTATTGACTTTCTCCCAATAATGAGCTCCCATGCCAATGGCAGTGTTGGTTTTGAGGTCTCAGTAGAAGCCCAGCCTCCACCTCAGTCAGTGTGTTCCTGTCAGTTTCCCTGTGAGTGCTTCTATAATAATCCAAGCACTAGCAGGAGCAGCAGCCCTCTCCCCCCAGTGTGTCTCTCACACTGCAGACTGCCAGGCTCTGAGTGCAGCCCTCTTTCTGCAGCTCTCTGCTGACTTCTATTGCAGCTAAGGAAGGTCATTGCTTCTCTGACTGTCTCTCACTGCAGTCACACACAGGACACCTGGCTGCCAGCTCTGGGTCTAGGTACAAGCCAGACAGAGGGAGGGGCACACTGCAAGCACCAAGATCTTCCCTATGCCATAATCCTATGAGGAAGGTGTCTGCCTGCAACAGGAGCCTCCGCCAAAAGCCTGCAAGAAAAGGGACTGCTTGAAAGGAGGGAGGGGACAGGAGCCCCAGCTGCAAGAAGATGGCCTCTCCCACCTCTGCCCCTTCTACACCAGGGGGTGGTGTGTCTCCCTCTATGCCCCCAAGGATACGCCAGGTGGGTTGTAGTATGTGTGAATGAGGTGCAGTGCTTTGGTGTCTCCTCATTGCAGGGTGTGTAAAGCATGCTGTATTATGTGAGAATATGCTGCTGTCACCCAATATGATAATACACCCTGTTTGCTGCATTGCTATGAGCGAGCCTTTATCATGAAGAATGACATTTGGGGCTCAGCCCTCTCTGCTCTGCTCCTAGACCCGGGTAATGACTATTTCCGTCATTCTATGACGTCATGACCACGCCTTTTATTGGGAACAATGACACAGTAACCCAGCATTGATATCATATAAGGCATGATGGAAGTTTAGTGTAATGGAGCACTTGTTATGTTATGTGCTTTTATTGTAAAGAAAAAGCCCACTCAGTGCTATAACTTGGAGTACTATAATTACTACAGATTCCCCGCAGAATACTACAAATGTACACACATTCACTGTGCATTGTGGAAATTCAGTTTTGTTTAGATGCCGGCACTTCCATTGGACAATTTTAGGGCGATCCTGTTGCTGGTGACACTTATCACTAAAGTTCAGCTTCCATGATGACCTATGCTACTGGAAACACTGCTCCAACTTTATCTCTAGGAAGGGCATGTTGCTGTATGGGAGCAGAGGAAGACCATCCAGTAATGTGAAAAGAATTTTAATGACTGTCACTGAGCATACAGTAGTGGCTTTGTGGAAGAGTCCCAGTATGGGTGTCAGGAACTTTAAGAAGGGTATCTCATTAGGAGAAAGAACATTGGTGTCATGAGTTCTAGAAAAAGTGTGTGTCAGTGATTTCACACTTTTATACATTTTAATTTGAGGGCTTTAGGGATTCCCATTACTGGAGTTCCCATTTTTAGGGAACAATTAAAGGGCCCACAATTTATCCATAAACCACAAGTGGAATGAAGTGCCTTGGTACATTTTGGCAGGTATCAAGTTCAGGCAACCAGTGTTCATTCAGAAGTGGAATGTCTGATTTGGCTTTATTGCCCCTTTAAAGTGCACCTGTATGTATGTAATACACGTCTGCTAAAATGCCAGACCCTGCAATTGATAATAATTACCTTCTAGGATTACTTCATTACACCATACACATGCTGGGCGAAAAGAAAAATACCCAAGGTTTCTAGGTTTAATGTACATCTGACTTACATTTTGGCTTTCCATGTAGTATAAACTGTTGCAGTGGCTCACAGTAAATTGGATCTAAATCCGCGCAGCTCACCTATCTGCATTCCAGTGCCGGGTGCTGCCATCTTACTTCTGTTCTTCCTGTTCCAGATGATCCTCTGCCATCTTGATTGGCCATGCGGTCTTGAAGTAATTACTGTGCAGGCGTGTGGAAATTCATTCATCCTGGCACACGTAAGGGAATTTGGGAATGCCCGGTTTCCCTGGCAACCGAAGCAGACGCTGTGCATGTGTAGCTCAGCTTTGACTTCAGAAACCCAGAGCAATCAGGCAGGTAAGATGTGTTATTGCAGAAAGGACATCACCTGTCCCTTTCCACAATAATGACCTGCCTGATCATGCAAACATAAAAATGGAACTTGAGTTTCATTTTAAGGGGTCTGTTTATAAAGCAATAAATCTGACATTCACTGGAACATTCCGTGATGGTGAATCTTCCAGGTCCATGTATAAAGTTTAGGTACCTGCAGTATCTTCCTGTCTTTCTATCATAGCCAAATAGTGGGCTGCCCTGACAAGATCCCTTTATTCCAAGTACATGAGTTTTGAAAATTGTTAATATGGGCTCACATTCATATTCACCGATTACTATTACAGGATAAATCACTGGTTGAGGAATATGATAGGAGGGTTGGGGAGGCTGCTGCAGGTACGTGAAGCACCTCATGGCACCTGTACTTCCTACCTACAGGAGTTTGCCCTCTTCTCCAAAATGACAGAACCCTTTAAATATCTAAACAGCAAACCACACCTATTGCTTGAGTTCACTATTCAAATTGGCAAAGTAGCAAGAAAAATACCTTTACACCTGGCAATCCCTGGATCAGAAAGGTAATTTTTAACAACAGTTTGTCCTATGCCCAATAAATTTGATCATTAAAAGCGTTATTGTTGAATAGCCTGAGATTTCCAAGTAGGCTGTATTTTGCTGAATGGAAAACCCCTGGTTCATGATTTTCTGGTATAACCACCCAGAAGAGCTGCAGTGGATATCTTGATCTATGACATTGCAGATTACTGAGATCCAGGTTTACAGTATTTTCCTAACTTAAATTTTAAATTGTAAGAAATTTTCCAAAGTGCAAGTGTTTAACCTGTTTTTAAAATGGCAAATAAAAGATTACAGGTACAGGTTTTAGGTTGATTAGCAATTCCCAATTCACATCCTGACATATAAATGGGTGGGCACATGAACTGTGCATATTTGCAGGTTTTCACCCAAGTTTGTAAAACAGATTTAGTTCTATGGACTATTCAATAAGGTTGTGGTGAATGCAATGTAAAAAATGCAATTTAAAATTTGCAATGTTTGAGGTATGTATTAAATATCCATTTGTTTTTAGTGTGTATATAGTGCAAAATGTGTTTTACGCATTAGATATCTTAGTATATTAAAGCAGTTGCATTGTGATATGTTGCTTCATAGCGTAACTAATCTATATACTGCAGTATGAACATCTTTCAGATGTCTATGCAGTAAAGCTTTACCTGCACCACTGCAATTCTGTATGATAATTGAGGTCAGGGATGCATTCAGAACAAATTACATATTTTTTTATTTTCTCATGTTTTACGTTTTATATTTTAAAGCATATCTCTATTCAGGTGGATATTTAGGCAATTTAGAGTATTGTTTTTCTATTTGAGAAATGACATCAAGTGGGGTGGGTCGCTGGCCAGCGTCCAGCTTTCCTAAGAAAAACATCAGGCTGCAAATGCAATGAAGTTCTCATTTTATAAATGCTGCTTGTTTGTTATAATGATCCTGTGGCTTTATTACCTTAAGTGACTATTCAAAAGCAAGTATTCAAGTAATACATTTTGAATGTACTCCCCTTTCCTGATCTACACCCTTGTTTATGGTCAGTAAAAAAAATGTTAGTAAAATTGTAGACCATCTTTATATTCAAAGTTAACGTAAAGGATGTTTCCTCTTTTGGAATTACTCTGTCCATCTATTCCTCTCAGTTGTTCCTCACTTTTGTCTAATGCATAGACCTCTAAACAGATGTAATATGTACCTATAAAAGTGTTACTACATTTAACTTTCCATCCAATGGTGCATTTGGTATTTTAAAAATCAATAATGGTAAAAAAGCAACCTTTTTGTCATAAATGGGGCATGGCAAGGTTGTATCCTTATCCCATAGTAGGTACTTTGTGCAATAATGTTTCCTTCTTTTCCACCTCAGAAAGTTGGTAGGTGTGATTGAGGGGGAATTTCAAAATTTTAGAGTTGTTGCTACAACAAGTAGTAAAGGTAAAATTATCCAATGTGACAGTTGTATAGGCCAGGTATTCCCCTGGTATGTTTCCAAAAGTAAAATCAAAACAATGAGACAAAAACAGTATACAATAACCCAATAAAAGTTTAAAAACTTCTGTATTGTATCTGAAGTTAAAAAAAGGTTTGGCTTAAACATACACCTCCTACTTCAACAATACATCTGTAAGAGACCTTAGAGTTACTTTCCAGCAAAGCATATAGGTAGAAGAAACTCAATGAAGCAGGAAAAGCAATACAAAATAAACTGCTGCAGTACTACTCCAACTACTCCTGCCCACTCCAATAACTCCAGGTACATTAAGACATGAGATAAATTTGAATGGAGACCATTGGTGGACTGCAAGCTTCAAGTCAGTCCACAGATTTTCAATAGGGTCCATTTTCAATAGGGCTCTGACTAGGCCATGCAAGAAAATTTTGCTGTGCTCTTCAGGTCAGACAAACCTTCTTTCAGTTACCAACTTTCTGGCAGATTACATCAAATTTTCCTTGTGGCGATAGTTTGCCCTATCAATTTTTTCTTCTGTCTTGACAACAGGATGCTACAACCTCCATTTTTTACTAAAAGTTTGGTGTTCTTTGGATGGTGAGCTGTATTGACTTTTTACCGCATTAACTGTTTGGTTTGAGGCCAGCTATTCTGACCATATCTTTCTTGTATCTCCTTACTTGTGTTCATCCCCAAGGTCTTTAGACAGTGCCTTTCCACCCATAATTGAATATTTACTTTTATTTGAATTAAGTCTAAGCACTGGAATGTTTTATGCTAAAATAATCAAACACATTACAAATGATTACAGATGAAAGCCATCTACATAGCTTGTTGTGGAATGGAGACGCTAGTTACACCTGAGTGAGTCTACGTGAGTTTAAGTCTTTTTTTTGGGGTGGGATTTTTTATCCATCCCAGTGATTCTGTTTTTTTTTAACTGTTTGCTTTTATATATATCACTTAGATAATATAAACCGCATTAAATAAATATATTTAGAAAGTTTTTGTGTTTGTATTCATGTCAGGCTGCAAAGAAATTGTTGGATACTGGAGAATATAGGAAAATAAATGCACAGTTTCACCTGTTCTGTTCAATAAAGTAAGCCTGGGAAATCACTAAAATAATTAGCTCTTATGCATACATACATATCCATGATGCTGTATTACACAAAACTTCAATCCAGACTTTATCACACTGATCAGATAGGAGAAGTAAGATTTTACAGTTTGATTCATATGCCCTGTAGGGAAGATGTACATCAAGCCTTGGTTGTCAGGGTTCAAGTAGATACCAAAAAAACATGTGCAAACATTTTTTACAAGCCTGTTTTTTTTTGTTCCTGATGTCGTTTAATACTTTAAATTACTTGACAGATTTATTGTAAATGAGTAATTAACACCTTCTACTGTCCTAACACTACGGACTTGTTTTGAAAGGAAAATTATATTTATTTAAATATGAGAGAAAGATTAGTTCATGTTACATTGTAAACCATACTTTTAGCTGGGTCATGTTCTGCACTTAAAAACTGAACTGATAACTGACTGATTATTTGAATTTAATTTTAGAGGTTGTGACAGTTCTGTCAAGGTACTAGTGCCCATTTGTGAATGCAGTGAAGTGGCATGCATTTAAAACAATGATTGAAAAAGGTCACCAGGTGACACGGTAGTGTGATGTTTCCTAATATAAATTTACCAGAACACTTGATCTTCGGAGAAATCCTTTATAAACCTTAACACAACCATTAAAAGTCATTTATTTAAGATATTAAAACTAGGGAGTCTGAATAACTTCTAGTTGACCAGCATTTTCAGATGACAAAATCAGCAGTGAAAAGTCCTATGACAGACATCCTTTAAAGGGAACATGTCAGGATATAAATGTTCTAGCTGTTCCTGATAAATTATGAAACAGAAGGATAAGTTTAATTAAAAAAAAAAAGTTAATACACTTCTGCGTGCTGGAGCAAAATGTGAATGAAATCTGGTATATTAAAAAAGGCCACTGCTTGGCCTGCACAGGTCTTCTGCAGAATGAGCTAATTCAAGAATTTTCCACCCCTATAAAATTGTGTGCTCATTGCAAGTCAGTTTGTGGTGCACTGGGTATTGTTCCCTAGGTGCAAGCTAATTTTAGACATTGGTGGTTGTTACTATACAAAGGAACGTCATTAATCTTTTTATACATAGACTAGAAAGCCCTTAACCATTGTGAAATATAAAACTGCACTCAACAAAAAAAAACATAAACAAAAACATAACATAAACTAGACGTAAAAATGCAAGCATAAAAGGATGTGAGGCTAACATGAAGTGCATTAAAAGTAAAATTTGAATTCTGCTTTAAAGAGCCATTGCGGCTTAATCATTTTTAATAAGATTGTCCATTGACCCTAAAAGTTGCCCACTAGGTTTTATACTTGACTTCATCCCTGATTTAGTGATTCTCACTGGTTGCTTGGATTACCATTTACGGTAGGATTAAATAGGGCTGCAGCACATTCGATAAACATGATGTATTGATTCCTATTATAAAAATTAAGAAGAGCACAGGACTAAAGGACTACTGGCTGCTAATTGTTTATTATTGGCTACCAGTGTCCAGAACCCTAATATAAAATTGTGGCATCTGCAGGTGACTTTTGTACCTGTTTGTGTCAAAGTACAGGCATTAAGAATCAGAAAGAAACTGCGCTTTTGCCAAAATGAATTGGGTTATGGTAAACGACAGGCTAACGCATACCCTCAACAACACCCTAGATAAATGTGACTGAATCTGAAAACCCTGGATGACTTATAGGTCCAGCTAAATGGACAATATTTAATTTTTTTTTTCAGCTTGTGGTGTAAGACTCCTCTTTTCAACTCCTTCCCTCCCTTGTGTGTCTGTCAGTCCTATCCATAGCTTAAAGACAATGGGCTTGATGGGTCAGAACAATTAACTCTAAGCAGAATAGTTTAGGACTTTCTCAGACAAGGCTGAAAGGTTAAAAACCAGATACAACTGACACCTTGTTTTGTGTTTATGGTTATGCTAATGTTTTGTGAAATTTCAATTTTGCTTAACTACTTTTGTTCTTTTTCAATATTTTAATTATTGAATGCTATGTGACAAAACGATTTTCCTGTTACATGTTTACAATGGTAAAAAAATGTAATAAAAAGATAGAAATACACACTGTGCCATGCTGAATTACCCAGGATCACTGGCTAAAGTGTAAAGGGAGAAATATAAATATTCAAAAAACAACTGTTTTAAACATACTTTAGGTATTAGGGCAAGGTTGTATAGACAGAGATCAGAGAAGTATTAATAAGGTAATTGCGTGCGTTAAGAAGTCCAGGCACAATTCCTGATCTGTTCATATAAGAAAAGCAATAAAATACAACCAATATTGAAATCCAAATACTTTTCTTAATACCAGAATTAAAAGAGTGAAGCACCCTAGCTAGCCTTTCTTGGCCGCACTATGAATTTTACCTGAATTGGTTTTGGGCTAACTGACCAGGAGATGCAAACAGTAGTCCAGACACACTTAGTGAGAGTGGAAGTCCTTTTAAGAACTTTGGTCGGGAGCTTGAACAAAAACTGGCTGTTTTGTTGAAGGTCATAAATGTATTCTTAGTGGAAAATGAATTTTGAAAAAAAATTCAGTGGAACATAAATGGGCTACTTGTATTTGGGAAAAGTTAACGGCCCTCCGAGGTTGATATTGAGCTACCTCTATGTTAATTTAAGGTATAAAGGAAAGAAGAGTAAGAAAGGGGTTTCCGCTCACAAATTTTTGAGTAAAATCATTAATTATGTATTAGTATAAATCCAATTTCATACATAAATATTTTACATACGTTATATTTATAAATATTTGGTCTGGTTTGTACATCAACTGACTGAAATATACTTCCTAGACAAGTTTGCTACTAGCTATTACCCGTATGTGTCTTAGGCGGACCTGACGCGTTTCGCCTTCAAAGGCTTCCTTGGGAGCTTAAGCTTAAGATCTGTATGGTCTAGATGTAATATAGAGAAAGTGACAAGTGACCTATAGAAATGTTAGCACATTAATAATTCTACAGTAAACATTTTGAAATAACCAATGGCTAATATGGTAGGCTCTACTAAGGCTGTGAAAAATAAGATTGGTTCCATTGCAATCACATAACATGATTGGTAGCAAGTTTATACAAGCAGGAACAAGCTGTGCTTTTACATGTGTTCCTAGGGCACACTGAATGCTAACAATAGTATATACCTATATTTCATTTAGTGGTAAAAATTTGGAGAGGCAATGATGCATTTATGCAGTCATACATTACTGCGAACTGCAGTGGATTTACACCAGGAGGATGTTCTTGTGCAAAGTGCTGCTCAGTCAGTGTAGCACATGCTAATTGTCTGGTGGGAATACGGCCAACACAAGAAGCAATTATAAAACACACAGAATTTAGTTGCTTCAGTGAACAGAAAACGCTTGTATTTATCCACCTTTTGCTTTGTGATATTTTAAATAGTATCAGCTGGATACTTGGCTACTTTTTGTTCTGATTGCATGGGTTGCTGGAGAACATTCTACACTTTGTTGATAGTATATTCTCCGAAACAGCAGTATATTTTCTATAGCGATGGTCAAGGGTCATTTGTGGTTGCTACTTTCTTTCAGTGTAGGAGGAGACATCCTTCTCATGGGTTTATTTATTAGATGATTTTTACAGCTGTAGAACAAAAAGGGTCTGTTTTCCAGACAACTCCATGAGGCCATGCTTTTTGAACATAAGGATGTTCAGTGGCAAAGCAGTGGGAAAGAGAAGGCATTTACAGACTTTTTTTGCAGGGTAGATGTTGAGGCAGGTTTACAGGGAATACCTGGAACACAACTAATGTTTTAGTCCATTCTCTGGGTGTTTAGTAGGGTTAGGATCTGTAAAGGCCATGCTGAGTTTCTGCACACCAAACTCATTAAATCATCTCTTTATTGCACTGGTTTTCTGCACATTGTCAAAACAGAAACGGACCTTCCCCAAACTGGTTGAAGGCTAGAAGAGTACTATTGTCTGTTTTTATATACCATATCATTACCTGTTGTGTTCTAAATGTCCAATATTTTCCAGTAAATGTACACTGTACAAACACTTTGCTGACTGTTGTAGTAAGGTAGGAGATTCTTTCTCAAAAACTCTTTAATGTATTTATAAATTAAGCTTTTTTAATAGAAAAACTATTGCCACCATAGGAAAAAAATCATGAATTCATTTCTGTGTTAACATTTTGACAAGGATTTTGATAGGTTAGTTGGACTTTATGATTGCTGTATGATTGCTGAGCAGTTTGAGAATAGGTAGTTGTTGATAGTACAGAAAGATTTCAGGGAATGACAGTTTTATTTAAGTGCTTGTATTAAATTACACCTGTAGTGGGAATGCCTGCACTGCAAGCTTTCCACTGATATCATTCATTCATATGATCAAGGTTCAAGATCATCACTAACTATTTATAGTCATTCTTGCTACAGAGCCACTGGAGCTCCTTAAAGTTTCCATACAAACTCTGACTTTCTGAAGGTTGATATATAAAAAGTCCTAGGGCTCTATTTATAAAACAGGAAATCTCACATCCCCCTAATCATTCCCAGTTAAAGTGTTCCTAAACTCCAAAAACTTTTGTTTTAGATGCCTTTAAAAAAAAAAGGTGCAGCCCCCTATTTCTTGATCGCCTAGGGGATCAAGAATGAATGGAAGCGCAAAGCCTCCTGTGTTCTTCTTGGGGAGCATCTCGGGCATGCACAGAAGGAGCCTTTTGGTGGGGAATAAAAAATTTGCTGATCTCACACATGCACAGTGAGATCAACAATTTTTTATCCTATGTCACCGGATCTTGCGCCTGGGTTGGGTGACATAGGATGAAGAACCCAGAAGAAGAGACGAAAATGGGGGCATCCGGAGGGCCGGCTCCGGGTCGGATGCCGTAACGACGCGGGACCAGATGCAGGACACCCCCAGATGGATCGGACTGCCCTGTGGGATTAAAGGTAAGTGTATTTTTTTTTTAATTTGTTGCATACTATTCGTAAAAAATGCAATAAAAAAGGAACTAGCTGCTATACTCATCAGATCTGGCCCTGCTCCTGCAGAGTCACTGATCCACCGATACTGTGCTACTTCCTTTCAGGGTTAAATGACACAGAGAATTATTCAACCCAGTACAAGAGGTTTGTGTCTACACCAAGCAAAATAACCACAGTTTCCAAAGCATCATCAAAGCAGAACTTTGTTTTATACTCTAGACTTGATCAACTGCAACCCACTTACTGGCTAGACACAGGTCATTGTTATTTTAATACCTCCTTGTATACCTGACTGTAGGGGATGCAGCAAACCTATTTGGTTTGTAAGCTGAATGGGGGATGTGCAAAGAGTTTTATTAGTTGTCTTCTCTGTTATCCACCCAGTGTTGATAAAGCTAATGGATGCTTAATCTAGATGAAAAAACATTTTTGGTATATTTGTGTACTCTACATGCAATAAGATTCTGTCTTGGCAGCAGCTTGTGTAGTCCTTAGCTGACAAATAGATTTTAATTGAGAACTGGCAGTTACCCCTGTGAATGCGGTCAGAAAAATGTGCAGTACTAAAACCTGTTATGTTGAATAGTGTTAGTAGTCATTAGCATATTGCTCAATGCTTGGATACAGAACAGGAGCCTTGTCTTTTAAATATTGCTCTTTTCATGTCTGTCCAGTAAACAAGTTTTACCATGTGTATTGAATGCCAAAGTATTTCCAAGTTGTTAAATATTTTTCTTTTTAAAACAAGGGGTATTTTTAGGAGACTTGGTTTTATTTTATAAGTACAAAGCACAAATTAAATAATAAAGCTACGGAGTTGTGTGGAACCTGCCATTCCTTTTCATTCCCAGGCTTTCTACCAGAACATTGACTCATCCAAAAGTTTGGCAAAGTCAGATAAATATGTTTTGAGACACTTCTAGATTCTGTCTGTATAATCGATAATAAAAGTAAAACAGTGTTGTACTTGTCACATAGGCACTTGCTAAATTACAGTTCCCCAGCATGGTAGTAATAGCACAGGGAATCCTTAAAGTATACCTAAACTCAGAAATTTTACATTTACATATAAGGGTAGACAACCCTTTTATGTAAGGTAAAAATTCTGTTTGTATTTTTTTTTTAAAGTGCAGCACCCTTTTTGCACCCCCCTAGAATGAATGGGAGCGCAAAGCCTCCCAGGATACCAACGTCACGCTTCCCGTCACGCGCTTGCATGCTCATTTTCGTGAAAAGGAAAAAGTTTTTTTCCAACCTACGTCACCCAATCTTGCACCTCTGTCGGGTAACATAGGAAGAAGAACCCGGAAGAAGAGGGGAAGATGGTGGCACCCAGTGCTCCGGCTCAGAGACAGATACTGGGAGGACGCAGATCCAGATGGAAGACACCTCTGGACCGATTGACTGCGCTGCTGGATTAAAGGTAAGTGTATTTTTTTTTTTTTTGGGTTTTGGACATTTTTCAGTTTTCTTCCTCTTAAGTAGAATTTTGGGAAATATTCCAGGGCATCCCCATGGTACTTTTGAAGCCAGCACAAAGAGATTTAAAGCATCCCCTAGCCTATAGTTTCAAGGATTTTTTTTATATTGTTGCTGCATGAAAAAAGTATTAAATGTTCTTTTTGAGAACAGTTTGCTTCCTCAACCCAAACAATGAACTGAAATAAACAGCAGGATTTAACCCTATAGACTTTGAAGGGTATTTGACATCTAATCGCACTATAACATAAAAATATAATATCTTTTACAGTTTGTGAACTGCTAGGACACAGGGCCCAGTGACAATACTGGTTTGATTGATTTTTGAATCAATGGGAGAAGCAACTCCATAATGTCTGAAACTTTGCTTGTACTCTCTTGTCATTTAGGAGCCCCATTCCCAATGGGAAACATTTTTTTATTGTCGAAGACAACCAACCCAAATGTTTTACCAGTTTTTTACCAGTTATTTTTAGGAGGAAAGATGTAAATAGTAGCTATAGCTGCCACAAGCTGTTCTTCTTTTCAACACTTCTCTGTACTGTGTCCTTTCTGTTGATTTCCTCTCCAGCTCTTTCTCTCTGTGCCTTGGTTTTTGTGTGTTTTCTCGGGGTCTTGGTTTTGTATCGCTTGTGTATTTTGTGTGTTACCCAAAAATAAATCCCCAATCAAATACAAATGAGGACTATTGGAATTCCCATTAGTATCCCCTCACAGAAAAAGCATCAGCTTCCATTGTAAAATTAATGTAATAGGAGGCAGCAGTATGGAACACAAGGGGAGGAGAACAAAACAAGATTAGATACAATTGCTGGAGGCAGCAAACACAACATGACTGTACACATGGTTGCTGGATCTTCAGTACAGGGAGGCCTGACAACATGTATTTACATCAAACGCTCCATGATGATATCATAAGAGAGCTTTGGTTCTGTGCACTATTTCTGTGCTTGTTTAGGCAAAATACTCACAAAATACTCACACTTGTTTAGGCAAAATACTAAACTATACAGCTGCTTGAGAAAATTAGCCTAATCATCCTAATCAGGGATTACCATTTACAGTAAATACCTGAAAAAATACATTTCATCAGTAGTAGCATCATGTTGGTTTTTTTATAAATTGGATTGAAAACTCAGTAGTAGAAGTATAGAATAAAGCAGGCCAATATGGGTAGAACTGTGCATCTCACTAATTAATGTTAGTGATTTATTTCTGTTTTCCACATCTGTTAATCAATGAGCCAACAAATGGCTGCAGAAATGAGTGCAGTCTGTGGAGAGAAGTGAGTTGCATTGAGTGTGGTGGCTATAGCTTCAATATCAAAGCTTATTCTTCTACTACAAATTCAGACCCACAATATCCACATTAACGGAGAGTCCTGGAATACATATCCCTAGTGTGGCAAAACTGGCATGCAGGACTTGGGGGCTACTTGAGTGGACCCACCTAAATGGAATTGCTCTAGAAAACACTCAACACAAACAAAATGGCAATCTGTCATCTGTTTCTAAATCCCAGACATCCATTACCCTCTTACCAGATAGCAAGGTATACAAGCTTAGCTACTCTGGTGTAGTTCAGGGGTGATTCTAGCTGGTTGCTCAGACTTCACCCTTTTGCCCAAACTTTCTCTTACTTTCTGGGTACTTATTCCATTGGATTTTCCACAATATTACACCCAGTGTAACAGTACATGCTTATCTGGATGACATTGAATTTTTTACAAAAATTCTTGCAACATTATAAAATTTTTTATCATGATTCACAGATCAGTCTTGTAATGACAAAACATATACGCCTCCTAATTACATTTCATTTATTTATCCCTAGATGGTGATACCTGCAACTGCTATGTTCCATCAAATACTGCTTTTTGCGGTCTAGTCTTACTGATGAAAGCTTTTTACATCTATTTTAATATTTAAATAAGATATTTAACAGTGCAGATTGAGTTCTCATAACATTAAATAACTTTTGATATTTTTTTCACCACTTTACTCAATTATTTTAATAGGCAAAGTTAAAATAATTTCTGAATGTATGTCCCATGCTCATTTAAACACTATATATAGAAGTTTAACAATATTTATATTATATTTTTTTACTAAATATGTAGATCATAAAAAAAGAAATAAGTTTTACCCATTTGTTCTTTTTCATGGGTGAAAATACTGATGAGAGAAGATGAAAAATGTGCATCAGAATATGAATATTCATACAGAAAAAACCTAAGTACACTTCCTTCTTCATCTCTAGATTAATGCGCTCTTGAGCATCAGGGAGAATGGGTAAAGGTATGAAGGGTCAGGAAAGCCAGAGTGAAGTTATAACTCCAAATCTGCAAACTTGTGTAGTGACCCGAATGTTCTAAAACCCACTGATCAGCAATGGCAGATTCCATATTCTCTCTGTGCAGATTTCCTTTAAAAGATAACTGAATTTTAGTACACTTATCCCTTCTATTCCCCCCACCCTGACCTAACCTCACCTCCCCTTATCTTCAGAGATGCATATTTACCTCATTCTGACAACCATAGCTCTGTTTTTTTTTAACGCAGAATCACAAATCTATATTGGCATGTGCTTCTAATAAGGCTTTTCTGGGGGGTGTTCTTTTTATTCTTTTCATTCTATTCTGTTTTATTTACTGTTTTTAATTTCTTCTTGTGATGCTTTCCAGTAAATGAAAAACCTTCAAACAACATTTCAGTATCTCCTCTTGTGTTGATCAACCTGTCTTTATCCACATTTCCAGTCATCCCACATAACCAATAGTGAGGCACCTAAAATATTCTTAGAAGAAAAGCAAAATTGGGCCAGATTTATTAAAGCTCTACAAGACTGGAGAGGAAAGACTGTCATGGGAGAACATGGGGTGATCCAGGAAACCTGGAATAGATTTCTTTAAAATCATTTAATATGGCAAATGTTTTCACTGTACCAGATCAATTCCAGGTTTGCTGGATCACCCACGTTCTCCCATGATAGTCTATCTTCTCCAGTTCTGGAAAGCTTTAATAAATCAGGCCATAAATAGAAAAGACAACTAAGAGGGACCATTTGCAAGTAAAATGCAACTGTTTTTTGTATATAATACATTCAGTTTGTAATATTTAAAGTTATCGCCAAGTGATGAGAAAAGGAGCCTAGTCCCTTTACTATATTAGTTTTAAAAGAACACTCTTGTGTATCTAGGTCAGCATGAACGCTGTGGAATTCCCTGTATATATTCAATGAATGTAACACTTTTGTAAGCATTACCAACATTTAGAGTAGCTTCCTGCTTTTTAATCTACAGCTACGTATATGTAAAGTACTATGTATGAAGCAATTTGTAATATACTCATGGCAATTAAGTGTAATAAACATAATTGGGAAACACAGAACACTTCAGCCTTAGCTGACACTGATATGTTATTCTTGCCCCACCTTAACCATAGGCAAGTTTCCTAATGTGTCTTCAAGAATGATTAGCAGACTGAAAAAAGTAAGACTTTTCAGTATACATGTTAGGAAAACACGCCTTTCCCTTTACTGTACTGTGTATGAAAAACATTTAATCAGCAGTGAGTTGATGCTATTTTTTTTTTACACTAGAAGAATTTTCCTAAATACTACCTAATGAAAGATCATTCAGGGCAAAGTGAGAGTGCCTCTGAGAGGCCACTCTCCATCCCCATTCTTACTCCACTGTTTAAGCTGGAGACATTACTTGATGTTTCTGGCCATGGGGGAGTAAGTGATTGAAAATATTTGCCAACCAATAGCTAATCACTTTTAAGAAATCCATTCCACAATTGCCGAGTCACCCGGGTTCACTCATGATAGTCTATCTTTTCCAGTCTTGGAGAACTTTAATAAATCAGGCCCTTAGTGTTCCATCCAAGCATGCTAGTCTTTTCAGTAATCTAGAATTCTGGCAAACCCTGCTGCCTTTTTGTCTGTAATGCAGAAGCATACATAGATGGAACAAGTTTAAACCCCCCTTTTTAAAGTATATATCTGATTTAAAAATGCAATGAGAGACATTGAAAGTGCTGGCTTCAGTTGATAGGCCAAAAATGAGGAACCATGGTAAATCTGGTGGATTTGGATTTTATAAATATCAGACTAGGGTAAACTGAGTAGAATATTTTTTGGAGTACAGTTACAAGGTTTGATGAATAAAGTCTCACTTGTTTCCTGGAAATGCTCACCTAGATGCCACTTTTTACCACTCATCGTTTAATAATTAAGAATATACTAAAAACAACACTCAACTAGGGTTCCTTGCAACCCAGCATATCCTCCAGAGGTTGCTAAGGGTTCCCTGAGCTATGGCTGATTTTCTTTTCATCTGATACTACAATACCTGCACAAATGATATTTTGGCTGTAGATAGTATTCTGAGAAACACAACAAAGGTATCATTTTCCTACAGACCACCAAATAAAGGTGCATACTTTTCAATAAAGACATTTTAGCAGGAAACTAAAAATAAAGACATAAATGCAATATAAATACTTTATGTTCTAGTATAAGGGATATTTGAATCTGCCCAGCTTTGATTTGAGGATGATTCATCAAATTTGACTCAAAGTTCAACACAACATTTAGGTCAAATTCTGTTAAAACCTTTTTATGTGCTAATAAAGCAAGGTATTGTCACAAGGGGTATAGGAAGCTGGGTACTGCCAAGGGGGACATACACAAGTAAAAAAAAGTAAATAAATAGGTAGCTTAATCCCATTTTCATGCAGCTTGGAAGGCAACATTGTAAATACACAAATCCATTAATTATGTTTAGGGGATGTTTTGAACCTGTATATGGTGGTCTTTATTTTTGCAAAAAAAAAGACGTGGGATTAGCCTAAATTTTAATCAGTGCCTCTGACCTCCCACACACAAACTCACATATCATGCGTCTCTTACCACTAGGAAGCCCTTTTATCCAGTCCCCAAAATAGGCTGTAGGAGATTCTTGCAGGAGTTTATGGTGGAATCTGAAAGGTCCTTTAACAGGAGTGATTTAGATATCTTTTGCCCATTTACACTAAAAGTTCTAATTGAACTACGAGAATCATTCACCCTACTTTTGCAGTGCAAGTGTGGAATGCTTGTTTAGGTCCAGAAGAATAGCAAAAAGGACTTACTTACATCATCCCTTGCTAATTGTTTGTTTTCCCTGCGGTTGAACTCTTTTGAATTTTTTTCAATCAATGTAAAATTCTTCTTTATCTACATTAGAATTTAATTTTTCCAACAGTGAAACCCACAGACTATCTGCTACTTTATCATTCACCCTCTCCTCATGTCAGAGCCCACGTCACATTATTATTATTATTATTATTAATAATAATAATAATAATAATAATAATAATATTATTAATAACTAGCTGATTACGCGGCATTGCCTGGGTATTTTTTTATTGCAATCTTATACAGGAAAAGGAATCAAATGAAGCTATAGTGTTTAATCAAAGACATTTTATTTTTTTTTTTTACAGGCTTTAAAAGTATAAGTACAATATACAATTAAATTAAATTAACCTAAATTAATGGAATACCTTCCAATGCTGTTTTAAATGTTTTAATAGGAACATTCTGCTCATGAAACATCCTTTGTAACTTTAAGACAATCTAAAATTTTGTTCCCGAGATGTAGGTGCACCTCTGGTCAGTTTCTATTAGTTTGTTTTCAATAAAATATAGTTGTAGAAATTTTGGTAGTTGATCTGGCAGTGGAAGTAACGATCCTACTTTATAGTAAATTTGCCCTTGCACCATGAATGTGGATAGAAATCCTTTGGAAACATGAGTTGTATTATGTTATTAACCCTCCTAGCAGTAATCCTGAGTGTATTTTACATGCTAAAAGCGGTAATCCCAAATCACACTCGGGGTCGCCAAAAACATAAAAAAAAGCCCACTTACCTTGTTCCCTTGGCATCCCCTGGCTCTCTCTCATTTCGTGTACTCGGGTCTCACACTATTGTACTGTCTTTGAAGCTCTAGATGTAGTAGCCCTTTCTCTCATTTCCTGTACTCGGGTCTCACGCTGTTGTACTGTCTCTGAAGCTCTGGATGTAGTAGCTCTTTCTCTCATTTCCTGTACTCGGGTCTCATGCTGTTGTACTGTCTCTGAAGCTCTAGATGTAGTAGCTCTTTCTCTCATTTCCTGTACTCGGGTCTCATGCTGTTGTACTGTCTCTGAAGCTCTAGATGTAGTAGATCTTTCTCTCATTTCCTGTAGTTGGGTCTCACGCTGTTGTACGGTCTCTGAAGCTCTTGCTGTAGTAGCTCTCTCACAGTGTTGTTTCATTTTTTTTTTGCCTTTGATTGCACTCGGCCAATCGCTTGCGCTTTCTCCAAGGCATAATTACAGGCCAGAAATTTGTCAAAGAGTTAAAACATTTTTTCAAGAAGTATGTAAGCAAAAGGCACACGGTCACTGAGCAATACATACATACATACATACATACAAATTGCTGTACATGGATCAGAGGTGCACTCACATGAGTGAGTCATGTCTGAGTCAAGTTTGGTTGAAATGTGTTGATGCGTTTCCTAGTGATGGCCTACTAGACAATAACAGCCTGAATGTAAGTAGACCTCTATATTTAAATTGATTTTTATGTATTTAAAACAAATATTTTTAGGCGTTGAAAACATGCAAAACTTGTATGATTAAAATGTGTTTACATTTGTATTACTTACATTGTGGTAAATATATTATAAAAATATTGATACAGAATATCTGTTTCTTTGGTAAACTGGAATATGTACTTGAAACTCCAGTACTGTGGATGTGTTGAGGCTGTATTATTATTATTAATATACAGTAATATAAAAATGAAGAAAGGGAGGCATGTCCAAAGGGTTGGACATGGAAATTACTATATTTAGCAGAAACACAAGGTAAACATGGTGCAGCAACCAAGTCCTTGTTAGAATGAATGGACAGTGTTCTATTTTTTTTTATACAAATGTGAATAATAGAGTATAATCCTAATTTTTTGTAATGCATGTGTCTTTCCACAGAAAGTACTGAAGGAATGTAAAAGGATTCTTTTACATGATGTATTCCCTTGTGTTTAATAAAAGCATGTATGTCTGCTTTCTTATTATACCCAAGGCTAAGGAAAGGCATAGGGTGGCCTTGCTGGCCTTTCCCCAGGTGTATACTTATGTGTAATGTACATGGTTTATAAGTAATGATATATACTTATGTGTAATGTACATGGTTTATAAGGAATGACGTTCAGTTTCACCTTCTTACTCACCCTTTAAAGGGTGAAACGTTCCAAAAAAATTCAAGCAAAAAGTATCACAAGCAAAAACAAGCAACAAGTATCACAAGTTTTATACATCTTTTTCATAACAATAAAACAAAAATACATCCTGGCTGTAATTTCACAAAACCCTTCTGGGTTTTTTGGAGACTTCACTAAAGGCAGCTGCCAACTGTTCCAAGAACAATTGTAGAGGTAACATAATTACCCAAGATTGTGCTAGTTTCTCAGGTACCAACAGCAACCTTTCCTAGCCAAACTAACTTTTCTGATTGTGTCATACAAGAAGGTGCATCAATTGCCAAAATCTAGTCCAGTCTGTATCTTCAATTTTATTTTACATTTGTAATTGTATTTTAATGTGAGTATTTTGTAAATGCCTTCTCACTGTACTCTGCCCATGCTCTTGTCAGAGTAGATATGCAGCAGCCAAAGACAACCAAGGAGCCATGAAACACTATAAGGCATTTGTCACAGGTGCACCCAGTATTACACCCATTTTTGTAAAATAGATTCAAAATGCATAGTAAAACTTCATATAAGGGAAAACGTTTAAAATGTTTACAATTAACAATGTTGTTATTAGCACTACATACTCTACATGTGCTATACATAGTGTGAGCATATAATCTGCACCTTGGACAAATGTATCTATCGTCCTGGATGAAACCCTTTGTTTTCGTTAGCCAGCTGTTACATACCCCTCCTCTTGTTTCAACCTTAGGGTTGGGACACAGGCTGCCAAGTAGGTATGGACCTGGGATAATGCATCTGCATTCCCCATCTGCACACCAGGACGATGCTTGACAGTAAAGCTAAACTCCTGAAGGGCTAAGAACCATCTATTAACGTTCCTGTTAACAATATATATAGCGTAATAAGGATACCCCGAAGTGCCCTCACAATAATCAGAGAACTCCTCATTAGCCTCATGCTCTGAGGATGTCAGCGCTGCATTGGGTGGGTGATCCCAGAGTTCACAGAATTTGGGAAAATCCCTCCAGATGATAGTACCATAAGGTAAGTGGGGAACCAACCCCACCTGATGACACAGTTTACCTAGAGAGGTCTCAAAGGACACCGTCATCACAGGATACTCCCTAGTGTCCACGTGTATACATTTTACCCTCACTGTTCTAAGATAGGAGGTCTCAGTAGCTACTGGCTCAGCTTTCACCAGCGTTACCACACTACCTGAGTCTAACACCCATATAATCTATTTAGTATTCATAAACATTTTATAAAAATACTTTTCATCGCTCTGTAGGGTAGGGCGTGCAATGGTTGCAAAAAGAGACTCCCATCTGCCACTCAGAAAGTCACAGTGCATTGGTTCATCCACCACAGGGCAATTCGCAGCAATATATCCTTCTTTCCGGCAGCGGTAGCAAATAATATTTTTGGCTGCCTCCTGGGGGGCTAACCTTCCTAGTCTCTCCCGCCATACATTGGCTGGAGTCTGCCTAGTACCCTTAGCTTCCCTTTTCTCGCTCTCTCCACCCCCATTCCTTCGTTCAATGTTACCCACAGCTTGGGGATGGTCTGGTCTTGGGGTGGAAAGTCTGTAAGTACTGAAGAGAGGCATTTAGGTTCTCAGCAGCTAAGTACCTTTCCACTAGGTCCACCAGTTTTTCTGCTGAAGACAGGTATCCATGGCTCACCCACTTTTGGATGAAAACAGGGATCTCAGGAACGGGTCCATGATTACCCGTTCCACAATTTGTGGTCCCGACAACATTGTCCGGTTGTAGCCACTTTTTTATTAGATGGATCAGATCATACATTGTGATCTGGGAGGTTTCCCTGCTCGATAAGACCAGTTATACACACGCTGGGCCCAGACAGCCAGGGTGACACGCAGCCGTGCATGTATTTCAGCCTTTTGGCGGACATAGTCGCATGCTTCCGACAGTTCCAGGTCATAATAGGCCTTTTGGGATTCTCCAGATAAAAACGGGGCCACCAATCTTGCCCACTGTTCTTTAGGCCAATTTTCTCTCCCAGCGGTTCTTTCAAACATGGTCAAAAACACCTCAGGATCATAATCAGCAGTCATTTTTGGCAATAAATTGCTAGTACTTCCAGCTGTTGTTGGTATCTCTGCGCTTGTATTTCCATCAGTTTCTTCTTCTTCTTCTTCTTCTTCTTTTTCTTCTTCTTCTTCTTCCTCCACTATCTGGTCAGAAAGAAAACTGCCCGATTCCGAAACAGAAAATGATTCCGCATATAATCTGTACCTTGGACAAATGTATCTATCTTCCTGAATGAAACCCTGTGTTTTCATTGGCCAGCTGTTACAGTAGTATATCTTTTTTCCGTAAGTTGAATTTTTACTTTACAGTAATTCAGTTCCAAAAGAACCGCAATAGTTGACATTGTCTTTAAGTGCTAGCTGACTGGCTCCCATTCTTATCCATTAGCTTATAGATTTTTGAGTCAATGATCTAGAACAAGTATGCAATCTGGAACATTCCCTGTATTTTCATCAGAACACGATTCCCCTAAAGGAAATTTAGCATGAGAACCTCAAGAAGGGAAAGGAATTGTATGTGTGGCTGATGAGGAGAAAACTAAAGCAGTATTACCAGCTGGAGATGGGATTCTATTCATATGACTGAGTAGGGTAGAGTTGTTGGAGGGAATTGTATATATGATGGAAGAGGTGAAATGTAATGTGTATAAAACTAATAAGGGGAAGAGATCTGCATAGCTGATTGGCTTTAAAGTGGAACTAAACCCGTGATATTTACCTGTCCCTGTTCTGTCACAGGGTGCCACTATCTACATTCTTTCTTTCGTTCTAAATAGGAAACTCTGCCATCCTCAAAGGGGCCAGGATGAAGTCATGTGGGAGGTCATTCCCAGCACACACAAGGGTAGCCGGTGTTGCCAGGTTTTCTGTCAGCCAATGCTGACGTGCACTTTTTGACAGTTTCCCAGAGCGATCATTTCATTTATCCACTTTAAGGAAAATTACCATATTTATATAGTTGCTCTTGAGGAAAAGACCTGCATATATGGCTGCTGTTTAGGTACAGAACTGTAAATATGGCTGTTGCTTGGGGATGCAACTGTATACAGGTAGTCCCCGGGTTACATACGAGATAGGGACTGTAGGTTTGTTCTTAAGTTGAATTTGAATGTAAATCTGAATAGGTACATTATTTTAATAAATGCAATTAGTACAGATGGTTGTCTCAACATATTATTAGGCAGTGTGGTGTCAGTTACTGTATAAAATCCTTACAGTGAGTTAATCACAAACAAAGCAAAAAAAAAAAAAGCCTAGACATTCATTAACTTTTGGAGCAAGTTGTGCTTTGATAAAAAGAAACAGCTGCAGAGTTTGACTTGGTCATTAGAGAGTTACAAGATCGTACAGATTAGCTCAGCTCCTAAGATCGCCCACAACCTCAGCTGTGTTTAGCAAAAGATTTCTTCTGTAAGTCATGCACACTCCCATCAAGCCTCCGTTCTGCACACAAGCCCTGTTCGTATCTAGGAGTCGTCTGTATGTCGGATGTTCTTAACTCGGAGACTATTTGTGTGTATATATATATGTATATATTTATATATATATACAGTAAGGTCTATAAATATTTGTACAGAGTCAACTTTTTTCCAATTTTGGTTCTGTACATTACCACGGTTAATTTTAAATGAAACAACTCAGATGCAGTTGAACAGACTTTCAGCTTTAATTCAGTGGGTTGAACAAAAAGATTGCATAAAAATGTGAGGAACTAAATCCTTTTTTTTACACAATCACTTGCACGAGCCAGGTGTCAATCAAAGGGGGAAACCTGCCCCGTAGTGATCTCATCATTACATAACCCCGCCCACTCTCCCAATCGCAGATCTGAGCCTGCAATGGGCAAGTTCCATTGCAGACAAAACCCGATCACTTCCCTGTGCCTGGGTTTTGTACAGGGGACATGGTCTGCGGCTCTGGTCGGTGTGTCCTGCCAGCGGGGTCCTACTCCTGACGCAGCTCGGGGGTGCACTCGCCAAAGCTCTAGACCACCAAACTTTTCTTGTGGACCAACGGCTGGCGACCGCTGATCCAGAGTATTGCTGCTGCCGTTGAGAAGTGGGCGTCGGAGATCAGCACACAGCTCAGCCTTTATGGGGGCGGCACAAAATGTAAATGTATCTAAAATGAGGGACACCTTTGGCTAACTCCTCCTATAATTTCATTACTATAACATCATTGGAACATAAAAAAACTCTGCCCATCAAAATGCGCTGCCCTGTTACACATTACTGCCCACCTCTGTAAGGGGGTGTAAGAAACCAAAAACGTGTGGTGAAGATCTGTGGCTACCATCCTCCACAATTTCATCACTATGGCATTATTAGAACATAAGCTCTGCCCACTAAAACAAAATGGGATTCAGGTACTGGAAGAGTAGTCATGTGTAACAGGGAGGTGCATTTTGATGGACAGATTTTTTTTATGTTGTAATGATGCCATGGTGATAAAGGTTTGGGGGTGTTATCCACAAGTGTCCCCAATTTGCACCTTTATTTTTATTTCTCTGCACCTCTCCCCGTCCTAGAGAAATTGGGGTTCAAGGTAGAGAATCAATCAGGGTAGCATAGTATGACAATTATAGTTCTGTGAATAGTAGGTATAAATTTAGGGGCCCCACCCCAATGGTCCTGGGGGTCCACAATTTGCATTTTTAATTTTGGGCTCTTAGACATACTCTCTTTTGATAAAGCAACCCCACTGTTCAATTTTCACAAGTTTTTAACTTCTTAAAATTCTTTAAAGAAAATGTTTACTAGTAGCTATGAGGCTACCGTGTTATTACGACCAACGATTTAGGAGATCTAAAGGTTTGAAGACAGTGAGTTGTTAGGCTGCAAAATATGACAAGCAGCTTTTACACACACACAGCTATCATTTGTTTTATAAAATATGGACAGTGATGAGAGGGGGACACTGGCTGTCCTGCCGTCATCTGCTATCACATGCATCATAATATTTAAGCATCACCACATTTTTAACATTATATAAAAGAGTGATTTTCCCTTTTATATAATGTAAAAATTTGTTTTGTTTTCTTTTTCATTTTTTTGGGGGGAGGACCTCTCCCCTTCAGTCTTTACTGCCATGGTGGTAAAAACTGAGGGGGAAATCCACAGCCTCCTGGGATATTTAGGTCACATATACCAAGAGGCTGTGGGCTGCTCCTTCCATGCATGCATCTTCAGAGGCATTCTCAAAGTTAAAAAAAAAGAAAAAAATGCTAAATCTCATGCATGTGCAATGCAAGGCGGCGCTCATTACTGTATATATGAGTGCTAATCGGGGAGAGAACTGCAATCTTGTAGATGTTGTTGGATAGAACGTTATTAGGCATGTTTATCAAAAAGAACAGAAGTTTCCCCCACTCTGTATGCTAATTTAATAATTAGCTAGAAGCATCATTGTGGGAACAGGTTTTTTTTTGAAGAATGGGCTTCTTAAAGTGGAGAGTAGAGGTACTGTAGCACCTCAGAATTGGTGATCAGCATCAGTATTCAGATAAATGAAGTATTCACATAAATCTTGCTAGCAGAAAAGGTTTGATGTTTTTCAGCTAGGTTTGATGTTCTATGTTCTTCAGCTAGTTGTTTTCTGTCCTGTCAGTCTTTTTATTCAGCTTTAGTTGTGGGTATTTCCAGGGTATGTCCAGCAAATGCAGTCTGACCAGGGATGCTGATACAGTGAGTGAGAGGCAATGCTATGACATGAGCAATCCCATGTTCTTGCTGATATTTACTATTCCTCTGTCATGGTGTTTATTTTGCTCTTCTGATAAACTTATACTGACTAGTCACAAAGCAGTTCAGTCAGTCAATGTACTATGGGGTTGTACCTCCCTCTGTTGAACACACATTACAAAGAAGCTGAGATATGTGATTTATTGTTCTATCAGCAGTGGCAGAGGTACAGGTAGTCCCCGGGTTACATACGAGATGGGGACTGTAGGTTTGTTCTTAAGTTGAATTTGATTGTAAGTCATAGCAGGTACATTATTTTAATAAATACAATTAGGACGGGTGTTTGTCTCAACATATAATTAGGCAGCATGGTGTCAGTTACTGTATAAAATCCTCACTGTGAGTTAATCACAAACAAATAAAAAAAACAGAAAAAAAAACTTCATGGAGCATAGACATTCATTAATTTCTGAAGCAACTGGCTTTAATATGCAAAAAGAAGCAACTGAAAAGTTTGTCTTGGTCATTAAAGAGTTACAAGAGGCTGCAGAAAGAGCTCACTCCCCTAAAATTGCAGGCAACCTCAGCTGTGTTTAGCATAGATGTCTTCTGCAAGTCATGCAAACCTCCCCCCTCCCCCCTTCAAGCCTCTGTTCTGCACACAGTGAGCAGGGAAGCCCTATTCGTATCTAGGAGGCATCCACATGTGGGATGTCCTTAACCTGGGGACTACCTGTAACTGAAGTCTTATCAAGCCTTTGTTTGTAGCATTGAATAGAATTATAGCTAAAAAGGAAAAAAAATCCACTAAACAGAGGATTAATTGCAGTAAAGACAGTCAATATCTCCTCTGCAATGAAATAAACATACCAGCCAGATAGTAACTTTATTAAATACATTCACTTATGCTTGTTTTGTCGCAGGCACCCCCTTTTTTACAAGCATATTCCCAGGATCCTTTATTTTAAAGAAAATAATGCACAGGTAGGTAAGTGATTTTTGCAGAAGGGACATCACATTTCCGCAATGAAGACTTACCTGCTCACAAATGTTCAATTCCTTGATTATTTCTTGAGCCCAAACCTAATGGAAATGTGAAATTACATGAAAAAGTGGTGCCAAGGCCAGTGGAGTGCAGTATGTTAGCTGACTATTGCAGGAGGGAAATTTCAATATCAATTTTGGGGCATTTATTGAACTTTTATATGTAACTTATTATCAGTGGAAAGTTATGAGCTACTCAAAAACCTAGCATAAAAGCAAAAAAGGATTAATTCAATAATTTAGTGAGAAGAGGAAGAACATATGTAGCTTCAATTAACATGTTAATTCCAAAGGTTTTAATAGTTATTACAATAATTAGAAAGAAATGCCTAATCATGTCATTTTTACATAATGAGATGTATCATTATAACATTTATTTATATTGTACTTGTATATGATACTCCGACCCTTCACCCTTAGCTCATCTGTAAACATGAAAAACCATATTGCCCTCCACAAATCGATAATCCATGACCTCCTTGGTGAGGAAACCAGACACCGGGAGGAAGGATAATTGCTGGAGCAAAGATCAGCCTGATGATGATACTGCACCTGTCAGAAGGGCAGGCGGGCTGGGCGTGGTGTGGGGATATCCAGCCTTCTGATTGGTCAGCTTGCCATGAAGTGACATCACCGCTTCTCGCTGTGGGCGGTGCGGACAGTGTGGTAGCATCATCAGCAGCACATGGGCGATCAGTGCGGGCTGTACGGCTGCTGCTGCTGCTGAGTCTCTGTGGAGCTCGCTGTCTCTTATTTGGGAGTCATCCAGACCTAGTCATCTGTGCCTAGTAAGTGACACTGTGCTGGGAGGAAAGGAGGGGCGAGATAAGATTTATAATACTGCCAGGATGGGAAGCACTTATTCTGCAGTGCTATATAGCTGAGTATTGCTCATCTGCAGTGCATAGATCTATAAGTGACTTAGTATGAGTGCGGAGGATTGGGAAAATACATTCTATGTAGATTAAAAGGAGAAAAAGTTTTCCTTTATTTTAGTGTCATTGAAAGTTCTACAAAATAGGTTATCTGCCCTAGAAAGAAACTTGTGGATATGTTGCCTGTAATATTCTCATGAATGTTATTGATTCTAAAGACTTGCAGTGGTTTGTATGTAATCATGATCAGATCCTGATAGTTTGTATTATTAGTCGTGCATTCTGTGAATCATTCTGCAGCATCATCTAATGGGTACCACAATGTAGAATGTCTGGCTCCAGGCTGCCACACCCTTCCCATCTTATGGCATTGTATCCTGTAAGGATGATAACGGGATGACGAAGATCTGATGTAAATACATAGGATGAGCAGCACAAAAATAGAAAATTAACTACATCATTAGTTCATTACCAGAAGTGTCTGTAATATTATAGAAGTCGTATGATCATTTCAAACTTGCATTTTGTTTAACATATTGTATATTATCGGAACAGGAGATCATGTCTTTAGTATGAGATTCTGGAAAAATGTTGGCTTTGGAGCACATAGAAGCTGTGAAGGGAATATAAACAAAATAACAAACCCTATAGGGAAAAAAAATAACACATGGAGGAAAGTTTGACAAAAAAATCAAGACACTTTATTATACATTGCTTAGAAGAAGCTCAAGCAAACTGCCCTGGTACCTAACCTTTACACATTTTAGGATCCTGTGTTAGGATAGTCATGTATAATAAATTTTAATTAACCCCTTGTTGAAAGATGACATTTACAACACCATCAGTTGAAATCAGTATATTGTGTGTTATTCTAAAGCTAGTAAGCAGGTATAAATTGACATTTAACTTTATTTAAAAATGCACAAATTATTTTATACGCAGAAATCACACCCCACCACCTGTGTGTTCTGTTCAGTGGTTATACAATGCCATGAAATGTAAGGGAGTTGTCCTAGGAAATAAAATATGTGGTCAGGGAATTTTTACAGAAAGTGATTGTAAGATGACAGTTTATAGGAGCTATCGCCAGTAGTCAATTGTTGAATATGGAAGCTTAGATTAGGTTTTAGGTAATAGTAATAGTGCAGATTTTCATACGTAATTCTAGTTTGTAACATATTTGTTGTACATTTTAGAAGTGTTGAAGACCGCAGCAGCTAGATTGCTGTGCTGTAATTTTTGTCTCAGTTACCTAGTTTACCATTCTAGCAGGGAGAGACATAGGGGATGCTTCCCTGCAACCTCCAATGCAGAGGTCAAACATCTGGAGTTCCTGGAAGTAACAATACATTTGCTGGTGGCTTTTTTATGTCAGCATTGTATTCATTTCGGAAGGTTCAGTGCTTCCAATCCCCAGGGCTGTTCTTCATAAATATGGCTCTCCAAGGTCCAGCACTGCTTATATGGTTGAATGACAGTCATTCATTCTAAAGGCACAGTCATGGACACGCCCCTTGGATTTTTAGCACTTCTAAACTGAGCACTGCCAACACATCCTAATATTTCTATTACAGTATTTGTTTGTTTTTTATTCAAATAATTATTGTTTATTATTATTATTACTACATTATATGTATAATACTTTATCAAACTATAGGGATTAACCTTAAGATAATGCCAACTGTGCTGTGCACAATTAGGCAGGCATTATTAGGTAGGAAATTGATCTTATTTAGGCACAATTTGGCTAAGAACTCACTAATGAAGGTAATATTAACAGCAAAATTTTATCTAGTTTCTGATCACCCCCATTGTCTTAAAGTGTACCTGAACTCTGGATGTCTTTTTAAATAACATGTATTTATATGCTTTTTGGGAAGTCCCATTTCTCAAATGTTCTTCTTCCTGTCTTTAGAATGGCATCATGTCTACAAGCAGGAAGTGTGAATGTCTGAAGGTACACACCTACTGTAGGTATACTTTAGAGGACAACATATATTTTATTATAAAACAACATCTGGAGCTCATACACATTTTAAGCAGAATTATGCTTTTTATTTTGTTTTGAATAGAATTGTGAAAAGTCTTAGTCATTTTTCTTCCCATACTACTTGTTGTATGAAAAAAAAGAGATTTAAAAGTTCTATGATTTTTTTTTACCTGGTTGCAGATCTATGGTATAAAAGAATGTTCATCTGCAAATCATTGTCCCTTTGCTGTGCCATTTAAGGAGTGGAATTCTGACTAAACAATCTGTTACAAAGCACATACAAACTACTATTAAATAGAGAGAGAACTGTAGTCAGTTGTGCATCATGGATTGCTTTATTTCTTCGGCTTATGTTTACAAGTGAATTCTTCACTGTAACTTCATATTCTATCCTCTATGGAAGTAGATAAGTGAAACATAGGAGACCCTGAGATATTTCGAAGGGAACAGTATCAGCAAGGTGTAAAGAAATTGTATTATAATTTATGAATGTTCCACCTGAAGGAAAGAAGACACAAGCAGGACTGTCTTTCACAACATTTGAAGACATGTTCAGAAGCAGGTCAGTCTTGCAACAAAGTGCTTTGCCCCACCACAAGCAATGCATATCAGATAGAACCAGGAGGTATCTGTAATGATTGGATATATCTCAGAGAAAATAGAACCTACAGGCCATAGTATTGGTCACTACAAGACAAAGAACAGGGAGGTTGTGTTCAGAAAATCATGTTGTGGATATAGTAGTATGGGATTACTTGATTAGCTTGCAGCAATCAGCTTATCCTAATGAACTGTGGGTAATATTGCAGCCTGGCCTAGCTGTTGAACTGTCTTTGACTGGATGCACTATGATTACAGTGCAGGGAATTACTACTTGCAGATTTCACTTGTACTGTCAGCATGCTGCTTTAAGAGATGTAACACTTTCTGTGGTGTCAAGACTAAAAGACATTTGATTGCATTATGTTCTGTACAGCATATAACACTTTATTCTTTGAGAGATTTCCTCCCTCCTCAGATTTCCTGCTAATTAGACACTGGTATTATGTCACATGCAATAGAAAAAGTACACATTTAGGGCAGGCTACTTGATATATAATGCTGTATCACAATGCTAGAAATATAAATATTATGTTTATCACTTATCTACCTTTATATTCTAACTACTCCTTACTGTTGCACAGTGCAGATGCGCAGACAGGATTATAGGTTGGGGATGGCTGCTATACTTGAAGTCATAAATAAAGCATCCAATATAAATTAATGGTAATGTACTCTGCAGGAGCCAGAAGATTTGCTGGGTTATTATAACATACTGGGCATGTAGCCCATCCACAAAAATGTCTGGAGGAGGCTAGAGTTACTGGTTTTCAGTATTGTGGACATCGACTTACTTAAGAGCCAGATGCTACTGTTTATCAAAGCTGGGAAGTCAGGAAGAGAAAACAAAGCATATTTAAGATTTTATTTAGGTATCACACTGAGTGGCTTATTTATTAAAGACAAAAAAATCACAGTATGGTGTCTCTGAGAAAATAACATTTTCATTTATTTTGAGACATTCCTTAAATTCTAAAAAGTGCTCATTCAGCGTTTGGGTTTACCATTTAAAAAAATCCAGTCATGGAGCAATCATCAGACTTTCAATGTGGATGATGTGGATGTATGTTTTGTTAACTGGGATATAATTATTAACAAATGTAATAGCGTCCAGAGCAACAGGGTCCCCAGCTTTGATGACAGCATGTATAGTCTTTTTTTTTGTTTGTTTGTATCTGAAAGAGTTTATCATTTTGGTTGAAGAGGCTGGGATTTAATGGGATTTAATGCAAAAGTTTAATTATAGTTGTGATGTTTCCTTTAAGGGTTTTTTTTATAGTTCAGATGCAATGTTCAAACTGTCCCAGTAATCTTTGCAATCGCTTTAATTTTGCACTTTATAAACAGGCATTACTTCCTATAAAAAAAAACTTTCTAGTATGCTACAATCCTCCCCCTTGAAAAATATATTACCGTATCTATTGCACCATGATCCTAAAGTTATTTTTTTTTTCAAAAGTATAAGGCTACTCCTATTCCAGCTGTAAAGTTTTGGTTGCTTGACCTGTTATAGACACAATATATTTATCTGCAACCAAGAGAAGGAAGTAACATCCTTTTGTCACTGTAGTCGGATCTAAGGCTTTACACTGACTTAGGCATCATTCCCACTGTAAGAAAGTGGTATACAAAACCTGCATGGCTGTCCATTGTGATGCTGACCTCGTTCAGTACACTGAATGGGGCATCATTCAAAAACAGACAAAAATCTGTGCAACTGTGTGTTGAAAAAATGCACTTTAGCGCAAAGCAACAACATATTGCATAATATGAAAAGAGCAGTGAATACGCTGCACCCAACATAGTGGGAACAAGTCCTAAATTTCTCATCAACTCTTTGTCATGTAAAATGTCAGGGCTAGGGTGGTATATGGTTTAAAGAGACTAAAGCTACGTACACACTTCCAATTATTATCGTTGGTAAACGAACGACGAGCGATCCTGCACGATATCTGCGAACGATCGTATAGCACCGATCCTGTACATACAGATAACGACACAATCGTTCGTAGATATTGTACACACAATAGATCCGATCGTTTGAGAGATAGACGCAGTGACGTGCACGACAGGAAGTGAACGAACGTTCATTCATCGCGCATGCTCAGACCATGGACGATCAATGAACGATCGTACACACGAACGATGGTCAGCGATAGTCGTCCAATCCGACCCGCCGGTCCGGTCGTTCCAACGACTTTCCTCGTTCGTCGGCGTTGTTGGTTACTTTTTTTACGAACGATTTTTGCCCAATCGATCGTTCGTCGTTCATTTTGAACGATAAAAATTGGAAGTGTGTACGCAGCTTAAGTAGGTACCAAAGCATGGATAGGATCAAAAATTAAAACAGAAGGCATGCTTTGCATTCTAGATTCAATCTAATATCCCAGACCACCCAAATAGGCTATATTAGCAGCTATGGATTAGAGGCTTCTCCCTTCATGGAAGCCCTGACGTTAAAGATCTGTTTACCAGCCAAAAAATACTTTAAGGGATGCACTTATGAATAAAACTTTGGCACAATGTAGTTTGGGGATTCGCAAAGGTGCTTCATCTTTTTTTTCTGGAGATCATCTTTAATTATGCTAAAGATTATAAAACCTGGATGATATTATTGTATAAACAATGCTAATTTCTGTGGGAAAATTAGAAGTATACTTTCTGTTTGGAAAAACAACTAACCATATTATGGACTAAGACAGAGTGCTTTGGAAAGCTCTGCAATCTCCATTAGTGGATTAGGTTACATATTAAATTACACACACTGCTTTCAGAGATAATCTACAGTATGTCTGTGGCATTTGCAAGGAAATGTCCAGAGACTCTTGTTTATCGGAAATGTTTGGGGTTCTAGTATCTCAAATAAGAACAGCTGGAAAATATACTAGATGACTAGGTATATTTTCCTACTAATAATTCAGGATGCTGGAATGGGCTTGCTTTATATTTTTTACATTGGTAACAGGTTTAACAAGGGTATAACCCGCACTTATAAGATAGTAGTTGAATGAAGAAACTAATCAAAATGATATTTTCCAGCTCATTGTTAGAAAGAGATATCAGTGATTTGCAACTGTGCACATAATCCAGCAAGATATAGGAAACGAGCCCATTGAAAAAATGGAATCCTACTCACCTTCATACGCAACATCAGGATTTTCACCCATGCCCTGAAGTCTACATTAGCACACCAGGTTTTTTTTTTGTATTAGAAAGCAAAAAAAAGTAAAAGCAGATGTTATCGGTTATACCTGCAGGTGGCAGTGCTTGAGAGAAAAATAACTAGAGTCTTGTGTGTAACATGTTTTTAGTTTGGGAGAGGTATTTATTAAAAATCACCTGTGCCCAAAATATGACCATTAAACAACCTATAAGCAGTTAAGTGCAATTCCTGTTGATTCCACTGGGCCAGTTCACATTGGAGCATCTTTGGGCGTTTTCTTATTGAGGTGCAAAAAGAACACAATCTGCAACATTTGGATAGTTTCTAAAAAGTCCATAAACGCTTGCAAATGACCCAAAGTGCTTGAAAATAATCGCCATAAATTCTTCAGACACCACATTGAAATGAATGGGCATTTAATAAGTATTCATGGCTATATATGGGCATTTATGGCTGTTCTGTTCTTTTCTACCTCTTCTCTGCCACATAACTTGGATTACAACTCTTTTAAAAAACCTAAAAACTCATACAAAAGGTTTATGGGCATTTATAAATGTTTAAAAGCAACAGTGTAGACTTAAAGAGCTTAAAAAAAGCCTCAGTCACATTGTTAGCTTCTATAGTTGTTACATTATTTATTCTAAAACATTTTTAAAGGCCACAACAAAGTCAACTTGTATTTTAGTAGTATAACATCTTAAAAGCATCTGTTTTGTTTTTACATTAGAGGGTTGACAGCCTGCTAAGATCTGTTCTCATTAAAAAAATTAGGGGCCCATGCACATTTTCAAGTGATTGGGCTGCACATGGTTCCAGTGGGTGGGAATTTAAGGTACATTCCTGTAATGTAATGTGATGTAATTAGCCCTAAAATTTTAATTCTTGTATTGCAAACTTTGAAAATGTATTCTCCACAATGCTTATGGAAACATAGATGAGTGAGGATTTTTACTACTTGATCAGAATGTATAAATTCTAGTGTGGATAATCTGGTCATGGATTTTACTTACACTCTTTTATAAACGTTTGTATATGTACACAAATCAAAATCCAAAACCAGATTTTATGTAAAGGCCTATTTTTTTAGGTAGGAATATTAGGACATTGTCAGGAATGTGTATTAGGTTGACCTAAAATGGATGTTGTTTTCAACCTGCGTGCTAATTTATACCATTTTCTTTCTACTATACTACTTTTTACTTTCTCTTAGCGTGTTTGTTCTATTTCAATCATCTTTCCTCGAATCAATACCACATATATACTCTATAATTGGCAATTCTTGCTCTTATAGATAAGTATATGGAATCTACTTGACTGTTCTCTTTGTTGGCTTTGCACACAAGAAAAGCTTTTACTTTATTTTCTTATACCTTCAATACCTACGGCAGTGTCTTTTTGTTTGTCCTAATATTATCTGCTGTATTATGTTTCTTTATCCTTGTAGAACATGTCTGTGTTTCTTGGGAAGACAATACTAATACATAGGTATACTTGATATTGGGACATTTTTTATGCTTTGTCTTGATAAGTAATGCTGAAAGTTGTAGTGAAAGTTCACTGATTCATGCATTTGGATACAGGGGTATTCTGTAGCTCTGGTCTGTACTGTTTGATTTTAGTTCAATAAAAGATAGGAAAAATGAGTCAGCTTGCTGGTGTGTACACCTATTGATCATCAATATAAAGCTAAGTGTATAGCTCATAAATAATTACAATGCACAATTTATGATGTCCTCAGTAGTATTTAAATAGTCTATTGTACAGTTTATTTTATTTAGGTGACTTTAGATGAATTGCCATTTTAAATCTAGAATATTTTCTTAAACTACCAAGTAATTTTCTTGATCAACACTGAAAGTACTCTTAATCAAAACCCTATTTCATTAACCAGGTCCAGTGTTCTGGACCCTCACCCTTACAAATGATGTTCACCTCCTAGATTGTAAGCTCTGTGGAGCAGGGTCATCTCCTCCTTCTGTGTCACTGTCTGTGTCTGCCTGTCATTTGCAACCCCTATTTATTGTACAGCGCTGCATAAAATGTTGGCGCCATAAAAATATTGTTTATTAATAATATATTAATAATATTATAATTAATAATATTAATAATATTATTCTTAAGATAATGTTCTGTTCTTAATAATGTATGTTCTTATATTAAAAGCGCTGTTTCTATTTGTAGTTTGTAATTACCCATGTATATTGGGGAAGCAATAGATGCTTATTACATTTATGTAATAAGCATCTATTTAATATATTTTTTATGTTCTTCTTTCATTAGATGTACTTTACTACTTCCCTTCCCAGTTCACGTCTGAGTGAATGTGTAGTTAATATGTTCATCACCATACTAAACACAATAGCTTCAGTATAGTCTTTTAATGAAGGACTTGTGTAATGGAAGTTTGTAACCAATGTTGTAAATTTATGGTATTAATATAAAAAGTGACCTTGCATTGGCTTGGTTACAAAAGAACACACAGTGCTTTTTATAACATTTGGGTATATTCCAAAATGGGGTAGCTATTCAAGTCCATAGCCCTGTAGAATTTGGTGTAGGCCACATAATACAGGTGGTGTTCAGAGCATATAAAAAGTAAACATTTCAATGGCTAATGTTAGGCCTTGTAAATACCCTCACTCCTAAATTTAGGAGGTATTTGGTAGGGATAAGGAACACACCCAAAACTATTTTTTTTACAATGTCCTAGATTTATTGCATTGACATCTTGTTTGGTGAATCACCTGCACAGAGGGCTATAGATCAAGAACAGAGCAGTTCATCTGACACCTCGCCAACTGCATGGTTCCTGTGGTACCGCCTTTTGTATGTACTAAGAACACTATAGAAGTTTTGGGTGGGAAATCCCAGGTTTCTGTGGACGCAAAATAAGCTGTTCCCAGCATAAATCTCTCTGCTTGCCTTGGGAAACAGAACTCTGCCTCCCAAACTGCATAATTACTTAAATCAATACTGCACGGAGTACTTGTTAGTATTGACTAAATGAATAATGTTGCTAAGGACAACGGCACTGACACATTGCGCACTGCAGGGAGCCCAGTGACTCTGGCTAATAACTTGGACTTTACACAGCAACCTGGACCAACGCAAACCAACTCTCCCTAAATATTATTTCACAGTTACATAGTAGGTTAGATTGAAAAAAGACATTAGTTCATCAAGGTGAACCACTAGGGAAATAAACATATCCCAGATATAAAACCCTATAAGACATAGTTGGT
>NC_092860.1:94054676-94059222 GCF_032062135.1 Pyxicephalus adspersus
CTGTATGGACATAATTCCATTACATAGTTTGGTGACATCTGCAAACACAGAGATGGTACATTTAATCCCAAACTCTATATCATTTATAAACAGTAAAGGTCCCAATACTGAACCCTGGGGTACACCACTAATAACCTTAGAACTCAGAGTATGAATCATTAATTACAACTCTCTGAATGTGGTCTTGTAGCCAGTTCTCTATCCATTTACAGATTGACTTTTCTAAACCTCTTGACCCTAACTTGCATTTTAACTGTCTGTGGGGAACAATGTCAAATGCTTTAGCAAAGTCCAAATACACTATAATAACTGCTACTCCACAGTCAACCTGTTTACTTACTTCCTCATAAAAAGAGAGTAAATTTGTTTGACGTCTTCGGTCTTTTATGAAGCCATGCTGACTATCACTTATAATAATATTTTCTAGTAGAAACTCCTCTATGTGGTTCTTTATCAAACGCTCTAGGACCTATTGGTGAAGTCAAAGTGATTCCACTCCCTGTGACTATTGTGTAAATATAAAACTATCTTCCAAAGTTAGATTTTTCTTTTACTGTATAGGTGGAATACTGCCACTTTCTAGTGGCTGCTACTTTGAGACATCTAGTTGGTCCATTAGTCGGAGATGGTTTAAGAGCTGAGAAGGTGGTCAGTTGAGGAAGGTTGGAAGGAAGTTAGGCTGGGGCCACAATACCTTTAGAATAGAGCAGCAGTTATAATGGAGTGGCAAACTGCATTTGGATGCAGCACAAAAGTTTAACTTTTATTTTGAACAGTAAATTCTTGCATTGATGGTTTGCCTATCCAGCTGAATGTCACCCCTGAACTAGAACATCAGTCATTTTCAAATTAATATTTTGGGAGGTATGTAAGACTTCACATATTTAGGACTTCAGAAAATCTTGCCCCTGCTGCTAACTGCTAACCATAATCCAAGGACATGTCTCCTAATGAAGTTGAATTACATTTTTCAGAAAGCCTTATGAAGGGGGAAGGTGTCTGTGGTATTGGACTGAATTTAATAAAGCTCTCCAAAACTGGTGAAGATAGACTATCATGGGAGAACCTGGGTAATCCAGCAAATTGATAATGTAAGTCTTAAAATGTATTTGCTATTAGTTGGCAAATCTGTTTAGCCCACACCAGATCAATTTCATGTCTGCTACATGACCCGGTTTTCCCATGATAGTCTATCTTTACGAGTCTTGAAGAACGTTATTAAATCAGGCCCGTTGTGTTGCTTACATACAGACAGTTTTCAGGTGTGTGGAGAGGCCCCTGGGCAAACAGCTGCCTGAAAGGAGCCTATTGTAAAATGCATGTCATGACCTAGTTTGTTGACTTTACATATAGTCTTTGCCTTCTTGTGCTCTGGGCTTTTCCCTGTTAATGGGAATCGGTAGTTTGGAATTTTGCACCTCCTGCATCTCATCTTTAAATTCAAATGTGGTCCCTTTTAGGTTAGTTCCCACTGGTTTAGAAGGATTTGTTTATCAAAATTATTGCATTGGCATGGTGTCTTACCATCTACAGAAAAGCAGCATGCATTGGTAATTTTTGTTAATATCAATAGGGAGAAACGCAAGATTTCAGAGAAGAAGTACATACCCTTGCCTGTGACAATAATTAGGTGGCCTGACCACTCACTTCTGCATATAAGTTGAACGGAAAAGACCAAAAAACAAAGAAGGTTTTTTTTTTTTGGCCAGTGATGTCAAATATATTATTCAAAAACAAATAGTGATAACAATATATACACTTGCATTTGGCAATATACACAAAATTAATTATGTTTAGCAGTGCCTTGTCCCATTACACGTGATGGGAGTTAAAGGCCAATGTCTAGACAGGTAATTCTCTGACTGACTTATAGAACCATTTAATAGCTAGCCAAAGAATTTACAGGGTTTCGTCCAAGATGACAGGTAGATTTGCTCCAAATACTATATCCAGACAATTGGACAGACAAAGACAGAGCCCTTTCGTGCAAAGTGAAAAATTTGCCAAACTCACGCATGTGCATCTCACAGCAAGTTTTTGTCCCATCCTCTGTAACCTTATCTCGCACCTGGGTTGGGTGACGTAGGATGAAGAACCCGGAAGAAGAGACGAAGATGGCGGCTCTCCAGCTTCGGGACAGATGGCGGGACGACGCAGGACCTGATGCAAGACACCCCTGGATGGATCTGACTGCCCTGCTGAATTAAAAAGAAGTGTAATTTTTTGGCAGTTTTTTGGTTTAGTTCTCATTTAAATAAGGTCGCTGGTTACACTGAACTATTTAACCAACGTTACACTGCTTTTCTTCATTAATGATAATACATAATACTCTATGAAAGCAATTTTTTTTTTTTTTTTTACTTTTCTCTAATTTTAGGTAATTTTATTCTTTGATATATTATATTTTGTATCTTTTGTATTAATGAAATATATAATATAATAAAAGGTTAGTTTTACAAATGATTACATTTAAAATGTCTTTAATACTACCTTAAAATTAGTCTAGGCTTTGATGGTGTGACAAAGGTTTTGTGAATAGCAACAAAGCACATGCCTGTCACCCCTTTAAAAAGGCAGACTAGAAGCTTTTAAAATTTGAAAGTATGAACAATGAGTGTGCTTTAGCCCTAATAATGAACAGGGAATTCATATCTCCCAACATTTGAAGAGATGCTCCCACTTTAGAACCACATTTTTTGAACATATGTATACATCAAAAATGCACTATTTTTTACCGGAAGTGTTATATTAATAGCATTATACCATCCATACAACTACTAAATTGTTTCATTTGTTATTAACGAAAAAGCTGTAAAAAAATTACTAGCTGATTTTTTGTTGTTGTTTTGCTTGTTAGATCTTTGTGGTCTGCATATCTGGTGACATGTTATGAGAATGTGGCCTTAATTTCTTATCTTCTTTCTCATTTTACCCCATCCAGAAGCCTGGAAGGTATAGGAATTGAAGGAATTGAAATCAAAGTACAGTGGTACCTTGGTATAGGTCCTTAATCTGTTCCAGATCCTTGGACTTATACCAAACAGGATTTATACCAAACAAATATTTCCCATAAGAAATACAGGGAAAATGATTCATCCGTTCCCATGAAAAAAAAACCTATTGTTATTGGCATAAATATACATTGATGGGGTTGTATAAAATAATTTAAACACTGCTCAATACTAAAATACATAAATGCAAAGCAATTAGATATAATAAATGAAAATGTAACCTTACCTTGCTGAGTCGAGTGCCTACTAGGATGTGCTGAGAAGGGAGGAAGAGGAGATGTTATGGTTTGGAAGAAGAGTCCGCTTCCACTAAAACTTTTTCTCTTTCTCTTCTCTGTCTCTTTTCCCTACTTGAACCTGGTTGAGGATCTCCAGGTTGCACTTTTACTAAAAATCTGTCCTAAGAACTTTGATTCTGCCTTCTCCTCAGGATGTTTCGGAAATGTGACATTGTCTGGTCATTGCAGACAATGCTATTACGGCTTGTTTTGGCTTTGTTGGGGTGGTACTTCCTTGCAAAGTTTTTGACATCCATCCATTTGGCAAAGATTTTTTTGATTAATGAAGTAGGGGCTTCCTCGATCTCCTGATCCAAGCCCGAAGAGAGTGCATCCATCTTAGTCCTGTGCTCCTCCTTCTCAAGTTCCTGCAGCTCCTTAGTGGTCAGCTCTTCCCTGTGGCCCTTCACTAACTCCTCCATATCACCATCACTCACATCCAGACCCATGGACCTGCCCAGAGAGACAACATCCTCCACTATAGTCACAGCCTCACAGGCCTCAGAGGTTCTTTCAGTCACTGCGTCTGGCCACAATTTCTTCCAAGCAGAGTTCATTGTTCTGTAGGAATCTTCCTGCCAGGCTTTGTCAATGAGATTTATGCCATGCATGATATTAAAGTGATCTTTCCAATACTCTCTCAGGGTTAAGTCTGTGTCAGAGGTCACTTCAAAGCACCTCTGAAGTAGTGTTTTAGTGTAGAGTTTCTTGAAATTACTAATTACCTGCTGGTCCATGGGCTGAATGAGAGGAGTCGTATTAGGGGGGAGGAACTTTACAGTGATGAAGTCTATCTCTGACAGCACATAGTCCTGCAAGCTTGGAGGGTGAGCTGGAGCATTGTCCATTATGAGGAGGGCCTTCAGAGGCAGGTTTTTCTCCTCTAAATAACTTTTTACACTTGGCCCAAAAACAACATTAAACCACTCGCTGAAATATTCTCTGGTTACCCAAGCCTTGCTGTTTGACCTCCACATCACAGGTAACTAAGTTTTCTGCATTTCATGTTTCTTAAAGGCCCACCTTTCAGAGTGGTAGATCAGTGGAGGCTTCAGTTTGCAATCCCCACTTGCATTGCCCCTGAACAAGAGCATTAGCCTGTCCTTCATTGGCTTGTGCCCTGGCAATGCCTTCTCCTCCTGTGTAATATACCGTATTTTTCGCCGTATAAGACGTTCCGGAATATAAGACGCACCCAATTTTAAAGGAGGAAAATCTAGAAAAAAAAGATTCTGAAAGATAATTCCCCTTCTGATC
>NC_092860.1:94059587-94089752 GCF_032062135.1 Pyxicephalus adspersus
CCCCCCCCCCAGTTTTGGGGAAGAAAAAGTGCGTCTTATACGGCAAAAAATACGGTAGGTCCTGTTAGGCATTTTCTTCCCAAGCAGGCCTGTTTCATCACAATTAAAAACTTGTTGGGGAACAAAACCCTAAGCTTCCACAAATTCCCCATACTCTGTAACAAAATCATTGGCGGCATCTTGATCAGCACTGGCTGCCTCTCCATGCCTCACAACACTGTGAATGCCAGTCCTCTTCCTAAAATTATCAAACCAACCATGACTGGCTTTAAAAGCTTCACTTTCTTGGCTCGTTCCAACCATGTTTTTAAAAGATCAGCATGCAACAGTTTTGCCTTTTCGCAAATCATTGCCTCCGATATGCTATCGCCAACACACTGTTTTTCTGTTATCCAGATCAAAAGCAATTTTTCAACATGCTCCAATGTCTCTGGTCTTTGTTTTGTAATACATTTCATCCCCTTCGCAACGTTAGCCGATTTTTTTTAACGTCTTTGTTTTTCACAATTGTAGATACCGTCGTTCTCTCATACTGTATTCAGCAGCCATGTTCTGGATATGCCACCTTCATACTTTTCAACAATCTCTTTTTTCACCTCCATGGTGATCCTAACTAATCCTTAACTTTCTTAGAACTCAAGATCAATGAATTCTCTAAAAAGCATAAGAGCAAAACACAAAATCATCTGATTCACTGAGTCACAGAGAGCGGGTTCTTCACTGAATGATAGCATCTGACATACTGACACTCGTGCAAATCCAAAACGAGTGAAATGAAAGTGCACTATGTGACATCCAACAAACAGATTATATTTCTCTCCTTAACTCTACTCCTTAATTTGCTTTGAACTAATGGTCAATGAATTCTCCTAAAAGCACAAAAAAACAAAACACAAGTTCACCTGATTCACAGAGTCACCGAACGATAGCATCTGCTTGTGCGCAGTCGCGGTTAGTCGCGAGAGAAGTCGGAAGTCCAAACAATGGTCCTATACCAAGCAAAATTTTTCGCGTCCAGACAGGACGTATACCAAGTTGGACTTAAACCAAAGCGGACATATACCGAGGTACCACTGTAGTTATTGTAGATTTATTAACTATTCTGAAGTTTTTTATTTATTAACTATTCTGAACCTGTAGTTTTTTTTAAATGAAATAACTATTCAATTCCTTTAGTTATGACAATGTTTATTGACAATGATAATAGGAGGCACTCGAATCCTGTCATATAAGTGGTGCAAGTTTTCTAGGAAAAGATCCTATCTGATAGCATCAGGGAATTATAATAAAAACTGTGGACACAAGAGCATACATTTAAGTCCAGTGTAAGATATTTGTTGTAGGATGACACAAGCTAAATAGGACACATTAGGTATATCTATGAAAAGGTACTCTGATTTAAAGTAGCATAAAAATGCCACAACCTGAACATTTGTTTATGCATTTGAAAGTGAAATAAAACTAACTTTAATTTTTTTCCACTTGTTGGTCTAAACTTTTTCATAGACAGACTTATGGAAAAAAAGAACTGTTGACCCTACCAAGCAACAAGGGTTTTGATCTTACACTACAAAAATACCAGGTTTACTTTTCAGTTTTTACAATACAACCCAAGTGAGACATAAATTATGTATATGTGCTACTTTACAAAATATTGTTTTGAGTTTCTTTAAACAATACCTGATAACTGGTGCCAAATTTGCTTGTATGAGTTTGTCATGAACTGAAGTGTTTTACATTTTACAGGTTTAATAGTCTACTGCCAAATGCAAGGCCGAAAATGAATGGTCAACTCCAAATAAAGACCCCATGTTAAAAGAAGTCACCTGTGTCTGGCATACTACCTTGATGATGAATCACCTATAAATGAATGCTCAATTTGTCATAAGCAAACCTAAAAAAATAAGGATATAGCTGCAATGGGCTAAGGGACAATGGAGGCATAGAAAAAAAGATATCCATAGTTCTCCCCAGCCCGTTTTTGGGGGGCGGGCCGCCCACCTGCTGGGATTATTTCGCCTGGCACATTTTCAGCAGCTCTGAACGGACACCGGAGCGGCTGCTCTGCTCGCTCCGTTCTCCGCTGATAAGAACTGATGGCTGTTTAGAGCCGGGCGTATTGAGGAGAGCACAGCACATCATAGCTTTGCTGAGTGGGGAAAAAAAATCCCACATTGTGTAATCAATGTCTCCGCCCAGTGGGCGTGTGTAATGACTTCATCAGAGCAGTGTGTGTCTATAAATGCTGCATGTCACATTCCTCTGCCTTACAGCTCTCTGTATATAAACCTTTTTATCCCCTAAACTGTATGTCATAATGACTTGTAATTTTCAGGGTGCACAGGGAACTCTTGTAGTTAGCACCATTTACCATTTCAGCACCCCAGCTTTTACAAATTTCATGATATGGGAATCAGAATTTCAAAATCTTGTGAAAATACAACATTCGGGTTGCAGTATTAAAAGCAAGTGCGCCCCCCGGGGCCACCTTCATATAAAGGAGAATTGGGGAAAGGCACCTACATTTTTTACTTACCTCTCACAAATCTATAACTGTCATACTATGTTACCCTAGCTGCTTATCTTCTTTAAACCCCAATTTCCCTAGAATGGTGGGGTGTACAAAGCCGAAAATGTAGGTACAGTGAGGGGACACTTTTGATAACCCTCCCACACACACACACTAAAATATCATTACTATTGCAAACGCACTGCCCTGTTACACATTACTGCCCACTTCTAACACGGGAACCCCAATTTCTCTGGAATGGGGAGGTGTAGGACACGGAAAATGTGTGGGGAACATCTGTGGATAACACCCCCTAAAGTTTTATCACAATGGCATCAATAGAACATAAAAAACTCTGCCCATCAAAACAAAATTTCAGGTACTGGTAGGGTAAGTCATGGGTAACATGGCAGCGTGTTTTGATGGGAAAAATGTATGTAATGATGCCATGGAGATGAAAGTTTGGGGGGTGTTAGCCACAAGTGTTCCCCACTTGCACCTTTGAGTCTGTTTATCTGCACCTCTCTGTTGTAGAGAAATCGAGGTTCAAGGTAGTGAAGTGGACAGTTTGATGGGCAGAGGTTTTTATGTTCTAGTGATGCCATGCTAATGGTTTATACATCTGTTCCCCACTTGCACCTACATTTTCAGTTTCCTGCACCTCCTCATTCCAGATAAATTGGGATTCAATGAACAGAAGCAGAAAGAACAGCATAGTATTACGAATATATCTTGGTGAAAGGTAGGTAAAATATTAGGGGGCCCCGACCCCAATGCTTCTTGCTATGTAAGTGGCCTCGGGGGTCCTTAATTTGCATTTTCAAATTTGGGCTCCTAGGTGCACTTTCTTATAAAACAGCAACCAAAATGTTCAATTTCCACAGGTTTTTAAACTCGTGATCCCCATATTTTGAAATTCTTGAAATTAAAAAAAGAAACAGTCATTAGTAGCTATGAGAGTCCCCTGTGTACCCTAAAAATTTTAGGTAATTACAACCAACAATTTAGGGGATCTAAAGGATTGAACGCAATGAGTTGTTAGGCTGCAGAACATGACAAGCAGACTTTACATACACAGCAATCATACTGCGGGTGAATAAATTTTACAGGAAGTTTTTGTTTTTGGCAGTAATGGGAGGTCACTGGCTGTCCTGCCCCCATCTGCGATCACTTGCATGATGATCTTTGTGTTACCTAGGTATAGCTGTAGGAGGTGACATCTGACGGTAGGCTGAATTCACATTGTCAGTAAGGTTGCATTTGCTGCGTTTACCCCTTAGTTTCCTCTCACCAGTAACCACTGCTGCTTGAAAAACTGCTAGGCCTGAAAAGCCCAGCACTTACTGCCTGGTACCAATCCTAGGTGCCCAGCAGTTATTACAGGTTACCAATCCCAGGTGCCAAGCAGTTATCACCGGTTACCAATCCCAGGTGCCCAGCACTTACCGCCTGTTACTAATTCCAGTTGTCCAGCAGTTATCACTGGTTACCAGTCCCATGTGCCTAGCTGTTATCACCGGTTACTAATCCCAGGTGCCTAGGAGTTATCACCGGTTACCAATCCCAGGTGCCTAGCAGTTATCACAGATTACCAATCCCAGGTGTTTAGCAGTTATCACTGGTTACCAATTCCAGGTGCCTAGCAGTTGCCAAGAAGTAGTCACTCAGGAGGGGCATTTTTTACTGCTAATGTGAATTAAGCCTAATTTGTTAAGCCACATTGATCACAATATTACACTACAAGGGATTACACTATTAAAACATGGAACTCTAGGGAGTTGGATTAAAATACACAGCACTGGACTGTTGGGGCATAATACAAAAAAATGGAAAAAATGTACATTCTAACAAGCCAGGCATTAGAAAGTTAAAACAAAGTATAAGGGGCAAGAAGAACACTGACACAATAGCAGGGGTTACTGGATACCTATGGCATAAATAACTAGGTGCTCCAAATTTGCTTTGTCTATTCCCGCCCACTTTTTTTTACCACCCGGCTACAGTTTCCCCCCACCCAGCTGAAAAAAATTTCTGGGGAGAACACTGATATGTTTAATAAAATTAAATCTAATTTCTGTGTCACACTGTTGGAGAAATCAATGCGGCTATATTAAAGATATGTAGACAGAATACAGGTAGTCTCTGGGTTACATACAAGATAGGGACTGTAGGTTTGTTCTTAAGTTGAATTTGTAAGTCGAAACAAGTACATTATTTTAATGCAATTAGGGCAGATGTTTGTCTCAACAAATTAATAGGCAGCATGGTGTCAGTTACTGTATAAAATCCTCACTGTAAGTTAATCACAAACAAAGCAGTTTGTCTTGGCTCACCCACCCTAACATCTCCCACAACCTCAGCTGTGTTTAGCAAAAGATTTCTACTGCAAGTCATGCAAACTGCCCCTTCCCCCCTCCATGCCTCCGTTCTGCACACAATGAGCAGGGAAGCCCAATTCATATCTAGGATATGTCCTTAACCTGGGGACTACATGTACAATGTATTTTAATGGCTCACAATGTGATCTTTGGTAAAAGTAAACCAACATTTGAGGACAACCATACATTAGTTCCACTCAAGTTAATCATTTTGTGGAAACACTCTATAAATGGTTATCATTTGTTTCATTTAAAAGTAAGGACCAGAATGGAAGACACTGGCCAATGTGTCTGCAGCATTTTCCCCCTGATCTTCATCTAATTATAGCAGGATAGTTATTTGTGGATAAAGTTTGGTAGTCCTCTATGAAAATCAATAAAGCGGTCTGGATTGTTCAAAAGAACTTGGGGATGGTCAAAGCATAGTCTAATGATTGACCCACATTCACATCCTAATTATTTCTTTTTTTGTCCTTGGTCATCTTTTCTGGGAGGAACAGAGGTCCTCCTGCGGCTGATTGTTTGATGTTTACAGAGCTTTGTCTCTTTATTGAGGTTTTGATGCCAAAGAGAATTGTCAATATTTAATAGAAAGTTACAGTAATTACTACAATATCAGTACTTTTTCCAGTATGAAAAACCACAGCAAAACATCAATTAGAGGGTTCTCATGCTGGTAAAGAGCATTTTATGCAAAGTAATTTACTACCATACTTGATAATTTGGGTAGCATACATACCAAGGGAATGTTACCGTCTTCAAAATCTGGAATAACATAATGCAGTAAAATTTTTGTAGCCATTATTATATTTAACTGTATTTTATCCCCATCTAGTAAAAGTGTGCACATTGCAGAACAGGCAAGATTTAGTATTTAACAAATGAAGTTTTTGAGATACAGAGGTGTTACTAAGAAGTGCAAACAATTCGGTTGATTTTCTATAAAATGTGAAAGGTTCATTCAAAGAATTGTGTAAATAATAATATCAATTTTTAATTCAGGAAAATTCCCAGTCACTTTGGATACCCAAACATGTATATACTTTTGGACAACTAAAACTGGCAAGTGAATTTTCACATTTTTTAAGGGAAGATTCTGAACTCCTATAATAAAAAGGTGTGCTGTTTAAGTAGAATCAAGTAGAACTTTTTGCCTAGTAGAAAAATTCTACTGTTGGTTGATCATTCTGCTGCTAATAGAATATTTGTATTGGTGGAATATTCCATCAGCACTAGAGAAATTCGAATAGTAGAATATTTTAACAGCAGTAGAATTGTTGCACTAGTACAATGTCTACTAGTTTCTACCAAAATGTTATTTGAAAATGGTAAAATTCGACAGATTATTCTCACCATTTATAACCAAACATTACTGCAATACGTGTCCTTTTGGTCTTGCTTCTAACATATTTCTACTTGAAAAAAATTAAGGGGTTCCAATAGGCTGTAAATTAAAGGAGTGGTGTATCTTCATGTTCCTAAAACTACATAAAATGCCTTTTTCTATTAATATAAAGATCCCCTCACTTTTTTCTCATGCTTTTCTTGTTGCATTTGGCTGGTCCACAAGCTCTCCAGAGTCCAGAAAAAAAATCAAAAATTTTCTTCATTGGCTTCAGTGGGCTTTTAATTTAGCTAACCAAACAACCTAAACTTTGTGGTCAATGCAATCAAACTGTTGACAAACACAACAGAGACAAAATTGGCCAACACCAATAGTAAGGAAGCCCAACAGCTTACATGTCCGTCGTTATTAAGGTAGTTACAGTTTTCTGTGTAAGGAGAGGAGTGCCGAAAACTGTAACCGGAGACAGTATATCCTGAAGAGAAGTACAGAAATACCGGTAGGGGGCAAAATGTGTAGGAGAGGAGTACTGTAGGATAGGGCAATTGTCAGTTTATGCAGATGGGTTCTTAAGGATACGTCAGTAAGTATGTGCAAGAGAAAAGTGTAGAAAATATGATTGGGGTCATTACATACGAGAGTGGTCAGTATATGCAGGAAAGTCGTAAATAAGGTATGATTGCACCAGTATGTGTTGGAGAGGAGTGCCAGAGTGTAGGAAAATGGTTAGTATGTGGAGGAGAATGCAAAGCGTGTTTCAAAGAGCAGTCTGTGTATGAACAGAGAGTCATGTGTAAAATAGCTAACAATTTATGTAGGAGAGCAGTTATGAAGGGTATACAGGCAGCCATGTAAACGGGAGAGGAGTAAAGAGGGTATAATATCAGATAGTATATGCAGAAAAAAGAAAGCAACAGGTTAAGACAGTAAGCAGTACATCCTATATAGCAGTGGTCGCCAACCTTTTCGGTCCTGTGGACCACTAAAATTACCGGCTCCGTACCGCGCATGGGGGGGGGGGGCGGGGAGCCGGGTGTTACTCAAAGTGGGAGAAACCTCCCCCATAGTGACGTCATGATGCCATAAACCCAGCAGGTTCCTTCTCCTGACCCTGTTTGGGGTGGGGCACCGACCAGAGCCACGGATCTCCAAAATTTTCGGACCACAGGTTGGCGACCACTGCTATAGAGACAGATCTGATGATATGGTAAGCAAGAACAAGGAAAGCACATCGGCCAATCAGATTTATAATTTTTAGGATAGGTGATGCTTTTTTGTGGCTGAAGATAAGTAACTTTTTTTATGTGTTTGTAAATGGTTTGACTTTTTATCAAACATCTAGTAAACTAGGAAATCTGAATTGAAGTTCTCTGTAAGGGGGGAGAAAGTGTGGGCTCAATGGCAGTTTGGCAAAATTTAACTGTAGTGGGCCTCTGGTGAGACTCTTTGGATCTGTGGCATTTATTTATGAGTTTACCTTCAAAACTATACCTGACTATCCTTAAAAGTTGTAGACATGCTGATAAACAACCACATCTATGGTTACCTGATACCCTATAGCATCCTCCATCCCTTCCCCTCAACTACAATGGCTCATAGTTTCTCCCACTCTTTTGGGAAGGCCTAAACCAGTAAAAAATTCTCATACTTGATGAGGTCTGCACAGTAGAGAGATAATATTGCTGATCCAGTACAATTTTAGTACTATTAGGAGAAATTGCAGGGAAGACATTTTGGTCCAATAAATCAGTTACTTAAGGTTAATGCTAAACTGATGAGGTGTTAAGATTTTTAAACTGCCACCTGTGGACAATATTGAGTGTAATAATTTGTTGCTATTTTGTTGGTGCATTTACATTTTACCCACATTCTGTATTTATTTACTCTGCACAATATCGTCCTTTATATATATAAAGAATTGTATTTATGTGCTCTAATATGATTTTGAGTGTGTTTTTATTAAATACAGTTTGACAAGTATCAGTGCATATATCATGAAGAAAAACTTTCAACTTCCACCATATAATATAAAAAACCCACCAAATAATGGCCATTAGAAAAATTAAAAAAAAAAAATTACCTGTTAGGCTTTAGAAAAATTAAAATTAAAAAAATACCTGCTAGGCTTCATCATATTGGCAAGTTATACGTGGATTTAAACCCTGGCATTAGAGTTCAACTATTGGTAAAACAACCATGCATGTGGAACAGAGTATTGTATGTGGAGGACCAATGATCTGTTACAGAGAACTCAGTTACAAACCTTTTAGTGGTAGAAATCTAACCGTGACAACTTCATCAGACATAATAAAAATAAGCTGTGTCTAATCATGAGCCTAGTAGAAATACAAGAGAGATTACCAGAAGGCTTTGTGTAAAACTGATTGAAATCCATGTTTGGAGTTAAATATGCTCTAATGGCTTTGTCTTTGAAAGTTTGTCAAGTACTACAGTAGAAAGCACCATCTAGTAGTACCTAGGCCTCCACTGAGACTGCTTTTTTGCATGATGCTTAGCGGATGGAGGTAGCTAGGGCTACAAAAGGGCTTGAGATAGTAAGTTCAAAAGAAAGTCTGTATGCTCTAACAAAATGAAATCTAGGTGGATATAGCATCTCCATATCTATATTTTTTGTAGTTTACACTTGAGAAAAAAAGCTGCAGTGTTTTTTTTTTATTATTATTTCTTTGGGATCCTGAGAATCATGGTGAATGGTAATGCTTGTATTCTCTCCACTTCTGATGGGTCCTGTTAAAGTTAAATATTTTCCCTCCTGTGCCCACCATTTTCAGTCTGTAACACTCCTTTTGTTTATTAGCTTTAATAAAAAAAAGCATCTATCCGTATTTTTTGTTTTTGTATATAATTTGTACAGTATAGTTAATCAGCTTCTATCTGTGTCTCAGATAGACTATATTCTTCAGAAAAAGTCTATAGCATGTGATTTCTGATCACACCTTAACACAGATTATACTATAAAGGCAAAACGATTACTGGCTTGTTCAGATTCATACTCCCAGCCTTATATAAAAAACTATATTCAGTTTGAGTATACAACTGAATAGTCTGATTAAAAGGAAACACTTATAACAATATATGCAAAATCTGTCTACATACAGAACAGCTAGCTTGGTTTGTAGACATTTAACTTGTATTGACACTGCAGATAGAATTTTGCTAGTCCATCATCCAAGTAAATGGGTCAGAAATCTGAGCCTTTTAAAAAGGCATATGATGGAAAAAATGAATAAGCAGATGTAACCATCAGTGAAACTCCTGAGGAAGCAGGAGGATGCAGGGCCAAGCTTGAAACTCACTCTATTTAGCGAATTGAATACCTTCTAATCTACTGCAATTTTAAAATAATTGGGTGGTTAGAAATTAAGGTATTTTTACTGATGCAAATTCTAGTCAATCAGTGATCACATAATACCTGTGCATATTGCTAGAAGAACAGCATTTTTCAGTAAAGTTTACAGATTTCCCAAAGAAGTAAATGTCACTTCTAGACTTTTATGCTGTTTTGTGAACATAGACCAATTACTGCATCATTGAGAATCTAAACAGCAAACACCCATTTTGATGTCTATACCTAGTTTTAGAACTAGCTTTTAAACTGTTTCATTTATATACGAATTGTGCTGCTCCGTTGCTGAATGCTTATAAAAGAATGTGTTTTACAGTTAACTGTTGGTCTTAAAAAGTGCTGGCAGTAATTAGGAGAATGAAATCTTGCGTCCTTTCTGTTCTGGAAGTTTGAACGGTCAGACCATTGACTTTTTATTCTTTTTTGTGGTTTAACAACAAAAAAACCCTTCTAAAATCTTAATGTCAGTTTAATGTGTTTTAATTACAGTGTCCCTGATAGATGTACATTATTTTATCATACTAATGTGTTTATTGTGCTTCTCATCTCAGTTATTACAGACACTGATCAACAAATACAGAAATACAGTTTTTGAGGCTACCATATTTGTAAATTAGTCTTTTTATTTTCACTATGACATTCTTTCAACCTTTTGATATGGATATAATACATCAAGCACTATAATGTGTGTACTGTGTACCGCACTGTTAAAAATAAATATTAAAATGTAGTTTTTTTGAAATTTCCAACTTTTACTGCTGCAGCTAAAGATTGCTTATATTTTGCCTTACCTTGTACCTCCTTTCTTCCTCTAACAAGATGGTAATGAAATGTCCAAATAAAATCTTTCTGTTTTCAATACATATATTATTTTAGACCCAGACGCATCATCACTGGGTCTAATTGCTTAATAAACCAATACAGACAGATCCTGTCTGGTGGATGGCACCAGCAGGGCCTGTACATAGCTTACTGAAAACAACACAACATTCTTCAGCAGTACTTTTATAAAGCTCCAACCTCAGTCTGGATCTATGCATTAGGCTGGATCATGGAAAGAGTAATGCAAAAATTGGAATGCCTTAATGGACCCAGAGGTGGTTGATTCTAGGCAGACTACATTTGCTTGCAATCCACCCTAAGTAATACCCACATCTGATGCTAACGCTCAGTAATTAAACAGACTAAACTCCAGTGAGTTAAAGGGGTAGTCCAGGAACAGTCAAACCAAGGATAAAGTTGGATAGATGATCCTGGATGCCCCCCAGGTCATGAGGTACCTGCAGCTTCCAATACACATTGGGCCTGATTTATTAAGGTTCTCAAAGGCTGAAGAGAATACACTTTAACCAGTAACATTGAGTGATTCAGCAAACCTGGAACATGTTACAATGTTACAAAAATAAAAAATATATAGTTTACAGTTTTTTTCTCCCCATATAAACTACTGGTTAGCCAGACAGTCCAGACTTTGTGTGGTCAGATACCTTGGCAGATTTGTGGTTTTTATTGGGGCAGTTGCAGCCATTATAATATTTAAGCTGCTTGGATGTAGAAGTAGCATACCTTGCTTTTGTTGGTCAAACATTTGGCTTCCCTAATACTTCAATACACCCTGCTTAAGATTTTTTTTTAATCTCTGCCCCCTGTATAAAGAAAGTTTACCAATGACTTTGATATTTGGTGGTATGTGTTATGTATTATGTTTTAATATACAAAAGTGTCTGTGTGAAATATGAAAATTAAATGACTGATAGTTAATTTTTTTGTATTATGTTGTAGTGCTGCTATATTTATTATTGGTACAAACTAAATCCCTGAGGAAAAGGATTTATTCTGTGAAACGTGTTGGATTGTTACAGCAAATCATCAACTGTACTTACCTAGGCTATATTGATATATTTATCACAATGTTTTTAGCTTGAGTCTGTCACTACACCTGCCATCTTGTAGTATGATGGAATCATGGATGTTTTAAAGTTATGTACTGGTTTGTCAGATTTTTATTATCTTGTGAACAATAAAGTTTCTTCTTCTTTTTATATAATTATGTCTTTGCTTTTACTGCGTTAAAAGTCCCACTTACAAAAATCGGTCTTTTCTTGTTCTAAGTAGGGATGTTGGCAGGTTGTTTAATATTTGGAAATTTGACAAATAGGAAATAACTCTTGTGGCTAGTAACTTTTGTTTACTATAGCTCATTTTCCATACTTGTTTTCTGTGTGCATATAATGAGTTTTGTGTACTTGTGCAGTGACCTCATTCTGTCATCTTTAAATGTTACTTGTAACAGAACCAGCATGTTCTCAATTTGTCATAACAAACAGTTCTTATCCATAGATCTTTTTCCATTACTGGAAGATATGGTCATTTTACGTTTCTGAATACTAGCTATGTGCCAGAACTGTAAAGGTCGTTCTTCAATGATAAACTTCATGAGCAAAAATAGATTTGGAAATTTTTTCCGATCCTCATTATAAACTCATTATAAAGGTCAATAGGCAATTTTTGTCCAGGAAAACTGTAGCATTTTTTGTAAAGTTGTAAATTTAGTACTAATACTGCATAAATGTTTTTTTTGCTGTTTAATGTTAATTTAAATTTTCAAATGCATATTGATAGTGAATAGTCAGTTTGTTAAATAGTGTTACCATTGTAATACATTACAACATGACAACATGATGTGCAACCCTAGGTCTCCAACATGGCACCACACAGATACAGGGAATCAACTGAAGGCTAACACTGGTTATTATTTTGAAAATGTTTTAGACCAGGTCAGGTTCACTTCATGAGTGTTGTAGTGTAGATAATAAAACGGAAATGTAAGTTTAAGGTACACATAGTTTAGGCTCTATTTAGGGAATTAGACATTCCCTCAAACATTTACTTCTGGGAGTCTTTCAGGTCCATGTATGTTAATGGCAGTAATTGATTCCCAAGGGGAAATGGCTGATTGCCTGTTTTATAAATAGAGCTCTTTGGATTTCAATGACTTGAAATACAAACAATAGACGTTAAGAGACATTAGATATTAAGAACTGTTGTAGTGAATTTGACAATATTATTGGGAAACATTTTTGCATTATTTGAAGTCATTTTAACATGTTTTCTTTTTTTCCTCATTTTCTTTAGGTAAGTAGCTGATTTCAGATATGAAGATTTAATGTAAATGCTCACCATGCTGCAAAAGGTAACTGTACATAAACCTATTATATAAATGAATCTTCAAATGTATTGTAAATGTTTCCTTGTTCAGTATACATGGAGTAGTATACAGTACAATCTTAAAATAATTGAGAAGAACTGGACTTTTTTAACTGATTATGTGTCATGGGTTATGCATAGATCCTAAACTAATCCATAGACATTTATTAAATTCAGCTTGATTGTTGCATGTTTTAAAAAAATTAGCAGGCTAAAAAAAGTGTGGCTTGCCTGCTCATTACACATTTCTGGGAGCCAGTTCTGTGCTCTCTACCACTACCTTCCCAACACACACCTGCAGTCCTCTTGTGACTGTGTGATCTGAAAGTGGATTGTTCATCTGATTACCAAGGTAAGTCTGAAGCCAACCTTAAGTCTAGTACATCCAAACAGACCTGCTGACAAAATTGATCAAAGCTCTTGATGGAATGGTCTGATACATTTTCTGATCTATCCATTCTTTGGAAATCCAAAAGCACTGCACACACATCTTCATAGAATAAAAAGTTTTCAAATTTAAAAGACTATTTCTGTTCACATCATGATTTAAGTGCTTTCAAACAATATTTACATGTTTGATCAATCTACCTCCAATCAGAAACACACAAAAAAATGGTTTGTTTGTTGATGTCTCTTCAGATACAATCATTTTATTGGAACAGGAATTAGATCAGAAGTGAAAATTGCCCCATGTGTTCTAGGCTCTAAATGATGAATTGTGGGCAGGTAATATTTGTCCATTGTATCACAGTCTAGTTATATTTGAGAGATATGCAATCCTCCCAGTGTTAGAGCAGCAGCACATCTGACACATTTACCTCTGCTTCATAGCAAGAGAAAAGATTCATCAGAGAAAAATTCCAACAAGCAATACCATTTTCCCAGTGGGAAGACAAGCAGAACAAACTGTTTAGGTATTTATTGTCACTCTCCAACCTGATAATTACTTGATGGTCAAAACTGGAAACATTTTCTATTGTTATTAAAGTTGCACAAATTGCAGAGTGCAGAAACATAAAAAGGTAGATATTTATATTCTGAATCATTTATGGGTAAAGAGCAAGGTGCAATAACCAACAATCTCCAAACTCAATGTAACCAAGTGTAAGACCTAACTATCTACTTGATGTTCCCTTGTTTACCAGTTACTCCCAAACATAAACTTACAGAATTACCCCCCGTCCCCGGTTCAAACCACTCCTAAAAACTCATTGTTACACATTGCAGTTCCTTATATCAGACCGCCCCTATTGAAAGTTGTATTGTATCTTTTATTTGGGTTTTCTTTTCTTGGATCATTATTTTTCTAATGCAGGTCTTGCAAAAAGAGTTGTTTTGATAAATCTGTGCAATAATCTACAAAATGCAGCAGCCCAAACCAACCAATCAGAAATTGTTTTTCCTTATTGTAGCTATAAAAGAGTTGTATGCTATTGCATTGAATATTATGATGATTGATGCATACAAATCGAGTGCAATCAATAACAATAGTAAAAAGCCAGAATGCTTAAACTGTGAACAGTGAATAAGCCTAATTTCCCTTTCCTCCAGAAGTCACCTATTACAGCCTATTGGATATGCTATGTGCTTATATGTGCAAAACTTTGTTCTTGTTGAAAAAAATATGCAGTGTATAGCTTATTTTAATATGTATAATGCACATTTTGTCCCATTTATTTTCTTTTATGTGCATTTACATATGACTTGGGGCTGGTTTTGTTCTGTTAACCATTATTACAGACATAAAGTTATGGAAAACTCCACATTTTGTAATTAGCACAAAAAAAAGAGCTGAAAGTAAATCTTCAGTGGGGACATCTGTTCAGGTGACTATGTACATTTATCACATGTTGAATAGGTTAATTTATTTTTTATTTTTTACTAAATCTCTATTTAAAACAGGTTTTAAACATAGAACCAAGTTTATCACCTTTTCTTTTACCAAAAAAATGGCAAATAAAATTGGTCCCTTTTATTCTGCACTTTCAAAGCTGAAATGGAGATCAGTGGTTTTTGTATCAAATACCTTTTCTCTACTTTTTCCACTCATTGCCATTTTAGAATAGTGGTGATTTTAAAGTGAATCCCCAATGTAGAGTAATTATGGTACATCTATTTTCCTCCTTTGGAAACCTTTTCACCAGAGAACAAAACTTTTCCAGCTTTGATAAATGTGGCATTGTTTGAGTGGCAAACAGGTTTCTAAAAGAGGAAAGCAAAATAAAAATAAAAATAGAAACCCAATATGATTTGCTGTCACTTCCTGTTGCATCTTTGGGACAAAAAGATAATGGAAATGCTTACAGAGAGACACAGTCAAGACAAAAGACAAAGTTTTGAATGCTTGTGAATCCTCTGTGGTGTAGGCACAGCTACACTCCTAGGGCCGTGACACAGGGTAGAGGCACTGGTGCTACCGAAACTGGGGCATCTGCACACATCAGCTTCATGGTACCCTGCATTAACAGGTAATAAGCAAAGTTGCCTTACGATAACAGTATATAACACCACCATCTTTTGCAAAACTACAAATTAAATGTCAGTGTCTAGGAGTACCTTAAATTCTGGTATGCAATTTTGAACAGTGTACACCTGACACTGTTTCTAAATATTTTTGTGTAAAACTAAAATTCCAAACAATTCAAAACTCTGTTGAATCATTCTAGCTTTCTAACTAAGCAATCTATTAGAGTGCTTAATGCTAAATAATAGAAGTTTCATATTTGTGTATTGCTTGTGTAAGTAAAAAAACATTAATTGTTGAGGGAATTAGGTTAATTGCAATTCACTGTAGTATGAATAGTCTAAAAATGAAAATCTGTTATTGTTCTCAAAACACCAACTGTTTCCTAATATTTTAGCTTTTTATTCCCGTGTAAATATGATGCAGAGTTAATTAGCAGCAACTTGTCAAATTATATGGTTTATGGGTGCTGCAAACTCTATACAACATTTGGTTTGAGCTGTCAGTATGCATTAACACACATTGTAGGCATATGACAATATAGAATATACAGGTGTTTACCTATTATTTGAGAAGGTCAAGCACTTGACTGTTTATTAACAGATCTGTACCACTACAACTTGTCCCACACTAAGGGAAGAATGAAGTTAGTTTATGTTAGAAATGAAAGCTTTGCTGACTTCAGTGATCCATTTAAGTGGAAGTAAAAATTTAGTTTTTTTTTAGATATATAATATATATATATATTGGATATAATGGATATTCTTTGCAATGTACATTTTCACCCCATTATTTTACCCTTTTTGCTTAAAAATGTTTTTTTTTTGGGGGGTTCTACACATTATCCAAGGCACGTGCTAGGCACTCTGGGTAACTGTACTTGTAACTAGCAGTAAAATATGATGTTTTAAAGCACTGCTTCAGCCAACACATTTTAAGCTTTAACTATGGAGGTGAATGATGACAAAGTCAGGATGTGCCTGAGAAAAGAAGTGAAGGAAAATCTTTAGAAGTGTGCTAGCAGTTAAAACTGAAAAGAGATAGAAACCTAGCTTTTTTGAATTTTCTCTTAAATATACAGTTACAGGGCATTACTGAGACAGGAAGTAATAAAAAAAACAATAGAGGTTGTAATTCTTTGCACAACCTAAAATATTTTTTCCTGAAGTTGGCTACTTAGTGTGTTCATTCTTTCAGTTTGGTCCCCAAAACAGCTGCAGCTGGGATGGGAGCCTCCAATCAGGAGGCGTATTGCACAGGATACCAAGTATATGAGGTACCTATGGATGATAGGTGAAGTGTCTCTGCAAGGAATCCCACAGCCATGATGCCATCCGGCAAAGCAGCAGATGACGCCAGGCCATTGGCGCCCATCCCTTCCATCTGCCTGGGCTATGGCCTTTCTACATTGATAGCACACTCTGTACACTCTGCATGGACAATATACTGACTGGTATTCACTCAATGATTCGCTAAACGTACCGCCACCCTAGAGGAAGCGTAAAACGGGCGAAACGAGTCGGGTATACGGCTCATACGTATGCAACAAATATTTGTACCATTCTGGTATTGTCTAGTGCCCTTTTGGCCCCATCACATATGGATTGTGATTATTGTTACCATGACTGTAACCCAGTCTGTATTCACTGATAATGTAATAAGAAGGACTAGGAACAAATACACTAACTCTGCCAAAAAACTCTTCCTATTCTGGTCATTTTCTGTATATATTACCAAGGAATGGCATATAAGGCCTATAAAGGCAACGTATGTTATTCCACCGGAGACCAACTTTGTTACCTCACACTTTCTTGTTTTATCTTTGTCGATTACATTTTGTCTCTATCCATACACTTTGGCATATGGCTGAAGTAAATAAAAGAGCGTTTCTAGTCTGCTGGAAGTTGGGTTTATTCTAGTTAGTGTGTCTATACTTCTACTACTCCTGGCCACAGAACAGCTGTATAATCTATGGCTACTGTTATGCTTGGTATCTTTGTCATTCACATGTTGTCTCCATATACACTGCAGGATCATACCCATCTTTTAGCTTTGTTTTCACCTTCTAAAACAAAGTACTTTTTTCAGCTTACTCTATATGTGTGTATTATCAAGGGGAAAGCTGAGTTGCCTATGGTCAGGGGAATCTTGGCAGCTATTTCTGTGTTTTGTGTGGTGAGATAACAACAGACTTGTTATCCAGAGTGCTAATTATCATGCCGCTCATGTATTCAGATCTACAGGATAACACAAAGAGTAGGTGTAAGGCATACAGTGAGGATTTCCTCCCACTGCCTGAACTTTTATCTTCATTTGCTTATAATTCCAGTAGTATCCGCCAAGATCAAAATGGGCATTGATGAAGTCATGTTAACTGCCTTCAAATCAACACAATATAATTAATGTTTAACACTGACATTACTTCCAGAACTCATAGTAAAAGAGATGTCTGGCTGTTGACTTGGATACAGTACATGAATGTCCCAGCATGAGCTCGCCTTTTGTACAGAAGTCTCAGCTTGCTGATGGTACCATAATGCTCCTTTTCTGTGTAAAGAACCAACCCCAGGAAAGGTAAATTAGAATGTTTTCATGTGATCTTGCCCTTTAAAATGGCATGTCAGAGATCTCTGTAAATAGTTACATTTTTTTCAGTTCACTCCTCCTGATACTGCTCTGACCCTGGTGTGTCCTTATGCAGACAACTCAAGTCTGAGGTTTCAGTGAGAGACAGATGTGTCTGAAAGAGAGCTAAGACTGCTATGCTTTCTCTTACTCTAACCCTTAGTGCTTTGGGAATCATTTACTATCAATGTTTTTTTGTAAAACAAAGATTGTAAGCATACAGTGGCAAAATAAAGATTTGAAGATATTTAAATAGTTAAAAAAAAAACATCAATTCATTTTTAAAAATCTTAAATTTGGTAACTAAAGCTAATTACATATATTCTAAACTGATTAACCATTCTCTACGCACATGCTACATATATTTTGGTATATCTAAAGGAGAATATATTCTCAGATTTTGTTGTGGCTAAGGATAATTCACAACTTTCTAATACGTGAGTTGTTAATGTAGATTGTCAAATGAGGACTTTTGACTAGAAGTTTAATTCCCAGTCTGTGGCATTTCTGTTATGGCAGCACCAGTGAGCCAATAATCTACAGTGGGTGCTGCCACATATAATATATGCTATGATACCGTACCAGCTGCAAGCTTACATCAGGTTTCTGGCTAGAAAACAATTCACTTTTTGTCATATCTGTTATTTTCTGTCTGAGCCTTTCCTTGGGTTTATTAGGCTAGCTGAATAAATTAACTTCACCTAATTTTATTACATCGAGCAGTCTAGGGAATAAAGGGACTGTCCTAGGTGCCTATATACCATATGAGCCAACCACTACAGATCTTTATCCATCTACAGATACTTAAATCATACTCATTGCCAAGGGACATTTACATTTCCTATAGTTATTGGCAGTTGACTATGAAATTTTCATTGATTCAGTGTTCTATGACTGCATCCCCCACCATTTATTATAACGGCTAAAATTACATCATTTTATGAGAACAGAATGTTTGTGTCCTTGTCCTGGTTATTGGTGTTTTTGGGTATTCAGTTTTTCTAATGACATTTGTTGAAGAAAACAGACTTTATAAGTCATGGTTTTAATAGTAGCCAGCAGTTTAAATTTTGTTAGGGAACAACAAAACACTCACCCCTGGACTCTGGAAAAATAGTTTACATCATAAAACCTTCTCCTGAAATGGAAAAATGATTGAATCTTGTCTGCCCTCACGTGAAACATAATCACATTTCTGCTATACTTGCTGTGATCACACAGACATTGTGCATCTAATAATTAGTTTAAATTGCTCATTTGTTACATTTAGATTTAAAATGATCATAATTATGCAATCAAATGATCAATAATGTTACTGTTTTATTTTGCTCTTAGGGAAATAAATTTTATTTTCTTCCAATGCAAATGTCAGAGAGTTTGTTCAGTAAAAAAAGTAATTTCTGTAAAGGTCAGCTTAGTTTTGTACACACAAGATGTATCTCTACCAATTTTAGCAGTGTTAAAATAAAAAGAACAGATTATAATCAGTTTGCATTTTTTCATCTTTTATGTATAATTTGAATTATTACGTGGTCATGGGTTTACATATTTAACATGTTTTTTTTTTTTTTTTTAAGTGAGACATCACATGGCAAGATAGGATAAAAAATTTTGTGTTTGTATGTAGCTTCTAGTAAAATGCAATATAGCAGTTGGATGCAGTAAATCTATCCAGTCATTGCTGAGAGCACAGTTTTTGTTGATGAAACAAAGTGACTTCATGGGATACTAATAATTGTGTAGAGCAGGGTGTTGCAGAAATCTCCTTTAAACCCTTAGCATTTATTCCAAAAATCAGCGGAACAAGAACACACCTTTTCACAGTTACCAAACTTGGCAAGCTGAAGAGAAAATGGTACATATGGATGACAGATATGGATCACCAAGGCTGAAAGTGGTCTTTGATTTATCCTGTTTTTTAATATCAGTTTTGCTGATTTCATTTTCAAACATTGCCCATGTACATACATTTGCTCTAGCATTAGCTCTACTTCATTGGTTAAAAGCCCTTTTACATATACATTGGGGTAAACAAACATGTTTTAGTGCATTATGTCAGTGTACATCAATGCATTTTTGTTGTTCTGCATTACCAAAAAATTGTGCAACCAATGTTCTGTTCTTTATGGTATGTTAGCAACCCAGTTGAATGACATTTAACCCATTTAAAAGCGACAGCCTTGGATAATGCATCTGTAATGTATGGCAGCATGGCCGATTTTAGTCTACAATAAGAACAGATGTGACAAGGTGACAACACAACTGGGAGACAGTTGCAACCCTCTAGAGAGTGTCCCAGCATGTACCTTAAGGGTAAGAGCATATTATATTATAATACTATTTAGGTGAAAGCTTCTGTTTTAATCTCTTGTAACCATTGAATGCTAAATGGGTCAAAGTTTGTTTGCAGCTTTGACTATCCATATATTATACCTTTATCCAAAAAAAACTTTAGAGAAAGTCGCATTGTAAATTTTTTTTTTCTGGTTTTTGTAAATAAAGATATGTGTTGGCTGCCATTGCTGACTTCTCTAGGACTGTGTTTTGGGGTCAGCAATGGCAGCCTGAATATTCCTCAATATAGGTTTCTTTCTGAGCGAGGGACATGGAAAGACTATTAAAGACAGTCTGGTGCTTACATATGTGCCAAAATAACTGGTCCTGCTATGGAGTGTGATGTAAGCTAAATTTTTGTAAATTTTATTGAAAGGGACACTTTAAGTAATGCTTTGGAGAAGGAACAACCACAGTGATTGGGAAAAAATAAAAATGTACACTTTAGTCAAGCTTTAACAGCAGGTAAACATTTCCTTTGAGTACTTCTCTCTCCTTATATATACAGTATGTCTACTACATGGCTCACAAGGAGCAGAGATGGGAAAGCATATAAACCATTTTCTGCCTAAATCAGGTACATCTGTTAGCACTGAAGAAAATAAAATCACAGCCATATGAGTGTGCATAATGACTTCCTTCTAGCATCCGAAAATAATGTGTGTGCTCTGGAGAAAAAATCTGGGCTGAGTTCTGTACGGAGGAATTCGGCAATTTAAATACTGGCTGTTGCAGCTGCACCCACAACACACCTGCCAAACGCCTTCACATTCTTGTCATCATTTGTAAATGCCATGTTAAGTAGCGTTACAATTACTGACTTATGTTTTCTGCACTAATATTGACACAATGCCACAGGAAAAAGGCTGCTTACTTAAAAAAAAAGTTTAAAAAAATGCTTTTAAATCAGTACACATAGCTGTAACAAAAGGTAAATCTATTTCCTTTGGCATCATAACATCTACATTTACCTAAGTTTTTGGGTATATTTTGTGGCGTCCCAGTTTTCCCCTTCATTCTGCAAAATATAGTTTAAAGAAATAACCCAGCAGGGAGAGGACCTCAGTGTTAGCAGTTGGTGGTAGTACAGAAAAATACTATAAATGATAGACAATAATGATAGACAAAAATTTCATCTGTCTGCATCTTCCCATAAATGAAATAAATATTCTGAATAAAGATTGTCTTGTAAAATTCTCCTTGATCCTTGATGTGCTGATCATTTAGAATCATGTCAGTTTGTGTGACTTTGGGCTGATAGAGCCATGGAGCACAGCTCTTCCATTGGCCATGATGATTTTTCCCCCACATTCTTACTACTTATGAAGTCCCAGAGGATTCTTGCAGGTGTAATACACATTAAAATGTATTTAGGTTCATTGTGCCCCTTCTTCTGTTCTTATTTTGATATAGTTGTAGACCTTCTCTGTACATGTATTTATGGTGCTGCTGAACCAGTGTAGGTCAATAGTTTGCTTATAGTTCATGTTTGTTATCCAGCTAGATCATAAATATTTTTTAGAACCCAGAAACACAAGTTTCTATTCTTTTTAACTTGGTTGGCTTGATTGTTTTACACGTTTGGGTTGTCTGATGTCATATTGAAATGCATTCCCAAGTTGTTTAAATCGTATCATTTTATTGATAGTTGACATTCTTTTATTTTGGGCACTGGTTAAAAGTTTTAACAGATTTAAATTCCACTATGGCCCTACGACTGTATTTTATTTTTTAGAACCCAGCCAACCCTTGTAAAAACAACAGATTTTACAGCAGTACTTTCTCCTCTCGTTTTTCTCCCAAAGATTGACCATTATGTATCCCAGTGCCAGTTTTCTTTCAGGGTGAATACATTGTCCGACTAACAGGTTCAATATTTAAGTTGAACTCCAGCCTCGCCTTTCTTCTTCCACAGAGTTCTCTCTTGTAGTGAAAGCAAATTGTGTAATTTTTCTACTTGCTTCATCTTTCACACATGGAGCACTTGGATTTACAGCAGGTATTGTAAACTATTCTCACTTCATTCTTTATGGAATACAACTATTACTAGGCCATCTTCCACTAAGCAGCACTGTTCCTCGTATTCAGCTATTTGTTTTTTTTTCTTTCTGTTATCTAGTCTCAGCAACGTAAGTGGAAGCTTGAAACATGTATCTTAATTGATTGAAACATGCATTCCTCTTCGTTACTGTTTTCTATTATAATGGTTAATGGTGCTGTCTTATATGCTCATGAGTGTGGGTTGAAAATGTTTTAGCTTGGTTTTGTTTAACTTTGCTCAAAGTATTTTGTAATGTGGCCTCTACTGTACATTCTAGTCGCTGACATTCAAGTCTCAAGTTTTACAATCTTCAAAATATTATTTGGACAGTCTGGTGTATAGTAGATAGAAGCGCTAACCATTACACCAGAACAATGTCTTTGTGAATTGAAGAATTAAGATGCCTTTTACTTTTAAGTATAACTATATATAGGTTGACATTCAACTGCGGGACCTGAAGAATGCCGGATTTTTCAAAAATTCCGGTATTTTTACAGTTATATACCTGTACAGTCCTTTAAATGGTAGCTGAATCCATAATGGGGCTATACAGTAGCAAATCGAATGAGCAGGAAAGCACTTGCAAGTCCCAACAGCTGATTCTGGAGTACAGCACCATCAAAACATAAATGGCGCCTCTAGAAAACAGTAAATTTGAAAATGCTCTCCGAAATCTATGCCGGAAATCTGAAGGAAGCGGATTATCGATGACCGGATTTTTGAATGTCAAACTGTAAAAAAAAAAAAAAAAACAGGAAATTTATAAATGCAATGCTTTTTCTTGAGGGATATTGACAGAACAGAACTTTTACTGTGCTTTACCTCTAACTCGAATTATGCAACTTTCACAGGAGAAATGGGAAGCATGCAGCAGTGAGGTTGGTGCCAGAGCAGAAGAGTAGAGTAGAGTAGAGCAGAGAACTTCCTTAATAGGTCCCTTCTTTGCCCAATGGCTTTACAAAGAAATCACCAGGAAGTTATAACTCTACAAATAAATGCTTACATTTCAGCTGATACCTATAATTCATTTTGTAATAAAGCCTATAGCCTGAGTGTGATCACTTTGTCAGAGATGACATAAGATTAAAAATCAGGAATCATCCTAATTAGTTCTTGACCATCAGGGATATCCAGGCTTTTATTGAAAGTCGGGATTCAGAGCCACCAGCCACACAGAGAATGTAATGGGGGCATTTATTAACATATCCCCAGTATGGGAACCACAACATGGAACTTTTTTTTATACAGCTTCCAGATGGAGAGGGATTAACTGCAGTGATTCTAGAGAAAACTAGGTATTATTGTTAAACGCTTGCTATAGATAACTACATTGTAAATAGTGGAAGTGACTATTTATCATGTGTTTTACTTCTTGAACCCAGAGATGGCTGAATCTACTTATACATAAATTATATTATCCTAATGCAAGAACTAACATATATTGTGGTAGAATGCCAGTTCATTACCCTTCATTGCACCTCTCACCTACTTGATCTCTGGCCTATATTTAGCTATGATACCAGAGCATGAGATGAGCTGGCACATCAGTGTTTGCTCTGCTTTAACCTTCACTGCTGGAAAGAATGTATTATACATTGTCCATACCTCTGCTTTCATTAATTTAATCCATGTCTGGTTTTATTTCCTGTACATGGGAACATTTCAGCCATGTGCACAAAGAATATTAAATAATATTATTGTTTGATACATTAGGTTAAACTGCTCTTACAAAATCATTTTACTGTCTACATGGTTATTCTGTACTGTCTATTTTTTCCATTTCTCTTTGTGATAGGAATGTTTTCTAACTGAAGATGTAATATGTTTAATGAAAGTGTAAAAGCAGATTTTATATTTAATATTGTTTTTTATGATTTATGGGGTGTATATGTTATAAAAATATTTTCTTAATTTTTTTTATTTTGGTGGATTAGCTGTATATATCAGTTTTAATCAGTTTATTTGATATATGTATAGCAACTAAAGGTTATTATTTTTATCATTTTTCAGTTATGCTGTACAGGATAGAGCAGAAAGTATTAGTTGTACAGTTGTACAGTTCCTTAATCTTGTCATCCTACCATATGTGTGGTCACGCGACCATTTTTCTTTTCTGTAGCAAATAGGGACCAGGGATTTGTAAAAGGGGCTAATGTCAGGGCAGGAAGCCAGCAAGGTCTTTCACTAAAGAACTCATTAAAAAATTATAGGGCCTGGACTTCTAAGGGTGTGCCTGCAATGGTCAGCGAGTTTAGGTATGTAATGAAGACATGTAGGTACTAGATGACAATGCTTTAGGACATTTTGCATTACAATAGTGACTACTATTATAGCGAGAGATGTCAGTAAGGCATTGGATTATCTAAGTGAGGAAAAGGTAAATATGTATTTTTTTTCAAACAACTTTACATATGGTGACTTTCCATGGTCTTACTGAGCTTAATTAGTGATTTAATATATTGAGTTTCACTATTGCCTGGAGAGACTCTAAAAGTCAAGTACTTCAAAGCAGGTACATTATTAATTTACAAAAGACAGCAAGTCTACATGAATCATCTAGCACATGATAGGGAAGATAATGCTTGCATCAATGTTGGTAAAAATCCTCATTTCACTTGGATGAGTTTCTATGAAGCATGTTGTAAATGTGAGAAAACAAACACTGGTTTCCAGGATGCTGTTTGTCAGCCTTTGCCCCATTTTGTTCCCTGTAAATGCTGAACATAATGTGAATCAACACTGCAGAGAACGATTATCTGTTGGTTGCTATAGCCACCAAGTCAAGTTGGTCCTCTACTCAATGTGGCAGCTTCCACATTAATCAGTATGCATGAGAAGTCATCTAAATGATTGCATATGTTAAACTAATCTACCAAAATAGTATAGTTGTTTTCATTTATACCAAGATGTTAGCTGTACAGCTCTCCCAGACTTTTCTTGTACGGGACACCCTGGAAAATCTGTTTTATGACCATGGGAGCTCATAGACAGAACACAATTAAAGGGACAATCACCACCTAGTTCGTGTAACATGCAAGGCTGTTTTTGGATTTTTGGCCTTCTAAGCACCGATAAGAGAGTACACTCATAAGGCTTTGTCTTGAAGGTTTACCCTATACAAAACTATATGATATACTATCAATATATGATACCAGATGCTCTATACAGCCTGCTGTGTATGCAGTATTTTCTTTGCACTTTGCAATGCGGGGATGAAGAGTTTGCACTAAAAGTAGAGATGGCTATGTTGTAGCATAAATAAAGTCTTGTGACTCGTCGTTATCATTTTGTATGGCACTGCTACTTATTTCATAAAACATTACCGAGAATATTTACACTTTTACCTCCACAAGATGCCTCCATAGGAACTTTACAGTTTACTACCCCCAAAAATGTAAGCATGCACTTACAGTATTGCTATGATGGGTGGATGCTAAGTATCAGTTTTAATCAGTGTTGTAGGAAATCAAAAAGGCAGGAGAAAACCATTGTAGACAAAGACTACAAACTCCAGGAACCTTTTGGCCATTGGCAGGAACCATATTTATGGTGCATGAACAGAATGCACTGGCAAGCATGAACACTAACCAGAAATGGGTATTTAAGATTGGTTATTGTTTGGTCGACAATGTGGACAGTCACAAAAACACACTTTACAGAAGTGGGTAATACTGCAATTGGAAAAAAAAAAACAGTTTTAAGTTAGATAGATAGTTTCTCTTTAATGTTCTCCCCAGCCCCTTTTAGCCAGGTTTCACACAGCTGTTTTTTGGGTGGTTACCCACCTACAATTTCTTTCCATCAGTTTAAAAAAATTGCTACTTTGTTAGGGCAGGGATCTCCGTTAGGGCAGGGATCTCCGTTAGGCAGGGATCAGCAGCTTGCTTCCTGGTGCAGAATGCCGGCTTGTTACTTTCAGTTTCGCTCTGCACTGCAGCCAGGAGGAGACACACACTACAGCCAGCATCGAGGGGACACACACAGGATCGGATATCAGAGGATATCTTATTCACGGGTGAGTGCCTTATTTTAAATATTTTATCAAAAATCGTGGGTGGCTTATTTAATGGGGATGGCTTATAATCGGGGAAACACGGTACTATATACTGGCTGAAGTAAAAGTCTTTACCAATGTATAGTGGGCCACAGAAAGAAAGTATGTGTTGTTCACAGGTGGTGTTATACCTGTGGGACTCTTGGGAAATATGGAGAACAGTGAAATATTTCAGATGAGCTAAACGGATAGATCCATATTATGTTCAAACAATACCTGTTCTTTTCTTTTTTTATTTAATTGCTGTGTACAATTCAAGTTTTCTTTTTTATTGAATAAAAATGTATTGAAATAAACAGACAGAACCATTTCTGATGAGCCCAGCACTGAAATGTCCATGTTATTGGAGTCTATGCTGCAATGGTTATGTTAAATACTAATTTTGATGTGAACAAACCTCCTCCATCTAGTGAGTACTGAATGCAGATATTTAATCCAGGGAAAACCTGAAAAATGAAAACTATAATTTACTTGAAATTAGTCAATTTTTTTTTTAGCAAACACAACATATGGGTTCTATATGAGTTGGTTTGAAAATAATAATGTGATGATGTTGTATAATGCATTTTGTATTTATTAAACAAAGCTAGATTTTTAAATATACATCAGTGGTGTGTTTCATAACATATATAATTTGAAGGTTGTTTGTCACCTTTGACCTTTCCTGTTTTGGCACCATAGGATGGTTTATTTAAAGCATTGTGATAAAGATAAAATTTATTCTCAGAAACTGAATATTTTAAATCTCTGACCAGCAATTATCTATACATAATTTTGCATGCTTTACTTGCCCAACCTCAGGAATGACCACTGTTGGATGTGCACTGGATGTGGTTGCACTAGCACTAACTGATCTTATAATTCCAGATCAGAAATATTTATGTTATAGCAGACCAATGTTTGGCTTCCAACCACCCTCTTAGACTTCTGTGCTGGTTATCACTCATGCTTGCTGATTCACCCAGACAGGTGTGCTGCTGTTTGCTTCTTTATTTTGGCTGGAGTCTACCATTAAAATGTATTAGTGCTCCATTAAAAATTATGCAAGCACATTATAAGCATGCACAGCACATTGCACACATAAGAAGCACTGAAATGAAGCCTCATGTAATATTCACGGCATTGTTTTCAATAACCTTGCAATACCTTCAATTAGCCTAAAAGCTTCCCAGTCCCTGACTCAATCAAAAATGTAATATTTACATAAGTGATTCTGCAAACCTTTTTAGATGGAGCAGTCAAAGCATCTAAGTTTTATCTACTAGAAGTTATTGATTTGTCCTTAAGGCTCATGCTTTTTCTTTTCGAAAGCATGCGTAAAAAAGATTCACGTGTCAGCCGTAATGATTTATTTATGCCCACAAAATACACATCCTGTAACATGTTTGCTGTCATTAGGTAAATAATGCAGCTGCATTATGATTACAAGAATACATTTCGATCAGATTTTTTTTTCCTACAGTCAATTCTTATTGACTATATTGGCGTATGTGTATCTTACATGTGGAGGATCCAGTTTATATGTAGTAAAAGAAATATTAGGCTTTAATTGCTGACACCTATCCTTAAATACTGATTGCCTAATTAATTAGTTGGGTTGCTTCATTAAAGGAATAGCAAAGGCTTACTTAGCAAAGTTCAGCTGTGTTTACTTAGAATACCCAATGATGTGCAAAAAAGGTGTTGAAAAATATGCATCTTATGCTTCAGTAAATTTGTCCTATAGGCTTTAAAACATGGTCATCTTATGCAGAGCAAATTGTCAGTTTCTCTGCAAAGAGTTTGTGATAAGTTTCAGTCGGCAATACTCCCCAGCCTTCCACATATAGAAGTGCATTTGATTTAGTTCCCATGACAGTACAAGGGCTTAGCAGCCAGTCACTGGGTCTCACCACCGTTACTGACTTCAGTACCAGCTGCATCAGAAAGGACTGATGAGAGCACGGGCAAGGTGAATCAGAAGAAAGTAAAGACCTCTTGCTGAGACACTTTCACATTTCCCTACTTTCCTTTGCTTTCTATACTGAACATGTATACACTTTCACTCTTCCCTACTGAACAGGTATGCAGATCCGGAGTTCTAACTTAACTTGATAAAAAATTTCCCAAGTCAAAAAGCACTAAATCCAGAAAAAAGCAGGTAATCAGCATTCAACATTAGGAAGCAAAGCCCTGCCTGTACTAGAACTGAAGCCTGCACACAGAGACCAATGCAGAGTATGACAAGGTAAGTCATTCATGGTGAACAGATCAGCTGCATGAAGAAACAGACCATAATAATTAGCTGACCCTCACTGTTTTTTGGGTGGAAAAGTCAAATAACATATACAGTATTTATACACAACAGACACTTTGGAATTTATAGCTATGCACTTGCTATGAACATGAATGTGAACATTGAACATTAAGAGTCCATAAAAAAGACTAATCTTAAACAAGGCACCTAAAAGTAATAATCGTATTTTAGATTTGTCCTTATTTTCAACCTCCCAATTTAACACTTGATGTATCTATTCCCTTACATTACAATCCTTGTAAATGTCTTACTTTGGGTTGTACAAAGTCCAATGAGAAATTGTTGAAACTTACCACAGGTAAGATTGATGCAGTTTTGGGTCAGATAATTTTGAAAGCATCGATTTTTATTGTGATTAGAATCCACAATATTTTTTGTTCGTCTGTGGAAGTGCTTTTGTCTAAAGTGATTAGTGCAGTGATTCATGTTTAACTTTTATTACCAATCTACAACTATATGACTGATACTTTAATTGGATATCCCAGATACAGGGACAAAGGTTTGGTATCAGGCTCCAGGTTGATATTTTAATTATAACTCTTTTATGCGTATTCATTATAATACCACATTTACTTGTTGTCCCCCTCACCTTGCCTTTTAAAATCTGGAATTAATAGAGAATAATTTGGATGTAATTGTTGAGTTTATCTCTTTTATATAGATGGAGGTTTTAATCTGTGAAAGTGGTTTACTCAGTGGGCATTCATAGTTTAATTAATTTCTAAAGGATAAATGTTCTTTTATGCAGTTATCCATTTTCGCCCTCCTACCTTCACTTTCACAATAATTGTAATATAAATTATAATTACTTACAGACAAACTATCCTCAGATGTCTACTGTGCGGCTCTGCCTAAAATCTGTATTTGAATATATCTAATTCAAATGTCTAACAAAGCCTTTCTATTTACGCTGTGTAACATTGACAGATAAGCAACATATGTGGCTGCTCATGGTTTATTCCTCATTGCTGCAGTTCTTGATGTCAGTGCTTTTGTAAATCTAGTTAGATCTTTATAGTTGCTTCCCAGTAACTTTGTGGAAGAAAAGAGAGGAAGTATAGACCAGTCTTCCTGGAGCTCCATGGCGCTGTAGTGGAGCAAACATTCATGTTCCATTTTTTCCCAGGAGATGTATGCAATTGATTTTGTCTGACTCCACTGTCATCTAGTGAAAGTCACATTACATTACAACACGCTGTGCTGCCTTTTATCTGTTTACAGTAATAAAGAAAGTCAGAGCATGAATGTGATCTGAATGTTCTATGATTTATGGAAAATCATGATAAAGATAGCAATACACACAGAGATGATTATTCACAGTGACCTGGCAGGGTATGTTATAGGATGGGTGCCATCCAATAATGGTTGATTATTTTAAATAAATCTAACTCTATGGATACAGACATGTTCTAGCGTATTAGCTAAAGCTAAATACATTTGCTTTAACATTTTGAATTCCAACTAGAAATAAAATGAGCAAAAAGAACTAGTATTAAATACATTGGTGTTGAATATTACTCCGCTCATTAAAAAAAAAAAAAAAAA
>NC_092860.1:94089955-94105346 GCF_032062135.1 Pyxicephalus adspersus
TGCCTTCTTTTTATTCATACATTTTTTTTTTATTTTACAGAAATATGATTTCTTCAAGAAGTTGTTTAAATCAGTGGTCGCCAACCTTTTTGGTCCTGGGGACCACTAAAATTACCAGCTCCTGACCATGCATGTGCGGGAAGCCGGTTGTCAATCAAAGGGGAGGAACCTCTCCATAGTGATGTCATAACACCATAACCCCGCTAACTCTTCCATCGCAGATCTAAGCCTGCAATAGGATAGTTGGCAGGTTGTGTCGCAAAACACAGCCTGCCCACTTCCCTGAGCCAGGGATTTGCACTGGACGTGGTCCGTGGCCAGAGCTGCGGACCCCCGGTTGGCGACCGCTGGTTTAAATGACCCTAATGTATTTTGCTACATTTTTGGTAAATATTCTCAGCACAAACAGTGAAACATTGCAGAATTTGTGAAACAAGCATATCTTGCATATTTTTGTATTAAACTGGGGGACGAAGATAAGTATTGGGCTCCCTATATGGTATGCAACCCCATAGGTTGTGCTGTGAGTGTAAAAGGTTTCAATTGTTACAAGAAAAACAAGTGGGAGTACCCTGTTTTGGAATCAGCAAGACGACCTCTCCCTCATGGTGGTGATGTTCCCATACCCGTGTTCAGTACACTCCCTGATATTCCTGTATCTGACATGGAGGATTTACAGGGTTTGGAGTGTAATCCAGGAGTTAGCGTTGGAAGTGAATATGAAGGAAGTGTTTCATCAAACCATCTCCCAAGAAGAGCTCAATGATTTAATGCGTGAACTAAGTCTGTCAAAACAAGCATCTGAACTTTTAGCATCCAGGCTAAAAGAAAACTGTCCGGAAGTTGAAATAACAGTTTATAGGACAAGATTCCTACCAGATTTCAGTGAAGATGGAGACTTCATGTACTGTTGTAACATCCCTGCACTACTGGCCCATTTGGGATAGTACAGAAAAGCAGGATCACTGGAAAAAAAGTGACATGGCCTCCAAGGGAAAACATGAAAAAAGGTGCAGCGAACATCATTAATGAGCCAATGGTTGACAAAGAAAAAATTATTTTGCCTCCACTACACATAAAGTTAGGACTAATGAGGTTTAAAACTTGCTCTTAAACTTTAAAAATTTGGGTGCTACTATGAGCATAAAGGTACACTATCTTCATAGCCATTTGCAAACATTTCCAGAAAACCCTGGCAATTTCAGTGAGGAACAAGGCGAGAGGTTCCATCAAGATATAAAGGTGATGGAAGAAAGGTATCGGGGCACATGGATGGGATAGACACGTGATGGCAGACTACTGCTGGAGCCTTCAACGTGATTGTCCTGATTCAGCATACAAGGAAATCATACAAACTGAGTTTTTCAATGACTTCTTTGTGATTAGTTCTGTAAATTTACTGAATAAAGAATATATTGACATTAAGTATTTCGAAAATGTAATTTTGTATATGTAGGCATATCTAGTTTTTATTTGCTTAAAGGGGAACTATACTCAAGAAAAACAAAAACACACTTTCAATCCCGCAGGGCAGTCCGATCGCTCCGTGGGTGTCTGGCATCGGGTCCTGTGTCGTCTCAGCATCCGTCCCCGGGCCAGCGCTCTGGGTGCCACCATCATCGTCTTCTGTTTCAGGTTTTTCATCCTACGTTCCGACACGCAGGCGCAAGATTGGATGACATAGGATGAAAAAAAAAATTTGCGGATATTACTGCACATGCACATTGAGTAAAAAGAGCCTCCCGAGATGCCCGACGTAGGTATTGTAGGAGGCTTTGCACTCATTCATTCTCGACCGCCCCCTTGCACCCTTTAAGAAAAAAAAACAAAAAAAAACAGAATTGTTACCTTACATAAAAGGGTTCTCTATTCTTTTATGTAAAGTAAAAATTCTGAGTTTAGTTTGGTTAGTTTTCTATTAGGTTAATTTTGAGGTCATTATTTCAAAAACTAGAGCCAATCTAGCAAAACCAATACCATATTTGGAATCTGTGCATCAAGCAACCTAAAATCACTTTAATCTGTTTGGCAAGAAAATGTTTGTTGACCAGTGTTAATGCTCATCCTAAATTTATTGTACTAGCATAACCCAAATGCCCTCTAGTGGTCAAATTGTATATATATTTTACCTGCGTATTTGGTAACATTTTGCAGCTTTTTGTATTCTGTAGATTTCTTAATTCTTTAGAACTGTCAGGAACTAAGGCTAGATACACATGTGCAATAATTATCGTTTGAAAACGAATAATCAACAATTATTCTCGATTATTTTAAACGATCGTATTGTGCACAATTCTGTACATACTGTAACGATACGATCTTTCAACTATAATCCACCAATAATGATCACACTAGATATGATCGTTTGCGAACAATTGTTCAAACGATGCAGGAAGGGACATGTACAGGAGAAAGTGTATTACAGAACAATCCACAATCGCTGAACGACTGTACACACAATAGATTAGGAACGATCGTCGACCACTTTCCCACTTGGAAAAAAAATGTAATTTTAGACCTGTGTCAGTAAACTAATCTTATTTTTAGTTCTATGTCTACTGGATGATTTACCAGCCATTTCACAAAATGCAGTTTCTGGCAGCAATAACTACCTCATTCCCCTTATCTGCACAGAGAGCTGTTTTTTTTTACATCATTTGTCAATAAATAAACTGGGAAGACTCACTGGGATGTGCTCTTAGGCTGAGCACACAGTGCAATAGTTCTCATCCAATATTCATCTCGGGGCGGATATCGGACTAGAATCTTGCGTGTGTACAGCGCTCGTTGTCCATCATCCAAATGACCGTCCTGGCGGATCCAAGGACAATGGACAACGAACGATCGTAATGAAAGTGAAGGAGAGAGAGCGCAGCGGTGTGCCAATCAGTCGTTCTCCTCTCCCCTATCCATAGACCAGATTGATACTGTATGTGCAGCACTCCTTTATGCATCGTGCCATCGTTATTCGTTGGAAAGGTTCGTGAAGGATCCTTTCCAATGACAATGGTTGCATGTGTGTAGACATAGCCTTAGACTCAGTACATCTCATAATGCTTGGGTTTGGGCCCAGTAGGTCAGACATTTCTACACATATTATTTTTATTGGTAATGTTATTTAATATATATATATATATATATATATATAAAATTCAGATGAAATGTTCTCTGTTTAACTTGATCTTACAATACACACATACAGTTTTCACTTAGAAACCACTCACGATACAGTATTCTTTACCCATGCAAGGTTCCCTTAAGGTTTATCTAAACAATAGGTACATTTTTTCTATAGTTTACCTGCCAATAGTGCCCACACTTCATGTACTATTGAAGCAAATAGGGGAAGTTCAATATTAGGGTTTTCATACTGTACATGTTAAATCTTATTTGTGCCATGCTTCTGTTGACTGTTAACCTCCTGGGCGTTTCACTGATGTCTGGATTTCTGTACCAAAAGCGGTACACTGTTTTTCATGAAATTTTTTTTATTAGTTTTTTTTAGTAGATATTCTGAATATAATAAAGTTTGAAACACACAATCATGTAAAAAAAATTACCTTTAATAATAAAATTAAATAAAAAAACACAAAATTCAGCTTAAATAAGAATGCATAAATAAATAAAAAATACTGAAAATGCAATAATTCAGTATACTGTATAGTAATGTATTTTTCTAAAACACCTCCCTAGTGTGGTAAATTTTAAAACGGGGTCCAACGTCACATACCTATAGACAAAACCACATAAATATATTTTGTATTATTTTGTATTGTCTGCAGTTCAACTGCATCTGAGTCTTTTCATTTAAAATTATTTGTGGTAATGTACAGAACGAAAATTAGAAAAAAAGTTGTCTCTGTCAAATAATAATGGACCTAACTGTATATCAGCCCGTTACCATTCACCCTAATCCTCCACTCTGGCAATAACTTTGGCAATATGAATTTGCTTTTTTCATTTAAAAAAATCTCTAGAGGGTAAGGACCTATTTCAGTATTGCAAAAGTATGCTCATAATATTTGTACAAAATGCAAACTCATCTCCACATTTGCACACTGCTATTGCCATCTGCTTTGCTTCTTTCAAGTTTGGGTTCCCTCTTGTTTTACCTTATCCCTCATTCCTTCAACCATCAGGATTCTTTTCTGCTGCCCAACCCTCTGAATTGTGGGCAATACTTCATTGTTACCCTGTCCAGTGCAAGGCTCATGCATTTTCTAACTTTGACTTTCTTTCTTGCTCTCTGTATTTTGATACTAAAATCTATTTTCAAAGAAAGTTGTTGCTGGAAGACTTCTGCAAGTTTCTGTAATTGCGTGCATAAAGGGATAGAAATAGTTGTATAATGCTGAGAAAAGCAGTAAAAGACTGCAGATCCAACTTTTACTGAAGTATTGAAGAGGAAATAACCCTCATTTGTTCGTACTGACACAGGTGTCCACCCCACTCCATCTCCCTCCTACCAGCTTACATTATTAGGTATAAAGAACAGCCGAGCATGAGACAAAACAGGAACATCAGAACCCCCTGCAATTACTATTCTCAAAGCTGTGGGTAAAAATGTTTAATAGAGATTTTCCTTTTCCCTATAGACTATAGAGTCAACATACAGATGATGCCTTTCCTCTATGGAGTATACAAAACATTCAAACAAAAACAAGTCATCCTTATTCATTGGAAGTTGATTTGAACCTCTTTTGTACTATAGTTGTAACCACTTTTAATTAGAATACATTTTACCCAGCAGATAGAAAGGTCAAATATATGTCTATTTCTGCCAATGAACTGGAATCTGATCAACATGAATTCCTGAAGTGATAAAGGTCAATAGATATTTTATTATTTATGCAATGTAGAGCTCATATCATATGCCAGTCATTACTTTCCAAATTATAACCAAAGGGTAAGAGCATTATTAATGCAAAATTTACTCAAAGACAATTTGTAATAGAATGTGTAGCACAAACCTTTTAGATGTGAAAAGTACTTAATTTTTATTGTTATTTTGGAGTTATTTCTCATCATTTTATAGAACACTTTTACCTATACAAACAACATTTGAGACCCAAGTCTGCATCCTCAGAACAGTATATATCTTTAGTGAATTACACATTTTAAGTGGAAAGGTGGCTTTTTATTGCTATATTTAAGTATAACTATGACATATTTTACATTATTTGTTTTAAAAAAATGTAGATCACAAAACATAGACTACGCACACACATTCAAAAATTGTCATCGGAAAGGATCTTTCAGAATCCTTTCCAACAACAAAAGACTGAACGAGCTCTGTACATACAGCGTCGTTCTGCTCTATGGGAGAACGATGGAGCGGCACCCCGCTGCATTCTCTCCCCTTCACTTGTATTACGATCATTTGTTGTTCATGGATCCGCCAGGACAGATCCATGAATGACGTCGGAGGAGCCCTGTACGCGTCTTATTCTTGTTCAATACTAGCCCTGAGGCAATTATCGGACGAGAATCATCTGCCGTGTGTCCGTAGCTTTGGAGGCTGAATAAATAAACAAATACAAGCAGGAACAAACTATGAGGATCATACAATTATGTTTATTGCATATGGTATGATCCTAGCTTGCCTAGGAAAGTCATACATTTTTTAAAAATAAAAAGTGACTGGCTCTCTAGTATTGGTAATCCAAAAATCATACAGCAAAAAACCTTTGTTATTCTATCATACAAAAACTCAATATGTCATACCAGTCTTTACATACCAGCAGGTGCCAAGCCAGGTACCAGTTGTACAAAAAAATTAATTTAATTTTCCATAAAATGTAGTATGTTGTATATTTTCAAACTGTAAAATGAAATTACTTTTACAAGCAGAAATATCCCTTATTCACCAGAAATACTGCATGCTATTGATAATAAAATACTCAAATATTTGCTGGGTGACTCTGTATTGGCATGATTGATTGTTTGTGTAACAACAATTGCATACAATCTCTGGATGCTTGAGATGCATAGCACATTCTGTGGCTCTTTCTGTCTTTTAAATGCTTTCTGTATGTGATTGAGGTATATAGTTTCTGTAAAGGTTATAAGACAAGCTTACTGTTAGTTAATACTATCTCTCTGCTGTTTACCACACCTAAACAATTGACACTTGGAAATTTCAAATAAAGGTGAAGTGGACACAGGAAAGGGGAATTTTTTTTGGGAAATTTTAAAATGTATGCCTTCTGGTGAAACTGTTTCATTTATTACCTATTCATAAAAGTCCACCCATGACTGTGGCCTACATATAGGCTACTAACAGATCTATTAAAGTACAATACTAAAATTTATTAAGGGACAGGCCACGGGGTAGGCAGAAGAGTCCACATCGTTATAGGTATTTTTAGTACCTTAATCAAAATACTAAAATTTAATTATGGCTAGGCCAAGGTTATGATGATCTGTATCAAGGCAGCTCCTTAATTTAGTTTGGGATCATTTCAAACAGGAAAAACTACACCTGCAGTTGTGAGCCACTAATCTCCAATATTTGTGCATTGGAGTTGGTTGCATGAATGTGATATGTTGGACAACTTAAGTTTATACATTGCTGCTAAATTTAGAGTTTAGTTTACCTCTACTTTTATTTTAATTTTAAATAAACCTTCTTCTTTAACTGTCCTACTGGCAATCATGGTTTAGAATTATGGGTAGGAACTTGATGGGTGCATTCAATTTGGGCTGCAATGTCATGTCTGCCCTGATTATGTTTCCTTTTAGTTATAAGACTTACATTATACATAATTGAAAGGCATGAATCATACAAGAGAAACTTGAGTGGAGATTTATGCTGTTCAGCATTGTAAAATGTAGGGAGGCACTGACAGCCATTCAGCACATAAATCAGTGTAGATATTACATGAACTCAATAAATAAATGTACAATTCAGCATAGACTAAAATATGATGAGACAGTCTCTGTGGAAGCAGCAGTGGCAGTCAGTGGAGCACATGGCATTCAATATGATTACATTACACATTCTAGGAACAAGTTTTTTTTTTCCAAATAGCCCTAATTCAGCACAGATACCATTTCATGTGTCACCCTAAAGAACTAAACCTAAACCATGTGTCACCCTAAAGAAGTAACGTAAAATGTAATATAAAATCTTTAACTTGTGCATTCCAAAGTTAAGTTTCAACATTTTACAATATGCAGGTGTCAATAATACTTGGTATTCCTGCTAATATTGAGCATGTATAGGTATAGGCTGATTGTGCTCTGTCCCTATCTCCCATTATTGCTTCTGCTATGTCACCCTGTCACATAGGCTTATATTTTGTACATAGGTATGGAGTGGTCCACTATTTTATTATGAGGAAACCCACTTTGAGAAAAAAACATACAGACATTATTGCAAAAAATGCGAAGGACTGCAAAGTGGCTTTAAAGTCAATAATTAGCAAGCTAAATTGCATGCACTTGAGGTTTATTTCTACTTCTAAAATCTTTAAAGCACGATGCAAAAAAAAATTTCTTTTACATCCAAACTTAAACTTCAATTTGCATTATAAATGCATTTGCAATATAATTATGGATGATTTACCACTAATGTAAATATTGTTATCAGTGTGTCTTAGGGGTGCATTTATCAATCCGCACACATTTACGCATTATGTTTTTATATTGTGGGTTAAAGTATTCTGAAATTGTGGCTGAAAATATTGCTAAACAAATCTTTTGTGTTACATTTTCTCATTTAAAATGTATTATATATTATCTGGTTGTTTAGTAGATAATATAACTGCATTATTTTATACATTAATGGTAGCCAGTCTGCCCATTCCTTTTGTTGTCCTGCATAGACAGGTGTGGCCTGTGTGTGGCCTTTCTTCAGAATATGCATTTGTCTTCCTAGAAGGAAGGAGTGCCAAGTTACTTAACACTGCTTTGCTGCATGGTAACTAATTTCTTCTACACATAAGTATTCGGTTATCTTTTATTGATAGTATGTAGATATAGTGGTTTACCATAAAACAAATAAGGGGGTATTATTAATATTAATAATAAACAGGATTTATATAGCAGCGCTGTAAATTAAATAGGGGTTGCAAATGATAGACCGAGTCAGACAGTGACACAGGAGAAAACCTGCCCTGGAGAGCTTACAATCTAGGAGGTGGGGGACGACACACACAGTAAAAGCCCCTTTAAGGATATTTCCATACACACAAACTCTGCTTAGCAGGGAGAATCAGAATGTGCTGTCCCTAAGGTTGACCAGTGGAAGTTCATACAGCAAAGAAAAAAAGAATTGCTTTCCTTGAAGGTAGGTAAACTATAAAGCTTTTGTTTGCAGTGACACCAGCAACCACCAAGGTTTATTTTTTTCTTTTTAATCTAGTCTTTCTATCATTCCCCAAAATGTCCTTACACCCTGATGTCCTGTCCTGCTTCTACCCTGAGCTCTTAGAAGCCTAGACTTGCAGACTACCCTGCATAATGCAATAGTCTAGACCCAGGTTTCTAAACCAGTTTCATGAAACCCTATGGTTTCTACAGAGATTGCTAGGGGTTTCTTGAGCAATAAGCAGTTTGTGCCTCTTGGGTCAGTTTGACTGGCATCAATGATCTTTTAGGCTATCTGTAAGGTGACATCCTTCCCAATGGTCAGAAATGATAGAGGCATTCTTCTCACTGACCACTGCACTGATGTACTGTGGACTTAGTAACTATAACGGGATCCTGGAAGACCAAGAAAAACATATAGGGTTACCTTATGCTAAAAGGTTTGAGAAGGTCAGGTCCAGACCTCTAAGACTCAAAGGAAGAAATTTATACCGCACTTACAAAGTATAAAACCACAAAATACTTCCAGACTTTTGTTTGTATTCCAGACCAGGTTTATTTGTCACAGACTTTAGAGAAGTTTAGAGAATACAGTATTTGCACTAAAAATATTTTCTCACAATTATACTCCTAAAATACTTCTCCCTATTCTAAAATGATCCATTTTTTTATCTGTTATACTTTATTGCCACTGGGCTGGATAAAGGAGTATACTCATTTTTATATAAAAAAAATATATAAATATGTCATGTCCTGTAGCATGTCATCAGTGTGATTAAATATTTAAATGTATTCAGTGTGAATGCTGTGGCACTTACTAATGACCATTCAGGATTTTGTTGCAGTTCAGTCAATGTAAGTGCACTTCTAGTGACCTTTACTTGGTGGCGATACTGCTTAATAAAGCATTTAGGACAATTTAGTCAAATGGACTTTGTGTCATATTGTTATGTATGGCATGTAATAGCCTTTCACAATTCTGTTGGTTTTATTTATGTGTTTTTAATTTTGCTTGTCCCAGCTGCTGATGTTGAATTTTAACAAATGCCTTTTATTGCTGTAATCTGTTATACCCAAACATACTAGAAAGTTAATAACTAGTATTTAATCAGTTGTTCAATCGTTATTGACTAGGCAAACCAGTTGTCTAAAAATCCAAAATCAAAACTAGCATTACATAGTTACATCTCACATTACAGTGTGTAAACATTTTTCATCTAGTTTGCATAAAACTATTTAATGTTTCTGTATGTTTATAAACTATTGTAGGAATGCCACATTATAGTAAATTGCTCACATACCGGGCCAGTATCTGCTTTTATCCCTAAAAACACAAAATATAAAGCCTTATCCCTTGTGTTTCAAGAGATTTTTTTATATATATTTTTGGTTTTGCAGTGGTTAAAACAGACTTGCTTATACTTTAAATGTATGTCAAGTCAGCTAACTGTCTGTCTGTTGGCTGCACCTGGCACATAGCAGAGGTAAGACCCTAACACCACAGACAGTACAGGGACCATTTATTTTGGGGGCACAATAATGATAAACAAGGTTTTTCACTGCATCCAATTACTCTCTCCATCTGCAGTCTGATGAAACCACAATCACCTCTTATTCTTGGCCACTTAAACTTCTAACAGTCTGTACAGTAAATACCTGATCTTAGATTGCTGATCTGAACCAACATTTAATGAGATTATTCTTTCTCACCCCAGATACCTAGGCTAGTATTGTGAAAATCAGCATGTTAAAGTGGCATTAACTGATTGATAAACAGAATCCAGTGCATGTAAACTGTTATAGGCTTATTGAAGAACATAGGTAACAACAAGCAAAGTGTTTTCTTTAGCTGACATGTGACTTCCTGGTTTGATTATACCAAATGGTTTATTTAAAAATGAAAAGATTACTACAAAAAATAAAATATTTGGATGTGTATACGTTGTACCAAAGTTTCATTATTATATTTCTGAATACTGGTATGGAGTTAAACCCAAGTTTTGATATTGATTTTGCTGGGTTGTAAAGGAATGTAAATGGAAGCAGCTTTTGTCATTACTTTAGACAATTTATGATAGGAATAGTGTAACTTCTCTATGTTTGACATTAATTTAAAAGCAGTAGCTTTTACATTTTTCAACTATTATTAATACATCAGCAATTAAGGGAAGTTAAATTACTTTTTCTGTACACCCTTTACTGATTACTATCTGCACCTTCTGGGTTTTATTTTTGTTTTTTCAGCTTGTGATGTGATTTTGTTTTACCATAATTTGTCTGCCTGCTAACATATTTTAAATTGGTATATTCTTGTTAGGAGCCTAGCTGTGTGCACCTGGTATGTAGATTCATATGACATGCTATTATTTTATTCTCCAGGAGATGTGTGGTCTTCAATTACTTTGGAAGTGATTGCTTCAAATTACACTTGTGACATTACACAGAAGTGACTGGGAGAAAAACCGAGATTTTAGATAAGTGATGTTTTCTCTGAGCTGCGATTGTGGTGAATAAGTCTTTATTTGAAAAGCAAAATATTAGTTATAAATATTTTGATTAGGATAATGTAAAACTCATACATTTAAATTCATGATACACAATTTTTAGGCAAAGCAAAGGGTGCCATTAATTTAATATTTTGTTAAGAAAAAATGCAAATCACTTCTACCACATTTTCATATTAACTATAGTTCAGTGACTGGGGGGATTAAAATTCATTACAGGTTTAAAAAAACAGTAGAAGAAAGGAAATTTAGTGGTGTTGCTATAGCAGCCATTTACATGCCCTTTTTGATTTTTTACCATTACCTAGAAAAATAAAATCTTCTGTTTGTTACAGACATCACCTTATTCATTGTTTTAATGTAGATTTTTATTAAATACAAAATGAACATGAGATAACAACACTTACAAAGTGAAACAAAAGTAAACACAAAAAGTAAAAGAAAAAATGCAATGTTTAAACAACTAAAAATAATAGAAGAAAAAGCAAGTGTATGGGTCACAAAAAGTTCAGGAAGTGACAATTCCCACCAGTGAATACATTCACCAGGACATCCCCCCTCAAACAGGTGAGTCTAGGTTTTCCTTGGAGCCCATATGGCCTGAAATTTCCATTTGAGAGTATCAAACATCTAGCTGCTGCTGTCAAAATCAGGGAGACCATTGCCTTTTGTTTTTAAGAGAGATTCTGAAAGGGACCACAGGGTTCAATCTAATAGAGAAATCAGTTAACTGAGGAAGGAGATCATTAACCATATGCCAGAAGGGGACTGAACCAGGACATATTCATAAAACTTACAAAAGAGCCTGTTGAAGATCCAGAATGCCAGAGAGGACTGGAATTGGTATTTATGATCATTTTGTATTGTGAAGTTATTGTTTTTCCCTTGTCTTGTGCTCATTCATGGGAAGCTATGATGGAAAATATAACAATAAATTCTCTTCTTCACAAGCCTGGAATCTAGCATTAGCTCTGTTTGCTACAAAGATAGAAAACATTGATGGGAACAAAGTGATTTTTTAGAAGGTTAAGGGTCATTCATGATGTAATTTCGAAATGTGAATATTGGCAACATTTTAGGCATTTGTACTGCAAATATTTCCTAGCATACTAGGCCAGGCCTGCTAGAGGAGCTTTCTTTGTTAAGATCAATTGCATGCAGTGTAGACATTCTGCTACTTTGTGAGCTAATTTGTTACTTGTTGGTATTTTGTCTCCAAATGATTTATGTCCTTGCATTTTTGGTGCATTATATATTTGGTGCTAAAGCTATATCAGAGCATTTTTTACCATTACCTAGAAAAATAAAATCTTCTGTTTGTTACAGACATCACCTTATTCATTGTTTTAATGTAGATTTTTATTAAATACAAAATGAACATGAGATAACAACACTTACAAAGTGAAACAAAAGTAAACACAAAAAGTAAAAGAAAAAATGCAATGTTTAAACAACTAAAAATAATAGAAGAAAAAGCAAGTGTATGGGTCACAAAAAGTTCAGGAAGTGACAATTCCCACCAGTGAATACATTCACCAGGACATCCCCCCTCAAACAGGTGAGTCTAGGTTTTCCTTGGAGCCCATATGGCCTGAAATTTCCATTTGAGAGTATCAAACATCTAGCTGCTGCTGTCAAAATCAGGGAGACCATTGCCTTTTGTTTTTAAGAGAGATTCTGAAAGGGACCACAGGGTTCAATCTAATAGAGAAATCAGTTAACTGAGGAAGGAGATCATTAACCATATGCCAGAAGGGGACTGAACCAGGACATATTCATAAAACTTACAAAAGAGCCTGTTGAAGATCCAGAATGCCAGAGAGGACTGGAATTGGTATTTATGATCATTTTGTATTGTGAAGTTATTGTTTTTCCCTTGTCTTGTGCTCATTCATGGGAAGCTATGATGGAAAATATAACAATAAATTCTCTTCTTCACAAGCCTGGAATCTAGCATTAGCTCTGTTTGCTACAAAGATAGAAAACATTGATGGGAACAAAGTGATTTTTTAGAAGGTTAAGGGTCATTCATGATGTAATTTCGAAATGTGAATATTGGCAACATTTTAGGCATTTGTACTGCAAATATTTCCTAGCATACTAGGCCAGGCCTGCTAGAGGAGCTTTCTTTGTTAAGATCAATTGCATGCAGTGTAGACATTCTGCTACTTTGTGAGCTAATTTGTTACTTGTTGGTATTTTGTCTCCAAATGATTTATGTCCTTGCATTTTTGGTGCATTATATATTTGGTGCTAAAGCTATATCAGAGCAGGATTATAGACATTGTACTCCAACTCTCCGATTTAGGGGAATGACTGTTACCTGTTGCATGAGTTCTCCAGTTATTTCCATGAAAAGTCCACAAGAGCAACAGCACTCAGAATGCCCCAGACCAGCCATTCCCAATATTTCAGTGGAACCTCAGGGATCATCCAGAAGTTGCTAGGGGTTCTTCAAACTGTGGATGATTGCTTTCTAATTTCAAAATGCCTGCATAGTTCTGGGGGCAAGCTGCATGACTTCAGTGATGTTTTAAGTTGTCTATAAAGGTGATATTCTAGCCACCAATGTGAAGATGGGGGGTGAATTCTTTCCACTGGCCACAAATTCAGGAGACTTTTTTTCCCCACTGACCCCTAATGAATTGGTCCGAGACTAATAAAATATTTTTTTTTTTTTTTTTTATTAGGGGGTTCTTTTTTTTTTTTTTTTTTTATTAGGGGGTTCCTTAAAGACAAAAAAGTTAAAAATGACTGCCAAAGAGCAACACTAATAAGTGTCATCTGTACATGTAGGCAGGATCTTTTGCTTTTAGGCCCCTTACAGCTTTGGGTTGCTATGGTGATAATTCTGTCAAAGATTGATGCACATATATAATATATGCATGCTGAAAAAAAAGTTGATAAATGCATTGCTGCACTGCAGCTTTTCTGCACTTGGGTTTCAAATAAAATATAATTTCCAAATAACCAAGACATTTCTGTTGAGACTATTGCACAAAGGAGAGTTATTTAGTGTATTTAAAAGCAGCTTCTGTTTTTTTCTAACCCAACTTGCCAGATCCCAGTACACAACTGATAATGCTTGGAGCAGCCGACCTACTGTAGTTGAAAGAGCCGACTAATTTAATGTGCCCCTAAATACACGCCTTTCGCTATTAGGATGTATTTTAATGAGTCCCTTAGCTCCAGAAGAATAATAAGCATAGTGTGTGTTTTCAGGGCATGTGTGTACCTATTTCTTTTGTTCAGTTGGATGCTTCCTTTTGCAGTGTTAAATGAGGTCTGATAGGCTACAGTAATTTACAAAAACAAGACAGATGCCATGTAACCTCATCTTCCCTGAGCAGTGACGGCAAACTGCAGGTCTCTCTATAACCAAGGGTGTTAATGAGCATGTCTAGGTTCCACTTGGTAGTTACATCCAAGACAATAACAGTGATTTCTTTGTTCCATACTACAAAAGTAATGATCTCACCTTACACAAGAAACTCCTATTTACTTGTATTTTATAACACAAGGATACACAAAATGGGTTCTATGTAGAGATGATAATTCCCAAGCATACCTGAATGATGATATCCTTAACCCTGTCCTGTGCCAATTTATTATTTTAGGCAAAATTACACCATGAATGCAGAATTTTTACCACTTAAAACCATAAACACAAAGAGGTCTACTGCACCGTGGGATACTCCAGTATTAGAAACATTTATGTTATACTTGACAACATGTTAGCATCTTTGTTGTCAAGCCAAAGTTTCTAACTACCTTACATACAAGACTGGTCCCAAAGAAGAATAAAGGATTTATAAAGATAATTTTATTGTAATAGAGAAACTAAATTTAGATAGATGTAATTATAATTAGCTTAAAATATTGGTATTTATAATTTTACTCTCCAGTTTTGTGCTGTTATATTTTTTGTTACTTGTTTAGTGTGTAAATAAAGGAAATATTCTCTCAGAACTGCTGGTTTTCTGCAGACTTTTTGCATACAGTTCCTGTTTACAATTCCCCAATGGCTACATAATGGCTGGATATTACCTGCAACTATTGGTCAAGGCTGCATGGTCCAAGACGGAATTTACTTGCTTCTCTTGGCATTAGAATCCCATCTTGGGGGAGTTTTTGGAAACCAGGGCAGGTATAAAATTGTCAGGGTGTGCTTTGGAGATCAGAGCTAACAAATGGGAAGTATGGCTACATGTGCTGATTGGAACTTCCTCCCAATATCTGAGCGTTAATGAGGTTTTAGCATTTTTTTATGTAATGATCGGTCCCTTTGATGGATGATGCTTAGTTTATCTGAACACCTGGCTCTTCATCTATTTCCTCTGGATTATTCCCTGCTCTTTTGTGTTCATTTGTCTGTTTTGCAGATTTTCAGTGCATATGTATTCTATGCCTTAAGCTATCACAACATGCACAAGATGTAACATTTGCAGTATATGAAAGCTAGACCTAATCCTCCAAAAATATACTTTTAAAAGTCAACACCACAAAAACCTGAAAAAAGCTAATACTAGAAGAGATTCTTGGATCTAATATTAACAGACAGCTAAAAGGCACCATAT
>NC_092860.1:94105779-94106844 GCF_032062135.1 Pyxicephalus adspersus
GGGGCAATCTGATAACAGCAAAAAAAGTAGCAATCTTGGTGAAAGGTGGAAAAGCTTGAATAGTTGATTAAATGAATGTAGCCAACTGCAAAATTTGGGTATGTTCTTTTTTTTTTTTGTTGCCTGGCCCTTCTGCATTAAAAATCCTGCCTGTCTGCAATTTTTTATTGCCAAACTATAGTTCCAGTTTAAATTGGTAGAAGGTGTCAATATGGAGCTATATAATACTGATTACCTGTCTGGTGCATGTTTTCACAATCCAGCTGTCTGTCTCTGGGGCAGGATTGTTGTTGAAATCATAGAATTGGATGGCTTGAATGAAGTTGAAAATCTTTTGACATTGTCCATTAGTGTCTGGTATTTTCAGTCTGTGCAAAGTGTATTTATATATTCCTAATGCATATGAATATGACATTTCACAAAATAAGGGTAGCAATGGCAGAAAACGCTGTATTCTGTCTAATCAATTTCATGACATATATAAATCTAAAATAAATGTGGACAGATGGAATTACAAGGAAAACAAATGTCTGTGCGTAAAGAATGGGAGTATGATGCACTGTAGATATATGGGAGTTTTAAATATTCTAAAGAAATATATTTAGCTTTAACACCCAGAACACATTAACGATTGATGTGATGGGGTGCCGAGGAAAGGATTTGCATATTTTATTTTAGAAGCCAAGGGATTCACCCAATTAAGCTCTGTACATTTAGCGCAGTACACTGTGTTTTAAAAGATTCTGCTCTCTTTAAATCTCATTTCATTCTTCAAAGAGTAATAGTGATTTTTTTATGTGATTTTCTTCTCCTCTGGTTAGACATAGTATGAAAATAAACAATGAGTTAAGTATAGACGTCCGCTTTTCCCTAATCTTAGGACTTTATGTTGCTCTTTGAAGCTTATTGCATGGGCCTTATTAATTTTTTTATTTCATACAATGAATCTTGTTGAGAGAAATATCAAACGTGACACCGATAATTTATAGGGGGCTATATAAAGCTCAACAGTGGAAGCATTCATTTGTAAATGAGACCATATTAGTAGTGCTCTCTAAAAGTCAC
>NC_092860.1:94107739-94143729 GCF_032062135.1 Pyxicephalus adspersus
TAGCTTGAAAGTTCAGTATTGATTAGATTGGTTTTTATATTAGTATTCTATATTTGCTACGGGTAAAACATCTTGCCAAAATATAGCTTTATTATAGATGGGTTTTGTATTCCCAAAAAAGTCTATGGGAATGCAAAACACGCTTGAAGTGGATCAGAAGGAGATCAACTGCTGAATGATTTCAGGACCAGCTCAGAAAGGTGTAAAACTGATGCTATCGACCCATTTTCCCAGCTAGCCACACAAACATATCTACAGTCCATCAAGTCAGGAAATACCTGTACTATTCAAGTAAATATAATCATGCAGCTGGAGGGACACACTAGATATGTAATAGCTCAGTGTTGTTCCACCTGCTTCTTTATTACTAAAGGGACCATTTTCTTGAACCCCAAGTTTTTGTCAGCTCATAGACAGAAGGATGCACTACATTTGCTGATAAGATAGTATTTACAGCCTTGACAGCTGTAGCAGTGCCAAGAAATGATCTTTGAGTATTCCCATCTTCAGGAGCTTTATGCATACACATGGCATGGATAAATACTATTCTTCCTTTACCAGACTGATCAATGACAGGGTAATTTTTGCAAGAACTAAATTCATTACTCATTTCATAATCAGTTCATCTAATTCAGGCATATGTCTCTTGATTCTTTTGGTAAACAGGTAGAGCCTAGCATCAGTTCAGGTTTTGTGAAAACATCTAATGCTAAAGTAAGAGATTTTTTTGCTGTCACCTGTGAGCTGAACAATGGAAACATAGAAAACTCTAAATACAACAAATCACTGATTCCAAACATGGGCTTGGCTCCTGCTGGGTCTGGCCCAGACTTTAATAGACTGCATACTGGTGTATCACTCACCCATCTGTTATTATTCCACCGAGTAATTTTCTTGGCAGGCTCTTTGATATCAGCATGTTATAGGGTTGCTACTTTTTTTCTTTATAGATGATTCAGGCTTACCTTATGATTTTCTTCAATGGAAAAATTAAATACATTTTTGTAATAAAAAAAAAAAGCAATAATATTTCTCAAAACTGGTCTGTTTTCTGCTTTTGCTCTGCAGTCCTTACTTCCTGTTCTTCTTTTCTTCAATGGTTGCCTTACTGTTTTGCCTAGTATTTTGCCATGTCTATAAATAAAGAATGGTATAAAAGGAAAATCAATCAATGAATATTATGTTTATGCAAACAGTGTGTATTAAAGCCCTGTGATGGGGTTGGTTCACAGTGTTATAAACCCCAGACATCTTAATCATTGAAAATAAAATGCTTATACTGTGTAAGATAATGCCATGGCCTCTGTAATTTAATTTCCTTCTACACACTGCAGATGACGAAAGAGATTGTGTTGGGATATAAGGATTTCAGGCAGCAAACCCATCTCACAAACATGGCATAGTAATGGGGACATACTTGCCTGTGTCAAAAGGTCATACGACTGAAAGATGAGTGGACTGTGTATGTATTCGGATGTGTGTATATATGGTGTAAATATATATTTATGAGCAGAAAGTGTATTTTAAAAATGTTTTGAGTTATGTTAATAAAAATGATCAGATGTAAGTGAACTTACCTATTGTATGTTTGTATTGTAAGGTCTGTTAGTTTACTGCACAAAGCTTCCTAAAAGTGTGATTGTTTTACAAACTTTTACAGTTCCTTCTTATTCATAAAAGTTTCAGATAAAAAAGTATTTTTCCAACAGGTACACTGCCCTGCATATTAGGAAAGTCATTTTCTCCAAAGACAGTTCTTTGAACTATAACTGCCCAGTTCTGTATCTCATCCTTGTTGTGAAAGGAACAAAAGAAAGGTTTTTAAAGTAAAAATGACCAAACATTTTTTAAAAGTGAATGATGTGTTATCCCAGAGAGTTGTCCCTAAAACAGGTGTCCATGTTGGAGAATTTTACTTTGTCTGTTGCTCTGCTGACAACACATATTGTTGGAGTATCATTTCTTTTTAAAAGACAAATCAAGAGAATTAATCTCCCCAGCATGAACACAATTATTAAAATTAAAATTAAAAATTAAAATTATATGCGTGGGCATATACCTTCTCTACTTTATCGTTTTTTTTTTTAAAATGTTATCTCTTTCCTTATACTTCTGTCTTCAGAGTGCAACAGGTATTCATTTTAGTCAATAGGTCAGTAGTTTTAATATACTAGAATTTTTACAAAATTACAGGTTTGTTTCATGGTAATGTTTTTATTTGTTTTATTGTGCCTAGATGTGGCATTATAGCTGGTAAATATTAGTAAATGTTTTTAACAGCAGACTGCTCGATATTGCAGTTGTCCCAGACCTGGTATTATTTGCACACAATACTATTCTCCTATCTTGACTATAGACAATTATTTCAACGTTTGGAAAGAATACAAGGCTGGAGCATGCATACAATCTGACAACCGTGTCTTTGACTTGTGCCTTGAAGGTTAAAAGCATCAAAGGTTCAGTTAGCTGCACATTCTGAAACCAAACCTAAATTTAGAACACGTTGTAGAGATAAAGTTCCACTATGCTGTAACTATGAAATCTCATACTTCTTCAATACTGCTAGAAATACTTAAATACTCCATCTTTTCAGTAGTACAGTGTAGAATATTTATAGATGTCTGTTTTACATTACAATAAACAACTAAGATTTGCACTTACAAATGTGTACCTGTTCTAGGGAAATGGAATCAAACGTGGCCTAAGGAATTTTATTTACATACTATACATACTGTACATGTGTGCTCAAGCAATTAGGCAATTGCTTAATGGATACATTTTCTCTATAAGGGCCTGTTTACACCATTGCTTTGTGAATGGGCAGAATAAATGTTCACTAACACACTAAAAATGTATTACACGCCTAAGTCGGTTCCCATTTCAGCCTCCAAAATTTTATGTTTGCAAGGAGGACTTCTAACCTTGTAATCTGTATAGGTAGTCACCCGTTAAGGATATCCGACATACGGATGCCTCCTTTGTATGACTTGCAGAAGAATTTTTTTGCTATACACCGCTGAGGTTGTGGGTAATCTTATGGGGGTGAGCTCTTTCTGCAGCCTCTGGTAACTCTTTAATGATCAAGATAATCTCTGCAGTTGTTTCTTTTTTGCATATCGAAGCACAGCTTGCTCCAGAAGTTAATGAATGTATGGGCTCTATAAATATTATTTTTTTTTTTTTGTGATTAACTCACAGCGAGCATTTTATACAGTAGCTCACACCACGCTGCCTAATATTATGTTGAGACAAACCTCTGTCCCAATTGTATTTATTGAAATAAAGTACCTGTTCCGACTTACATACAAATTCAACCTAAGAACAAACCTACAGTCCCTATCTCTTATGTAACCTGGAGACTACCTGTACTGTTGTCACACAGCAGCCGGTGCATTCGGAGGGGCGCAGAGTAAACTAACCTGCAGAGAGAACAACTTAAATTACTGCAGTGATTTTGATGTGAAGTTTAGGGATTAGTTGCTCTACATTGCCTTCTTTTAATGAGGGCTTGTTTTTAAGCTTGGACCATGCAACACTTCCCTTTCCTAAAGCTTGTGCTGTAAAACTTGATCTTCTGCATTCAGGTCCAGAAATGTACAACTCTGACATTCCCACTGTACTTCTGAATTTTGTCTGGCAGACCCTAAAACTTAGTAATTGACATAGTAATTGAAAATTTGGCATAAGGAATCATGGAGTGCAGAGAGGTTTCATTCTGCAACACAAAAATGTTGGACAGTATCAGCTACAGGTATCACTGCCATAGTTTGCAGAGAAGACTTGTTTTAAATTTTTAAAGTGGGGTGCATCACTAAAGCTTATTTACTGCTACCGTATGAATATGCAAATATTTTAACACTGTTTAAATACAACAAAAACTAAGTCATTTAATGTTGAATCGGATTCTACTTTTCCTGTAATGGTCCCTTAAATATAATGTTACCAGTACCATTTGTATCTTCCATACACACTGATTAGGAAGGGCCATAGTTATGGCTTCATATTGTTGAACCTTGTTCGAGACTTTTACATGTTTCAGAGTGTACATGACTGAGAAGAATTGTAGTGACATTGACTGTAATGACCTGACGTATCATTATGAAAAAAAATATGTAAGCAGTTAATCAATGTGCTTTAATATTACATTCCTTATTACTGTAAGCAGATTGTTTGCAATGGCATAAATTGGAAGTGACCAGAATAAAATAAGTAGCCAATCAATACGGTAATTATGATATTATCCTGATTACACAATACTGGAATCAGTGCCTCTATTAAAGTATATAAATCTTTATCAAATGAATAGAAAAACAGGTAATTGTTTTTACTGGGTACAATGCCTTTGCAGTCTAAGGCTGATTACAATGGCTTAAGCAAAGAAAACGAGGGAAAAGGTAGAGCAGATGCCAACCCAAAGCCTCCACAAAAGTTTAATTTACTAGCATAATGTGATCAATACGAAAGGGGATGCTGGCGCTGACATCCTACTAGAATGTTTATCTTGGGGAAGGGGGAAGTAATGACTGACATATTGCTGTTTACCTCAAGGCTTCCTTAAGCCTTCTGTCTGCAGGACCCCACAGGCAAGAAATTGTCACCATATCCAGCACAATCAACTCATATCTGTGGGCACCTTTGTTGTGAGAAATTATTAGTATTCTGACTACCACAAACAAAAGAACCCTGGTAGTGTTATTTGTCCCAATGTCTGCATATTAAAAATAAAAGCATGTGGGATGAAACATGCATTCATATATTGACTACTCTGTTTCTATGATTTAATCACATAAATGTAACCGAAAACAAGACAAAATAGCAGTCCATTTTGTGCTGATATATACAGCAGCAAGAGGCAGCTGGGGATTCATGAGATAAGAGACTAGTCTCATGCTGCGCCCTGAGGGCACTGCCTGGGGTAAAAAATTCACATTGTCTTGGCTGAGCTGAGAGTCTGGCTTTGGAAGCTGATGTAAAAACACCCCTACTGCATACCATTTCTCTTTTTATCCAGAGCAGTGAATAAATTAGGAAGGGAAGAGTAGAATATAAGGCTGGGGGTAGCTAAGGTTTGCCAAAGAGATTTTAGTAAGTGGGATGAAAGAGTTGTGTTGTCTTCCCTATTTAATGTACAGCACTGCATAATATGTTGGCGCTACATAAATACTGTTTAAAAATAATAATAATTCTGATTTATTGGGTCCAGTAATTTCCTAGGCTAACCATACACTATGTCATCTGATTGTACCCTTCTATTTTAGATTTACCTGAATATATAAAAAACAAGGGCCTGTCTGATTTGATACAAATTGAAAAAAGAATTGAATTTAATTAGAAAATATAAATCATCATATTTTACATTCACCCAATGTGACATATATGTGTATTTGGGGTAAAGGTTGAGAGAATGTTGGCTGAAAATATTGATAACTAGTCCACTAAGTATCAAAGGTAAAGTCAACTGCGTACCTACAATTTTTAGCAGATACAGCGTTTTGTAATTTTTCCCAGTACATTTCCTTTAAAAGAAAACTAAAAGCCCACTCTAAAAGTAGATGTTACCTTGGCTGGCATTTCCTTCTGTATATGCATTATGCCCGGCTGTCATACTGATATAATGACCTCAGTACATGCTTAGTCACTAACACTGTAGTTTACAGTTCACAGTTTCAGTATTAGTAAATTCTAGTACACTGACACTCTCAATGTGATACAATTTTGTTAAGTCAATAGGGTTGATTTACCAAAAGAATGTAGGTTGTTCACTTACCAGATTGAATTACCACCTTTTAAGGGACAATTTAGTTAGCTTAGTAAATGAGATTAAACTTTTATAACTTCAACCATCCAATCATGTGCATGTGATTGGGTAGTCTTTATAAACTGAACTATTCATAACCACATTCACTAAGCTAAGTGAAGTACCCCTTACAAGGTTATAAGTCATCTTGGTAAATAAACAGGCTAATTTGTAGTAAATCAGCTCCAATGTCTGTTTCTTTCTGATGTTGGTCCTTTCCCCTTTAGTGATGTTGACATTCAGAGCTTGTTTCATTGTTCAGTATAAAGTAAATACAAAACTGGTTGGCTGCTCTAGGTTGTTGTCCTTTTGCATGTCATTGTTATATAGTTTGCACTCCTATGAAATCTGAATTTATTATGTGTAGATGATAGGCCACTTTAAAAGAATGATGGGAATACGCCTGAGCTTGCAATAAGTAAAGCTCTGTACTGTTATTCCTGTTAATTATTAATGAAAGGCTCCACTACAGATTTCTTGAAGTTGGCAGTAACATTTCCTGACTCAGAGGAGATTGGAGCTACCCGGTAATAATATATTGTTTCTCAGAGGCAACACCAACACTGCATAATAACTCAGGGGCAACACCAACAGTGCATTGGAGCTCTGGGGCAACATCAACAGTACATTGGTGCTCAGGGGCAAACCTAACAGTGCAGAGGTGTTCTGTGGAAAATACCTCTATACTATAGTTATATTTAAACTACAAGTGTTTGTTTAATCATCTCACCTGGGAAAGATGGACTATTTTAATGCTGTGCCGCTGGCACCGGACCTATACCATCAGGCACATACCAGCTCGTATCAGCCTGGTAATGTTCAGCTACTGATACCCAATTCACCGTTTGGTGGATGTAACCTTAGGCTCACTGATTTTAAGGGCCTCCAGGTCCTAACTTGTCATTTCCTTTTGTAGCCACTGTTCAGGGACTGCTGTCTGTGCCTCCTCCATGTCTGTTTGCAGTGGCAGTGCTTGGTAGCTTATAATGATACAGGGCTGCCTAAAGCAACACATACTACTACACATCCCACATACTCCCAGAGTAAATATGTGTGAATAGGCTGTAATAGTAATTGAGATGGTAAACATACCTTTGTGTGTAACCGTCTAGTAACAGGTGACTTGTTAACTACGTGGTAAAATGGAAATACACCATATAGCTTTTGTTTGTAATATAAATCAAGACAAAAAAATTAGAAGACAGGCTTTCCTACAGCAGATGAGATAAGCATAATTCCAATTTCTTACTGGCATGTTATCTTCAAGCAACCAGGGCCTGTGCAATTAAGGGAATACTAAATGAAATTAATGTGCTTGCTATGCTTTAGTTAGATTTAGTAGTTGTGTGCTTTATCAAATACTTCACATAGCTGATAGCAAAGTCATGGCATATCCGTTTCTCATTATTGTAGTTTCAGCCATGCTTTTATTTGAGGATGCAAAGTTATTAGATTTATTTGCCATGCTTCGGGAGATACCAGGCTGATGCGAGTCCCTCTAGATATTAGATTAGTATAGTAGAACATCAAAGGTTAGGTTCCAGGGAAGATCTTAGTGTAGCCTAAAAATCTGTCAGGAAAGAACTGCATAGAATTTTATTACTGGCCTACTTTTGAAAATGGTAGTGGCCTGGCTTTGTCTTGGTTCAGTCCTAAATCACAAAACGGCAACAAACATATACAGCAAAAAAAAGTAACTATTCTTTTTTTATCTATTCTCATTCTTGGTCAGTAACTTACTACTTCTTGTTTCATGAAAAAAAATTAAAGTAGATCCTCCCAGAGTAAGGCGAAATCCCCTTTTTGACTGTTGTTACAAATACGGTAACAATTTACCCTCTATTTCTGTTGTGGTGACAGCGGTATAATTTCTAATGTTTCGCTTTACTTTCTGTGCCAGTGGCAGTCTGTGACTCAAATGTTAAAGCTAAATTTTTTTTTTATGGCTGAATTTCTAATTTGTTTCTAAAATCACAGAACAAGTTAATTTGAGTTAAATAACATGCTATAAAATATATACATGCAATTGCTTTGATCAAGTTATTAGAAAAGCGCAAAAAGAAAATATTTAATTTGCTTAAAGAGTTGTTTTACATTTTTGTAAAACCTGTATATTTAATAAGGTGTATACTATTTTTTTTCCAGGAAGAAAACATTCCAGAAAATTTGACATTTCATTGTGCAGGTCATAAATAAAATAGAATGACTAAATTGTTCCTAAAAGTGGGTAATCTTTTACCCTGCTCTTCTCATTTATAATTGGTTGGCTGACTTTTCTGTAAGAAACTACAGCTACTGACCTCATCTTTCATCCCGGATTCATTGTCTGATGCTGGACTATCAGCAAAATGACCATCATTGTGAGCACATCAGCAACTGAATCATTACCAGACCACTCACCTTTCCTGTCAACTTGTTTCCTCATTAGCTGGACCAGTGAGATGTTGGTACCTTATTAGTGGGAAGAATTCCGCAGTGCACCGAGACAGCAAAGGAGCAGTTTTCTTAGGGAAAGTGGTTTACTAGCTGGGCAATTCTGCTGCTTGATATGTACTGCCTGTTGCAGAAACATCTGACTTGACCTTCAGTTGTTCGTCATGATATCTTTAGGGGCCATTTCAAATCTGTAGGTGATTGCAGTGTTCTGCCATTGTCTCAAGTAATCCCATTCAAGTGAATGGGAGTGCTTGGAATCCATATTGTGCACATGGCTGACGCTGTGGCATGGCATAGTTCCTAAACAGGACAAGTCATTTTGACAGGTTGGGTTTCCTCCTCTGGAGAATGTTTGCCTGTGGTGCAGTTTCCAACTAAGCACATAGCAACAGTTTGCTGATGTGCCCGTTAATGGCCATATAGTTCTCGAAGAAAATAAATATGTGAGCTGTTTTCCATGTGGTTTTGAAATAAAATTAACATATACAATTAGGAAGTACTTCCATAAAACTGTTTGAAGACAAGAAAGCCCAGCATTGCCTGTATGCCGATTGCTCCTGCATATTTAAAATCAAGATAGGTCCCATCTCTGCTAGGAGAAAGAATTGTTTCCTTCCTTCAATTGGGAATGCAAAATCTTTTTCCCACTATTCACTTTCATTCTTGCCACCTGTTGATTACAAGTGGTAAGTATAGGATATAGACATGCAGTATTTTTGTATTTTAGTCCTGAATTAACAAATCCATAAGGAAAGGTATGGGAAGTGCTATACATTTCTTTAACATAAATTCAGTAGTATAAACAAATTCAAAGTTGTTTGGATTCATCGTGTAACTAATGACGATTTGCTACCAGGTCATGCCTAATTGTAAGTTAAAACTGTAGTTGATTTTTTTTTTACCTAACTGCTAATCCATGAGCTTTAATTATTTTTAACTCAGTCATAGAAACCTATACTTTAATGGCATGTGGGTTGTGACAGTTCACAATCAACCCACCTCGAGCTGTAAGAATATCAAGCTGCGGTACTTATAATGTAGAAGGAACACTTGCTGTGTACAATTTGCTTGTTAAAACACTTAACACCCACTGATAAAAAGGCTCCAGAAGGAGCACCCAAGAGCCTACTGGGATGTGTAGGTATCCCAGAGGCTTTGTTGTTCCATTCATTCTCTTTAATTCAATTTAAAAAAGGGTGTTGCACTTAAAAAACAAACAGAATTTTTACCTTACATTAAAGGGTTGTGCTTGTCTACCCTTTTATGTAAAGTGAAATTTTTGAGTTTAGGTACACTTTAAGTGCAGTGTAGGCACAAATTCTCTGACACAAATATGGTGATAACTTGTTACTAAAGTGTATAAAACAAATAAAAAATAAAAAAAACATATGGACTAAGCCTAATACTACAGTAAAGGTATATGTACTGTATGATATATCTGTAATATATGTAATTTATTAATTTATGCAGACAAAGCAATACATTCCAACACATTTCGGGTTGTTTGAATGTTCCCCTTATCTAGGGCTATAAGGTCACAAATAAGTCAAGTTCATATTAGTAACTAAAAAGGTAAGATTTATGCATATCAAGTAGCTGTAAAACCATATGACTTCAGAATGGCAAAATGAACTTCTTAATAAAAATAAACATGCAAACCAGTAGTTACATAATTCACATTATGCCAACCACCTACAGACTTGATTTTTTGCCTGTTATATCCTAAAATATCACCCTTTTATTGTCTAGCTAAGTCATACCATTTGTTTTAGGGGTGTGCTATACATCTACCAGATTAGGCTTCTTTTAATTGTCTCATATTTTTGTTTATAAATCCAGTTTGTTATCCTATAGCCACATTTTTTATAATATACATGATTCATGACTATATATATTTTGTTATGGTACCTAAATGTTACACTTCTTTTAACTAAGAGAATTTTCTTTATCCTACCCAGAGAATTTTCTTTATCCTACCCAGCATTAATAGGAAAATATTCTAGTACCCTAAACTTTTCTTTCTTTTGGCCAATATAAAAGACTACAGTCTTGACCAACTATGAACCAATTAAAATATAAACACATTTAATTTGAAGAACAGCTGATAGAAGAACCTGAAATCCTAATGTATATTAGTTTTGTTCCCGGAAAACTAGGGGAGAGAGAGTCAACATTTTGAGCCAGTTAGGATATATTACTTGGACAGGAGCCATGTAATAATTGTCTCTTTTGCTGACAGGAAGGGAAAATGACCCCTTTAGGATTGTGGTCAGGATAGAAGCAGATTGTTGAGCTGTGTTGGTTAACTGCTTTTACTTTAATTAAGACAGGCTATCTATCTGGCTAAGCTTTCAGGCAGGTGACATTTGGCTTAAAACAAATTACAAATCTGATAGTGTGATCATACAGATCATACAAGTATTTAGGAGAAATATGACTATGTTCAGCTTTAATCTAACGTGTGATTCTGAAAAGCAATATATTTAGAAATTTTTTATATGATATGTATGTGAAGTAAATCTGTATTGAAAGAAACAACAAAATAAGAGGCATGCTACATGGTAATGTATTCACAGTGATTCTCTTTTTTAAAAAAATGTTAAACTTCAAAATCCATAATTATTTTTTTTTTATGCAATCACTAACTTACTAATTTTTTTAGAGGTATGTAGCTTGGTTGTTTATCGAGTTTTAGCAGCATTTTGTGTTGCCAATAAAATCACCAGCATTCTATGGACTTGGCTACAAACTTCAGTATTCTATTGTAGCCATCGATTCTATCAATGAAAAGGCTAGCTGCAAACGGCTGTGAATTTGCAATTTGGACCAATGATTACTGTAAAGCTAAACAAGGAGAAAAATAAAGGGAAAAAAGCCTCCATAACCAGGACTGCACAGTTGTAATAACTGCATTGAATATTCTGATTTCTGCATATGTCCCATAAGGGGTAACCAGTTTTTTTCTTTCAAACTGTTGATTTTTAAACTCTGACAACCAAGGTAGTGAGGCCTGAAAATATTTTTTTATCTTCAATCACTTCTATTTTTTTGCTTTCATTTGATTATGGTTCTTACAATAGTGGCATTTGCAAATAAATTTAAAGATTAATATGTAACTGTAATATTCTGTGTTTTTTTTTAATCTGTCTGGAGTTCAGCTTTAAAGAATCTTTTCTCAAATTAGGCAAGCTTAAAGACAACATTTTCTTTGAAGCCTGCTGCATGGATGATGCTTTTTTTTTTTTTTAAGAATATGGTTTAAAAAGAATAAAAAAACACCTGGTTTTGAAATCACCTAGATATCTATGTAATTTCTTTAGCTTTAGTATGACTAAATTGCATTTTAGGCATCTTAATTTGCATTAATTACTTAACATTTATTTAGATGTAACAAGCAAAGTATAATATAGACTGTAGTAATTATATTTAGAGCTATATAACCTCATATCTTTCAGTGACCTCAGCAATTTGCAGTGCCAAAACCAACCAATTAGTGCATCTGCAGTTGTCAGTTTGTGCTGGTATTCTAAAAATCAAAATAGTATTATCATTGAAGAGATCATGTTTTTTTATGTCAAATGCGGCACAGGCTGAAGTCTAATTACAGGTCCGACAAATGGTTTGTTACAATAAATCAAGCACATCAACTTTTGCTGTCTGCTTTTTGTGACTTCCGGTGGCAAGAAAAGTACATTTCAATCACTTGCATAATGCACTTCAATGTATGATTTCTAAACTGCAAGAAAGAATAATTTTATTTTTTTTTGTATCTAAAAAATATTGTGTACACACAAAAACTTGCCTTGTTCATATAAGTGGGGTTTTGTCTCAGTCCCCACCCCTTCTTAGCACATGGGTCAAGATTTTGATTGTCTGAGGGGGTAAATGGCTCAAGAGATATTAGATGGTTGAATTATATGTGAATGGTGGACCATTCTTGAATGGCTATTATAGTGACATGAGATTGTGAGCTCCCCTAAAGGATTGTTGGTGACATGACTGTGGTGCTGGTTGTGTCTGGCTTCAGTATTTTTAGAGGCATTGACCCAGAAAAGGAACTTAGCTAGTCAGGTCAGAGATTCAGCTTCATCCAGGCAGCAACTGACGGAATAAAGTAGGAGATCCTTTTGGCTATGTTCAGGCAAGGGATGGGGAACCAAAATAGCCAAGTTAAGCCCAACTTCTTGCTACTGAGGAATGTTTATAGGCATTTTGTTTGACTTCTTTACCTGCTGTTGTGAAGCAGTGCAGTTTTCTGGCACATTATGGAGAGAGTAAAAGGAAGTTATTGGAGCTACAGACTGCCCTGATTTATTGCATGTAGCATCAGAAAAACATATCAACCCCACTTCTCTACAGGAAAATGCCTGTACAATGTTTCAATAATATTCAGGGTTTGGGGTGGTTGGTGGCTAGTTGAGAGCAGTGAACCACAGCAGTACTGCTTGCAAAACCCAACAGTTAGCAACCTAACCAAAAAAAGCCAAAAGCAACCCAACCAAACATAGCCTAACTGTATAATTTGGATCAGTGCCAGTTGACATGGTCAGTGAAGTAGTGAAGAGTACAGAGAGCAATTATGGTAGTTTGCTTGGTTTGTTCACTTGGTAGGGGCATAATCCTATCAAAAGTTTTGAGTTAAATCATTGATATACTTGTGTGTATAAAATTTCATATATGATGAAAAAGCTTACATTTTTAAAATACTTATTTAAATGCATTTGGTCAGCATACCTAAATGCAAAATCAGCCTATTTTTTTGTTCTTTACATTTGAAAACAGTGTGTTGGCGCAAACAGTTTCCTTTGAGAACAATTCCTTTTCACATATACAGGTTTTTTGCCTACATTGGAAAATGACATTATATAATATTTTATAATGTGAGCTCATACAGAGGAGATTTCAGGATTATCAGTTCAATTTCCTATGATCATGCTGTTCTGCTATTTTGTTGTGCTGTAAAAAGTATTAGTAATTGATCTCTATTCTATATATAATTTCATAGACTAGAACATGAGTAAGGGATTAGTTGCTTAACAATTATTCATTTAGAGGATTGTTGGGTAATATTTCCCATTACCGAATATCCCTGTGAGATTAATGTCACAAGAGTAATATCTCAACAGTAACTACGAAAAAAATCGGTCCATTTCAAATTATTGTGTCTTCAGGTGATTTTTTAACTCAATTTTCTTGTCTAAATCAGTTATCTCGTACATTGCTTAACATTAATTATTGCTGAATATATCAGTGATTATAATAAAAAAGGAGGAAAACCTGTTGTAACCTGTGGCAGCCAATCAGATATAGTCTTTAAAATGCAAGAGGCCTACACTAACAAACATAAACACACACACACACACAAACATGTATATATTCACACACACACGGTAAAAAAAAAAGTAACAAAACACCCTTTTCCACTTACGCACCCCTTTGCTAGTGCTGTCCCCTGCAGATTTGCCAATCCATGATCTAGTCACGCTTGTTTTGTGGATTACGTGACATCCAACATCTTTTATTTCAGTAAATCTGAGCCCAGGCTGCCATAGACCCACCCCCTGGCATGGTTCATCAATGTGGCCAGGGTTTACAGAAGATTGCTGTAGAGATTGACACTAACATCATTACATCATTGCATCTCACTACACTATTGAAAACTGGCTTGGTTACCACAGGGCACAACACGATCCAACACGGTTTATACAATTGTTTAAAGTAGGTGTAGGAAGGGACAGCCGTCTTTCAAATGCTCTGACTTTATATTGTTTTATTGTATTGGCTTCTACTGGTTAGTACTATGATTACATCATTTTACTTAATATACTTTTAATCCCTATTTAATGTACAGCGCTGCGTAATATGTTGGCCCTATATAAATACTGTTTAATAATAATAATAATAATAATAATAATAATAATAGTAACAACTGGTTTGGCAACATAAAGTACGATGTGTATACAAAGTGAATGCATCCAATCTGATTTCAGTTTACTATCAGCAGATGAGAAAGAGTATTCATTTTTATTGTACTAGTTATTACCTGTTGAATGGTTTTATGAAACAATCCTATATATATTTCATATACATAAAAGAGACAGATATTACAAAGCTCACACTTCAGTATATTTTGTCATTTCTGTTTTCTTGAATTAATATATTGTAATGATGTATTATGTGCACAGATTATGTGTCCCTGTCATTTGCAACCCCTATTTATTGTACAGCGCTGTGTAATATGTTGGCACTATATAAATCCTGTTTATTATTATTAATAATAATAATGTTAATATTAATATGGCTTTTGTCATAATTGTTTTATATAATAAGTGCTGTGATATTCTTCAAATATTGGCAAGTGATGGTAGAATTTAGGAACATAAAAAGAATATTTTGCTTTGTCACAAAAGTTGAGTTGATTATTCTGTCAAATCATTTTTTAGTAAATTCAAGGTGACTTTCATGTGCTTTGCAAGGTATTACAACACAAACATGGGTGTTATAGTGATGAATGCTTGAGACAAATATCAGCAATAGCTCCATTTTCACCAAAAGTGAATAAATCAGTGAAAGGCATCAGTGTGTTGAGTGGTTTGTGGCTGCTGTATAAGGAGCAGATCCTGATGGTAATTGGTTGAATCAGATTTAACAATGCGAGCAGATAAACATTTGTGGCAGCCGCTGCCATGGTAACGTCACACTGCTTCTCCTCCTATCCTCCCCTCCCAGCCTCCATTCTAGTCACTGTGCTGTGAGGAGGCTTTCATGGCACAGCTCTGTACTGGGGAAACTGCTTTAAAATGATGAACGAAGAGAGTACTCCCAAAACAGATGGAGGGGAACGACATAACGGGACTAACCTGAGGAGGAAAAGACCCAAAAAGGTAAGGAGGCCATGTGTGTTAGTGTGCAGCATGCTTGCAGGGGATGCACAGCTCCTCTATTAGGCGTGTCAGGGATAGGAAGACACAAGTGAGACACACCATCCATTCCTCATGTTACCCCTTCAAATCAGAGGCAGCACAGGGTTATTATTGTGTCTTCACAGGTCATGGCTGAAAGCTCAGGTCTACTATTTTTATCTCTGGTTTGTTACAATGATTGCAGTGAATAGTTTATTATCTGTCACAGGTTTGATGCTGCACCTTGGGAACTGTTATTGTCTGCTCAGAGAAAGGAGTGACACTGACACACCACTGGACATCAGCATCATTATACACTGGGGAATGGCCAATGCAATTTCATCGAAGAAAAATAAATACAAAATACTATGGCCACACCCAGCCCTAAAATCTGTTCTCATACCTGCATCATCACCATCAAATCATATAGAGCATGCATCAGGCATTTATATTAGATCGAATCATTATTTTTATAATATTAGCAATTTGTGCAAGATTCTAATTGAACAGTTCTGAATCATTTCTTGAGATTATTATTTATCTTCAGCAATTAGGTTCCAGCGGAGTGTAATTCTGATACCAGAGAAGTAATAGGAGAGCAAACTGATCATTGATCACATGCTCAGGATATTGTTGACAAGAGAGTGAAGTTTAAAATGTCAGTCCAGGTATTGGTATTCACCAATGTTTTCACATTATTATACTTTTGCACTCCCCTCATATGATCCAAATATTACAGTCATAAACCAATGCCTAATATGTTGGCGCTATATAAATCCTGTTTTTTATTAATAATAATAATAATAATAATAATACTAATAATAGAGCATTGATGATTTTGTTGCACCAATCCATATAAGTAATTTATGAAAATGTAATAATTCATATTAATTTGGGGAATGGCTTTGTGTTTTAGCAAGTAATGTGTTTGTTTTATTGGAGAATTATACACAAGCATTCTATATACCACAGTGAGCCTTTGGAGGTGGATATTTGGGTTAGGCTTAGTGGACCCTGGCATTTCTTGTACAATATATGGACTTTGCCAACAGGGTCCCTTCTGTATTCATTCCCCCACCTGGGTTGTAGAACACAAGTGAAACATAATATGAGCAAACTGGTGAGAGGATTGCAACTCTTTGTCCTGGGTCCAGCAACTCATTCTCAATCTCGAAGGGTTTCCACACTCAGGCTTGTGTGAATGAATTACAAAATGAACTTAACTCGTTTGTGGTCACTCTGTGATGTAATGTCTGAATAGTTCCTAATCAGGGAAATATTATGATTCTGTGATGGTATAGAAGCGTAACCTATCTGCTGTTTAGTTGAACACCATAGTGTGGTGGAGGTGGTGAACTTAAATGCTAAATGCTTCTGGATGTTTTATATCTCAGACTGGATATTAACTGCTCTCCCCATTGGGAGTAAGGATTTGAAGGCGTTAAGTGCTTGCACGCATTGATTTCAGGTTTCTTTAAACTAGATTCAATATGAAGTAAAACACGCTTGAGATGGCACCGAGGGATGGTGTCATTTTGCCAATCTCAGATCATCTACTAGTTCTGGGCCAGTGAAGCTTAACTTTTAGGTTTTTGTATTGGTGATGGTAAGTGGTCCATGTGTTAGACAGCTTCCATCTGGACCCTTTGCACCGATATTTTGTTTTGTGACCTCATGATTCCTTAAGAGCAGCCATGTGTGAAAATGTTGTGATGATTATCACTGCATAAATTGTGGAGCAAATAATAATTCATTTGCCTGCAGCTTTGAGCTCAGCAGGTCATTATATACTAGCACACTTTCTTACTAATTGGATGATCAAGGGGGATTTAATAATGTGTGTCAGTGATTGATGTAAGAATTCTCTCCTATGTCTCTTAAGGCTGTGTACGTCCATTAGTCTGCAATTCAAAAAAGCATAAGTGATGGAGTATTACCTATAAAAATGGGGAGGAAGAATAAGAAAAGATTATGGATTTGTGCTTCTAGATTGTTACATGGACGATATCACATCACAAAAAAGAATCAGCCAGCAAATCCTCCCAGGTGGACAGGAACACGGCCAAGTGCCATTACTAGGAGATTTTGCTGCAGGGATATCTGAGACATAGAAGAAGCCAGGGGCTTACTCAAGTCACCAGGCCTTATTTGAGAAGGCACCACTGTAATGATAGCAGAAACAAAGATCTCATGTTGCCTTCTAGGCACCTCTCTTCCTGTACCCATTATACCTATTAACCGAAGCTTTTTGATAAGGAACGTCAAGTCATAAAAGTAATTTTAACTACTTATTACCTAATTATATTTCTGACACTGTAAAGCCCATTTACACTTTTAAGTGAGCATTTTGGGGGGTTGACCTTTTTTTTTTGTACAAAAAGATTTTGTTGTTTAGGTCCCCTTTTTTCAATGGGCTATCATTGTGCATCCACAACCCCCTCTCCAAAAGAAGGAGCCTGCATATTTATTTTCTCAGTTATTACACGTTTGAGGGGCAGGTGCATTTATTCAGTGCATTTTTGTGTTGTGATACTGGCCCCAAATATGCGCTATAACACCCGTGCACAGCTGTGTACCTAGGGAGCATCACAAATGACAAAAGTGAAAAGCTGGTAATGGCATATAAAGAGAAACTTATGGTCTATAGCTTAGTGTTTTTAGCTTTGAATAGTTAATGCATTACTTTGTTGACCTTGATTTCATTTTTTTAGCAAATATAACATTAAAAATATTAGCCAAGCCATCAGTTTTACACTTCCCACACAAAAATAGCAGGTATTGTAGGAGTGTTAATTATGAACACTTCAACTGGAAAAAATGAAATTGTTTCATTCTTTTAGTTTACATATCCTCTGGTAGTGTGATTAGTCCTTTCTTTTTCCTGGACTATTTTGTCCATTTTCCAGTCTGTCTAACAGAATTTCCTTCTCTCTGTTGTATCACCTTATGCTATTAGTGCAAAATATAATAAAGATATAAAGAATCAGGAAGTGGTTAACGAGTCTAGAATTTCCAACCTGCTAAAAACACTCCAGTTTGTTCACATGACTTCACTAGTCTCCCCAGCAAATTCAAGTGTTCCTAGTGTGCCGAAATATCTGACATTAGTTCCACTAGCCTGCCTGGAATGTGCCTTTGTAATGTGCCTTTCCATTGTCATGCCAAGCCACTGCTGCTCTGTTCCCTACATATGAGTTCTCTTCCTTTCCTTTTGGCAGATGTATCACTTCTCTGGGCAATGCACTTACAAAGCACCTCATGTCAAATATGCAATTTAGGACCAATTCAGTAAATTGAAATGAGGACATCTAAGAAAATTACTTAAAATAAATGAAGACAAATTAAATCAATTACCGGATTAGAGACTGTTTAGGGAGTAGGGAACTTTTTTCTTGTTATATGTTGTTTTATTTTGCACTCATTTATTAAAGGTTAGCTTTCTTAAAACTAGAATCTATCAGCAATAAGTTCCATTCTTTCCTATACAGGCTTTGTAGCTGCAGCTGTATTTGGTTTAAGCAATTCTGTGGGAGGAAAAAATAAAGACATAGCATGTCTCCCAATATGAGGCTTGATTTACACTTTTTTAAAGGTTTTTTTTTTTTTTTTTTTAATTCCAGCTACGCCAGTCAAGGAATCTTTAATATCTATCTATCATGTTTTTCTTACTTGTGTCACTGTATTTCTTACTGTTGTTCCACCTGCCAGCAACAATGTTAACTACATGTTACATGATGCAGAATCCTTCACTTTAGGTAACAATCTTCACATGCAAAGTTATTGAAGGAAATACAAAATTTAAAGGGCTAAGACTGGTTACCATGTCTGCTTGAGTCATAATGTTGTGGCAGCAACAGATAGAAATTTTCAATCTCAAGGCGCCTCAACACCTTAGGCCAAGGATATCCAAACTTTTTGCAAAGAGTGCCAGATTTGGTGAGGTGAAAATGTGTGGGGGCCGACCATTCAGCACTACTGATGTGGGCGTGGTCTGCCCAGGTCCTGAACAGCACACGCCCACCTGGGTGACGTGAGGGATTCCCTGTTCACAGAGTCCGGTGTCAGTGCGGGCTCTTCTTGGAATCAGAGTGAGCGTGGTCCGTGCGGGTCCAGAGGTTGATCAACTTTGCAAGGCGGTTGATCAACTCTAATGAAATATAAAATAGCTTTTTTTGTACGCGTGTATTTTTTACTGTGGTCAACAATGCTGGTGGGCCACATATTATTGATTTTATGACAGAGGCTGCGGACCGGTGGAAATCTGAACACAGGCCGCAATTGGCCCCCGGGCCGGACTTAGGACATGCCTGCCTTAGGCTATAAATAACTTCTCTGTGTGTAAAAAACAATCTCAGTTACCTAAAACTGGTATATTATCAACTAAACTTCATTAAAAATAATTGAAACTGCTACAAACATTACTGGTCCTGTCTTTCCATATGTCCATCCTGTCCTGACATTTACATAGCTGAATCACACAGCACAGTTTTATCTGGCAAGGCAGAACACTGATTTTTCCCTTTTGCTGCAGTTTAGTTATACTTATAGGTTTTGCCCTCCCCCAGCCTGTAAAGGGACAGTTCAATGAGCAATACCGCTCTCTGTCACTGATCCCCGATACCTCTCCCAAAAAGAGCTCCACTATGCAAATACTGAGAGAGAAAGATACTAGGTCAAATCAGACTTTGCTTTCATTTTAAATATAAATGTCATGATTTATTCATGAATACAGATCAGTATATAATTAGTGTATTCATATCTGCCTGGAGTTCACCTTCAAAAATCATTTCAGTCATTTTTTACATTGAGGTTCATTTACTTCTCAAGTCAGTAAAGGTGCAAAACAAACTGAAACTTTAAAAGCAGTTCCATAGGAATTCAAAAAGAAAAAGCAATATGGTACATTAAACAAATGTTCACAGTTCAGCACCCCAATGTAGCCAGGTTGTTGGCTGTGATGCTGTATGTTGGCTACATTCATGAAACGCATGTATGGAGCCTCAGGGAATGCAGAGTACCATCTGGGGAAAAATGTAATCACTGAGAAGTGCTAACATCTTCCTGAATCTCCTATAATTCTTTTTACTGTACATCAGGCTTAAGATTCAGGTAGCTGAAGTTGTTTAGAGTTTGCCAGTCGGGTTAGGTTTTGCAGGTGCCAAGACAGTTGGATTGAATTGTACAGCAAACTGGATTTGTGCCAATATATGACTGTTTCATGGAAGCTGAAGAAAAGAAGGTGATTCAAAATATGAGTTCAAAATATATGGAACAAATTTATTCATATTTATGAGATTTTTGAAAATAAAACATAGTTTCTTTGATTATCTACTAATAGTAGTAGTAGTAGTAGTAGTAGTACTATCTATCTATCTATCTATCTATCTATCTATCTATCTATCTATCTATCTATCTATCTATCTTTGTATATGACAGTTTTCCCTGTGTCTAGCTAATTTTCTGATGATCGCGTCCCAAAACTAGTCACAATAAACTACAGACTGACTGAATATGTGTTGCCTTGATATGCGCTGGACACTTTTATCAGACAGAGAATCTTGGCAACCCAGATTGTATATGACCAGTTGCTATGCATGCTCTCAGAGATACCATTCCCAAGGACAAAGCTGGCTTTTTACACTTATTTTATCACTGTTGAACTGCCTTGCACCCCAGAGACTGAATCTATCAGCTGTTCTTTGTACTCTGTTTTCTTTTACCCTCGGGTTACAAGCATAGAAGCAGGGCCAGCTCTGTTTGGACAGTTTGTTCTGGTCATAATAGAAGCCTTTTACTGTGCTGACCCTTCTGTGAATCTGAAACAAGCACTCCATGTAAGACTTTCTGGTAAACACTTGGTCATTAATTGATCTTTTGCCAGAATGCAGCCACTTGTTGGCAGGCCTTTACTAAATAACAGGTATTAACAGTTTTCATAAATTGAAGCATCATTTTTTTCTCATTTTCCCAAGAAAAGGTATTTGATTGTGAAAATCATAGCCTCAGAAATGTTCCAGTGTTTCCAGCTAAAAGAAGATTTTTTCTGCTTTTTTGTGAACAGCCTTTTATTTGCATGTGTTTTTCATGTGTTTTTTTTTCCGTTCTGATAATTGATAGCTGGTTTGTTGGTAGGGTGGTATTGCTAAAAAGTTTAAAGCTTGAAACTACAAACCCCTCTTCCACAGATTTCTCCCACCCCTCCCTGACTGATCGCAGGTGTGAAAATGGAGAAATACTTATTTAAAACACTTTTTTTACTTTCATAAAGCCCCCATTAAATGACACACCAGTACTTTGGCTTCTCTCATCCAGCTTCTTCCTTGAATGGGGATCCTTTCTCACAGGTAAACTGCAACACTCCGGTCGAAAGCCGCATAATGTATCTTGTATAGTGCGCAGTCATTTGTCTCCAACACTGAGAAATGTCCAAATTCTAAAAGGTAGGGAAAATGCACTGTGAAAAGGAGCCGATAAACACAAATATTATTATACAACATGAATACTATTTACATAAGTGCATATAATGCATACCTACACAGTGAAAAGATGTCAAATACTATTCATTCCTTCCCAACATTGTTGAGTGTTAGTAGATACAGTGAATAGTTATAGCCATAGCCAGTAATTTTCTGGTTTAATAAATGTTCTTGTGATGGCTAAATGGCTTATTGGTTGTAGTCTTTTATTCTTGTCTGGAACAAGTTAGCTGTAGTTTAGAATAAAAATTCACTATCAATGTGAAATTTAATTGGGTCATGTGGCAAAACATTCACTTTAGTTTTCCCTTTCACTTTTGAGATTGCAATGTTTGAGGCAGAAAATTTAGCTTTACCTGGGGAAAGTGGTCAATGGGATGAAAAGATTTATGTTTCAGGAATATTGGGAATATCAGGAGGTGTCTGTGCCAGGTGCAATACATTTTAGCTGTAAGTCTCTATGTGATGTAGGAGCCCAGTGGGATACATCTGACAGGGTCAGCTAACAAACCAGAATATAAGCTGTGGGTATATTAGCTCTTTAGCTATACATTAAAACTTTTAAATAGGACTGGATGCTGTAGTAAAAGCAGGCCTGTGTATCATTTTTGTTCAGTGTATCTGTTTTCACTGCATTTAAATATTAGCCTGTATTCTTCCAGAATGATGCATATCTCAAACCTCTGGATTTGGTTTTTACTTTAACAATTCATTTGGATTGGTCGCATCTGTTCTTTTAAGTACCACCTTTATCTTTGTCGTTTTTGATCTTGAAACTCAAAAATGGGTCTTTTCTAAATGGATTCTTTGATCTTCTACATACAAATAGCAAGTTCAGTTTTAAAAAGGTCACAGCTCCTATGTTGCACCCACTCAAAATCAAGCATGCAGAAAATTTATTTTGGCCAGAGACCCAACCTGTATGTGACAAGGAACCAAACAGGAGCAAAATTATGTAAAAAAACTTTATTGTTCCCTATCTAACAAACTGAATAAAACTACATGGTTATTTAGGACCATTCTGTGCTTTAAACAATAGCTTGTTTGATGGTGAGAATTTATTAAACAAAAATAACCATTGGCAAGGTAAAATGTTGAAACATTGTTGTGACTGCTGCCTGACTGTTGTGGTTATTAACGTTTTATGAAGTCATTTTCCTAGCTCATAGGATACGCTGAATTATATGAATTAGTGATGCTCTTGTTTATGTATATAACCCAGGGTGACTTGATCTGGGTTCTATTAAAATATTATTGTGCAACAGGATATGATGGCCCACAGCAATTATAATTATTAGTGAATATAGCACAATGTTTTTTTTTTTTTTCTTTTTTACATAACATAACCTTTACAAGACTTTTGTTGAAATGAATTATCTTTCCAGGTAAGATCTTATCGTAAAGAAAATGTTGGTATGTTTTCATATATACATTTCAAAATATCCTATAAATTATCCTATTGGTGAGTCTAAAAAGAATGTTCATAGTTTCTATGTATAGTTAATAATTATATGTGTATGGGTGCATTGATAATATACATATGGGCCACGCTTCCATCTCACGGTTTTCCAGACACTAAAAAAAAAGATAAAAGACTTTAAATATAAATTATATAAAGAGGCTAAAGATAAAAGGTAAAAAAGGAAATAATAAAAACAAATTATGGTTTGCCAAGGTGCCCAGTAATTTTTAGATGTAAGCTACATAAATAGCTTTTATTGATAGGATATTGAAGAGCAAAAACTAAGCTGTCAGACTTAAATCCCAGTCCTGCAAATCTCCTAGGGAGAAACTTGATTTAGTCATAGTCATCAAAGTGCTTTGACAGCCAGGCGCAGCGATCTGTTTACCAGGAGCACACAGCGTAGGCAGCTGTCACATTGACAGTGGAGGAAAGTGCTGCTGGTTACACAGGGAGAGCAGTGATTTCCCAGTGCTATCCTCAGAACTGAACTTCAGTTCTGTACAATGCAGGAGACGGCTGGGCGATGCAATGGCAGGAGAAGTTTCTGTCCCAACTAGTGTGATCATTATATGTATAAAGATGGTGCTGGATTTTTGGAGTAGTTTTATTGATGGAAAGTAAAGGAAGCCTAAAGTAAACAGCTAAGATATAATAAAATGTTCTGCTTAAAACTCTGTATAGCTATACAGGCTACAATCTAACAAGGAAAGCAATGTTATTGGGAGTATACAAACATGGATAAAACTCTTTGTGCTTGACTTGTTTAAAATGAATAGGAAAACATAATAAATTATTAATATCCTTGTGTTTCATTAGTACCTTGTAAATGATAAATCTCCCTATAATAAACATTAGAACAGCCATATTTTTTTTACAAGACCATGCATACTAATAATTCATATCTAATAACAGCATTCGGTTTAAGTGCTTGCTTTTTCAAACAGATGTAAAAAGAGAGCATAGTATGCATGTGAGCAATACAATACTCATAGATCAATAGGCAATACCTTTAACAGGCATGCAGTGTTACATTGTGGGGTCTAATGAGCATGCTGTGAGTGGACATTTTCTCACAGGTCTATTCCCACTGGACCTGACCTATTGTATATAGGAAGTGGTGTGCAGGTCCTTTCATTATGTGGACACTCACTGAGGGAATCCACACTCATTATTTACGGCTAAAGAGCTTAAAAAGCATACCAGTTACAATATGGATAGCATGCCACATTACTGACTGGATAAATAGAAGTGTTTATCATCATTTAATAATAAACAAACATTCATTAAGTAGAATACGGTTTTGGAAGAAACATGTTGGGTTAGAGCAAAGTTGGGTAATTAATTGTGTAGTGAACCCAAAATCGATATTTAAATAGCATAGAATTTTACGGTCAGAAATTTTTTTGGGGTGGGGGTTTGGTGGCTCCTTTTCTTTCCTGCTGTAGCCACTGCAGTGAGAGCCCTGGTGATTTTTTCATCTTTTTACAGAGAATGGGCTCGATTTTTAAAGCTCTGCAAGGTTGGAGAAGATATACTTTCCAAGAACCATGGTGATCCAGCAAACCTGGAATGGATTTCTTAAGTCATTTGCTATTTGTTAGCAAATGTTTTCAATCCTGGACCAGATCCATTCCAGATTCAGGAAGAAACACAGATTGGAACCCTTGTGCAATGCTTTTGGTAATATAGTGATTTTTCTGCTGTTTAGATTTTTTATAGCTTATTTATCGCTAGTGTTTGTGAATAGCCTGTAGTTGTCTTTTAATTATGACTTTTTTCACATTACAGTCTAGTCTACACGCTTATAAACTGACAGAAAAACACATAAAAAAGCTATGCACTGTAGAAACGTATGGTAAGGAGACGTTATTAGGCAGTCCATGAAAAAAGTACCACAAATAAAAAAATAATTTGTTTAGCATAAACCTGAGTTTTAACACCCCTTTCAATGCGCAGATGCAAAATGTTCCTATTGAATACAATCCTTTGGTTGTCTCAGAGCTGTACTTAAGCTGCGCTGAACCTTCTAATCACCTGAAGGGCGATGGCATCTGCTGCTCTGTATAAAACTACACATACATAGGTTGATTATTATCCAGATTAGCTAGCTCGAGGCCTAATTTTCTAATAACTGTAAAAATGTTTATGTGGCCTGAATTATTGTGGCTGAATAATGCCGTCTCTGGTGCTGTTCCTGGTTATTATGTGCTCAGTAACTATATGATCAGAATGTACCTAACAGATTCTGAAACTTTATACCTTGGAGGCTGGTAAAGACAAATCTTTAAATAAGTGGTCTGCCCAGTGCAGACCTGATTGACATTTGGATTATTATGGATTTATATGGATTCAGTCTATCAGTAAATAGGTTCCTAATGTCTTAAAGGTGCCAAATGACCATCAAGGTCAACTAACGCAAATACATTAGTGACCTCAATATGATTTGTCTGTTTTGTGTTTTGTTTTCATACAATTTGATAATAAAAATGGTGTGGTATAAATAGGTAAATGTCTGTACTCTTGAGACAGTGACCTTGCTTTCATACGTGTTTTGTATTCATATTGCTTTAAATGGCGAAAGAGTAGCCATAAGACTCACTTCTGATGCAGACAATGTCTCACTGTGATGCAGTGTCTGCATTTTAGTTCATTCTAATTAATAGGTCTTGTTCTGTGATTCTGGGTGGATTGATTACTTTTTGTAATATTTCTTTGTCCTCAATGAGCAATAAGTCAGCCCATCAGTGTTCCTCTGTATGTACAACTCATTGATGGTTTCTGCTTGTGGTTCTCTTGATTTTCGTTTTTTTTTTTTATTTCCATTAAACATTCTAGTGTGGGAGGAAGATGTTTAGTTAAAGTTCAATACGATACAATTACAGGATGTGCTATTATTGAGAGGCAAATATATTCTTCTACTGTTTGTAATAAATGGACACATTTACAAAGAGTTCGCAAGCCAGTCACTGCACCTTTATTGCAGCATGTTTAGGAACATTATTCAAGACAGATATCCACCTATTAAAGTGTTTTGATATTTGCTTTACTCCTCCAAAAAGCCAACCCACCGCTTGCATGGGGGCTTATGAACAGGGCTTCAGAAAGCTATGCACAGTACCCTGCTGGTTCCCTCCATTGGTCATGGTCTGTCTTCATTTCATAAAGAAGCAGATAATGACACCAGGTATAAAATAAACTATAAAATAAAGATAAAAAAAAGTTTTATTTCAAGAATGTTAATAGGTACTTTGGTTTCCTGTCTTTTAGAACTTATCCACCCCTGTAATTATGGACACTCCTATTATGTAGACCTCTTGTAATATTGTATATAGGAAAACTTATTGTAGATGATACATCTGCTCTGCATTATAACGTTGTCTAAGAAGATATCCCTATTTTGATTAATATTACATTCTGTCAGTGATAATGGCAGGTTCCCTTCACTTACTGGATAACTTTCTGTCACTTTTGTCCAACTAGTATTAGTCATGAACACATTAGTGTTGCTTTTTTCTATATGTTCTCTAAACACAAAGCTTTCCAATAACACATCACTTCTCTTCAGCATTAGCTGTCTTTTCTCATGGCTTGTTTTGTTTTTCTTTCTCATCTGATGTAAGCTATAGATTTCAAATAGTGGATTATTTGTGCTTGAATATGCATGCCAAGGATTGTCATTTATAAGCATATTGTAAGTTACAGAATGAGCAGCCGTTAGACGTATGCTTGTGGTATTTTTATATTATAGAAAATGTCTTAGGGCCGAAAGGCCAGTGGATCAAGTACACATAAAAAGAATACAGTTTTGTTAGTGTGCATTATTGGAATCTACTGTTTCCTTATAGTGTGAGATTTCTGATGACAAAACCCCCCGTATATACTTTTTTTTTATTTGTGTTAGGGTTATGCAACAGGAATAAATTAATATCATACAGAATGCAAATAGTTGTTTTATTTAATTATTTATGGAGTTTGTGTCACTAATTTTTTTGGGACAAGTAAGTAAGTTACACTTACTGAAAATGCATATCTTCTCAGAAATGTTAAGCCTTTTGAATTTATTGTGCACTGATTTTAAATTCTTAAACAGCTAAATTTCCCCTTTCCCATGTAATAAAAATGTTATATGCACAGTAGCCCAAATATAGGAAGTTGCGTAAGATGACAACATTGTCCTTTTACAAGAAGCGTAAGATGAGGAGGTGTAGTCCCCCTAGAATTAGAAGTGTATGACTGGCTTGTTCATTGGTGGAAATTAAAAAAAGTGCCTAGTGCTGGTTTATCCACTGTGTGGTACCCAGTATCTAGATGAAATTGTTCAATCCACATGTATGAAGAATGCATTTTATCCTTACCGTGTGTATCCATAGCCTATAATGACATCATATACAAGAACAATTTTAACTTTGTCCACTAAGATTATATTTAGTATACTAATACTTCAATACTCCACCATAATCACTTCCTTTAGCAGAGTATACATTTTGCATCTCCTACCTTCTTTTCTTAGTGTCCAGTACAACCTTGGGCTGGGTAAAAAAAAAATCTCACAGAATAATTTATTAACACTGCATACAAAACAAAGGTAAATATGATCATACTGGACTCCGTGTGTAAAGCCAGGAATAATACAATATAATCATGAACCCTGTGGATATTGAAGATATAGTAGTGGTCCATTTATAAAGCAATGAATCTGACATTCACCAAAACATTCCCATGTGGAGAACCTTCAAGGTTCATATATTTCCATGGCAGAGTTTAATTCTCCATCAGGGACTGTTCTGGTGAATGCCAGATTGCCTGCGATATAAATAGACTCCCCTAAGAAGATTAAAGAAAGTTTTTGGGGTGATTTGTGTTTCTTTGACTTGACCACAGCTTGCTAGCTATATGTTCCACTATTCTATGTTTTATAATTATATAATCATCATTCCTGCTGGAGATCATTAAAATGGTCAGAATTACCAGTTACAGCGTAGTAGTAATGGATTTGACACAGAAAAAAGCAGCAGAGAAACTGGAGAAAGATGCAGAGCAAGAAGCATGACTCACTAAATTATTGATGGGGGATGGCCTTGAAGCTGCTGCTTCTGGGAACACACATGATCCTGCATTGATTCATTGTTCCCTGTTCATCTCATTTATTATCTAGCTCTGCAACACCTTAACATGGCACAGGATTTTCTTGTGCACCTAATCTTTGTTTAGCATGAAAAGAAACAGATTGAATTACTGTATATCCTAATAGCTGACCATTTAATTTGCCCTGTGATATTTATTTACAATCTGGAAGTAAAGTGATCCTGTGCTTTCTTTAAATATCCAATCATGTACAGCAGACGTTCCTGTTCTTTGATTTCTGTACACAGGGCTGCATAAATGTTGTTAGTAAATAACACTTACTTTTTTTAAGCCTTCACATAACAGGATTGATTTCATTTTATGATGTATTAAACTGGAAAAGGAGTTTGTTATATTTACTATTTGGAAGCTAGTACCTCTAAAGATAGGAGTGTTCAAATCTTACTACCAAGGTAAATGTCCCTTCTGGTACTGATCTATTCATCTAGTCCTTTGTTTATAGCAGGGGTGTCAAACTCTGGTTCGCAAGGTCCTTTTTTTTGGCCTTCAAAAGTATTTTTAAGGTGATTTGCAGCTGGCCCGCTACTACTGCAATGCCTAGTAACCGCGGACCAGCTGCAATTTAAATTAAGCTGCTGTTCTATAGATGCGAGTGATGCCGCTACTACTATTCCCAGCATCACTCTGTCTGCCTCAGCATCACGCGTCTCTCTGCCTATGCTTGACTTATGCGTGGCCCCCAATTTTATAGACGTCACTAATGCAAGAAATTGTAGTAGTGGCATCACTCGTGTCTATTGAACAGCAGCTTATGTGTGGACCCCGCGGAGCTTATACTGACAGGTAAGCCAGAGAATTGTGCCAGAGAATGCAATGTAAAACCAAATGAATGCAGCAATTCATTTCGTGTCACATTGCATTCTTTGGCAAAGTAAAACAATTAGAAAAAACAATAAGAAGAAACAAGACTACTTACCCTACCATACTACTGACAACCATGCAGATTACACCAAAGTGAAAGTTTTGTCACACTCCAGGAAAAAATCCAAAATACTTCTCTTCTGCATAGCTTATTGTGGTCTTTTTTATTTTTCTATCATGCAGTAAAATTAAAAAAAAAAAAATCTCACGCGTGGTCTCGCGATGGTACTGCACTCGAGAGAAGTTGTATCTCATTTTTCTAGATGTATCAGACCGCTGCTTGAGGTGTCAGACAGGGAAAGGTTCGCTCCTCCATGTATGTTGGAGTTGCCCCCTCCTGAGAACTTTCTGGGTAACTGTCCGGTCCATAGCTCAACAAATGTCAGACCAAGAAATCCCGGATGACCCAACTTTCTTTCTCCTAAAGCATAATTTCCACAGAAGGCATATAAAACATTGGTTGTTAGACACCTTATCATGGCTGCTACTTCCTGCATAGCTACCTGCTGCCGGAACCCTAAGCCACCTACAATTTGTTCATGGCTGCCTAGGGTCAATGAGATTCACCGCATGGAGGACCTTACATCCTCCATATGAGGCACTGGCAGAAAGGTGGCTAATACTTGGCTTTATTGGTTGCAATTCATGACATCCAACGAGTACCACAATTATTTTGTTCTTCCTTAAATCCTTGACACCCCACCCAGTCCAATCTCGCAGCACCTCCACTGTTTGGTGGGCTTTTGAAGATTTTGTTCATATAATTCCCCTCTAGGAGCAACCCCTCCACTTTACCCCCCATCGTCCATTTTAATTGATCGGCTCCCCCCACCCTCCTACTTTTCTTTAATATATGTTTTCTTGAATACTTTTTCATGTCAGTTTAGGTATGGACTTGCATATTAGGTCAATAATAATTGGTTTGGAGTATTCTACTAACTGACGCAAAGTTTGCACATTTATGCTATTTTATGTTGTTGTACATGTTTTCATGCTTTCCCCTCCCTTTTATTTTCTGTACCCCCCATCCCCCGCCCCCCCCCCCCCCCAAAGTGTTAAAAAAAAAAAAAAACTTAGGCCTCTTTCTTTATTATATGCTTGTTTCAGATTGAATGTTGAGCAAAACCTCTTTGTTTCCATATGAAAATGTTTTATATCTAATGAGAAGGAAAAACTTCCTCAGTTTTTTAAATAAATTTCGTAATTAAAAAATTAGGTTTGGCCCGCGACTTGGTCTTAATTTTTAATTTCGTCCCACTGTGTATTTGAGTTTGACACCCCTGCTATATAGCTTTACTGTGGTCATTATAAGTGGAGATGTTGTCTTTTATTGAAACTGTTAAAATCAAAAATCAAAGAAAGACTTTTTTTTATGTTGGGAAAACTCCTAGGCAATCTGGCAGATCAAAGTATATTTGTATCAGACCTCGTTTCTTGTAGTTCTACAGTGCTAATGTCAATACCTGTATTCCCAAAATGTCAGCTTTTTTGTCTACTTTAGCAATTTGTGTAGCTAAACTGCACCACAGTGACATAGCAGGTTGTTATATAGAATGTAGTGTTGTATCACTTTTACAGGAAAGGTCAATTCTTTGTTAGATTTTTATTGCTTTCTTTATCCTTATTGGATTGGATAGATTTATGCCTTCTTTCAATGACAGCATTTTCATTCGGACAGAAAGTGGGAAATCTACAGTGGGGACACACAAATAAAAAAATAAATAACAGAGATTGACATTCTCCAATTCTACATAAATGTGTTGGATTACTGTTTGAGAAATGTGTCCTGATTTTTTGTTTTGATGACATTTTTACCACAAGTATAGGAAGTGTGGGCATATTGCTATTATGCATTCACAATGAACACTATGTTAGCTTTAAATTCCCTGGGCTTCCGTCTAACAGGAGCCTTACGCGATTGTGTTTTTGTGGTATCATGTGTGGAGCAGTTCCTCACATCATTCACACATCTATTGAATATATCTATATCCATTTCTACACTTACCTGAAAATAAGTACAAGTCTTTAATGAAACAGTCTGAGTTTATAATATAGTGATTATACTGGCTACAGAAAATGGATGCAAACCCTTGTACCTGCCTCAATGTACTTCCATGAAACATCTACAAGAAGCTGTCACACCGCTATATATGTCATTTTTAGATAGCGTAGGATAGAATACTTTAACAGCACATGGAAATCCTTTCTCAGTGAATATGTTTTTTCTCCTGTGTTGTTTTCTGTGTGTCTTGTAGCTGATTCTCAGTGAAGACTGTCTAACTCTCTCTGTGATTTTCTGGTATAAGACATACATCATTTACCACCAGCAGTCTTCATTTCTTCTCCTGCATGTGATTGATAACCTCCTAGTGAGACACCATCTGTGCCTTTCTAAATTCTTAAAGGGTCACTACACCTAGACACTTCTATTTAGAGGCCTTTATACAACCTGAAGAACAAAATATTAAAGTTCTTGTTGGTAGAATTGCAGATGTTTCTATTTTATTAGCACTGTGTTGCTCTCTAGTAGTAAATAAGGATGGGGAGCCAGTTATAGTTAGAAACATATCCTCTATTCAGCAATAGCATATTTGTAAACAGTTACATCTTTAGGAAATGTTACTATAATGTTTCATGAGTAAAGCAAGGAGATTTGGACCAGCCTACTGCAAGCAATCAGACATTCTTCATCAATCTGCAATACTATTGTATAGGGCTTCTGTATGCCAGGGTAACTCCTAGTAAATGCCACGTCAGTTTTGCCCATCTTTATATGAAGCACTGGTGGAGGTAAACACTGTGCTAACCCTGCACAAGCAGTGCAGTAAACTCATTACCGCACATTTATATCTTTTCAGATTTTATCAATATTCTAAGTATTGTGTTGCAAGCATCAGGATAAATAATAAATTAGCAATAAATACTGCTTTAGGTTTGACTAAATGCGACATTTGCTGAGAAGAGGGGGCAATCCTGGGAAATTATTTTTGTTTCTAAACATCTGCTCCAATAACTGTTGATATGGGTTTTGCAAACTAAAATGGTAAAAAGTAAAGAACAAATCAACATATAACAATACAGATCCACCTAGATTACCACTAGAACAAAGAGAAAAAGAATCAAATACCAAAAACCTACAGAATGGGGTAAGGGAACTATAAAAACAAATAAAAATGTTGTAGATATTGCAATTATTGTTAGTTCTTGGTCAATGATGTGACAGCCATAGGATGAAGAAGACAACCCAGGAATTCTGCTGATAAAAAAAATGACAGTGGCAGATCCCCCAGCCCTATCCTAACCAGTTACCTTTTTTGAGAGAATTGAAACTCAAGGGCAAAGAGTTTAAGATTACAACGTTACTGTGTGTTATGTTGATTAACTCGTTGTAATGCAGTTTTAATTAGTTAAAGTATTCTGAGTGGAATATTCGGTATTTAGTTTGAGATCCAGTAACCAGTTTCACATTTGTGTTGTTTCTGATTTAACTTCAAAAAGTACACAAGCCCGTGTCTGGCTCAGAGAATAATCAATGTCTGATCCCTTACAATTCTTGCAGTTAATAGCTTTATTCCCCTTAGAATAGTAGGAATGAATTACTCCAATGTCTTTAGATGTACTCAGCTGTCCCAAGTTTGCAGCACCTGCCACCCTGTCAACATTTCCACTGAGTGTTAGGCATAGGTTTCTCAATCTTAGAAGAGAAAAATGTACAATGTTTTAAATTAGAGCAGTTTGGTATCTGTTTATACTGATTTTTCTTTATCTACGCATAGCAGAATTCTGGAAGACTAATTTGAGACTAAGTTTCTAGTGGGGATGGAATTGTCCTGACAGAATATTAGTAAGGGAGGATATGTATCTTATAGGCCTGCTGTGTGATGCAGGACTGTAGAAAAGTCATCTGTAGATTTTACCTCACATCCAAGTACCAACTTCCACTGTGACTGCCTTAAAGGGTCCATTGAAACCTTACATTGCAGTGTTAAACAAAGGTGTATCTGAGAATCTGACTGCATGTGCTGTGCACTCACGTTTTCAGATTTTTATTCTACTCCCATTGGATTTTTCATTTTTGAATGAGCCTGCTTGGCTGATGGAAGAGGGTACAACTGGGCGTGTCTTTCATTGAGCCTTTAGGAATTGTGGGTGATTTAGTTTACTCACAATTAAAATAAAAATGTTAGGTTTGATATGACTTGCTTTTTTTGTATGTTTTCGAGTACAGATGGTGAGGTGTCCCTTGGGATGGATAGTATTCTTTGGAAGAGGGATTTCCATTTTTTAACTGAAGCAGTTCAGTATGTGGGGACACCTTATTATTTCTGTGATCCTTCTTACTTTTTATAAAATGTGATTTTGTTAAATTTGCAGTATATGTGCATTCTAATTTCAGTAAATGAGTGAATGATCTGTGATATTCTGAGATTGTGTAACGTGATCGCAGAATATTAGTTTGTTACAAGCTTTTCCAAAGCCCTGAAAGTCAAACATCCATTTCTAATTGTGCAATTACTGGCTAATTCTCCCTTCCATTATCAATGAGCTTGCTCTGTGAAATGGATTTCCATATTTTGAAGATTGAGGCAGACTGCACGTGTAATTGATGACAACATGGACACAACTCATTCAATATTAAGAAGAACCAGAGTAGCGTGACTTGAGGTGAACTTGACACATTTCACTTGACAGCCTCAAAAAGGTATTTGTGCCATCTGGGGATAGATCTTTGTCTGCAAAGTCATTTTTATTCAGGTAGTGGCATTTAATAATTCAGAAATGAAGCCTTATTTGCCTGCAGGAGCTCTCCTATGCAGTTCGGTATGACTAGGTAGCCATGCTTAATAGCTGAATATATTAACTGCCAATGTAGACAATATGTAATAATAATATAGCAAATATGAATTGTAATAGTAAATCCAGGCATGTGACTTTACTTGTGATTATTATAAATTAATTTACAGAAAACATTGAAACGTAGGTGTGGGTGAGCCTTAGCCTTGAGTATCTCAAAGTGAAATGTCCTTTGCAGGAGGTGCCTTTAGTTTGACATGTAGTCTTTTGGAAAAACAGGAAATAAAATGTCTAGGAGAGTGCGTTAATACAGTGTACAAAATCCTCTTAGGTTGTTATGTTGCAGGAAAGTAATGTTTAGATATTTTAGAATGATTTAGAAGATTATCGACACTTAAAACTAAAATGAATATTTTTTAATAAAGCAAATTTACTAAATAACATTTTTATTGTGTAATTTATACTGTATATATGCAACTGTAAATTTAAAAAAAATATAAACTTTTTTATGCAGGCTTTAGGCTTTCCTGAATAGTGAACATAAGTGGAATATATATTTACTGCCAATTGTGTATTCCTACCCACCGCCGTTTGTAGTGGATCTCACATAGATTCCATTCACTTCCCGCAACTACTTTCTAATGAGTAGGGAAGGGTGCTCCTATATTCTCATCACATCCACTAAGCCTCCTTATTGATCTCCTAATGTGATGGGCACTCTCATTTACTAATAGGGAGTTTGTGGAGGAATAGCATCAATATGCTTTTTAAGGGGTGGATTTTAAGGGGTGGTTAACAGCTGTCTGTATCACTGGGCCTACTAATTGCTGTGACACCCAGTTTTTACTGACAGTAACTCACACTTGTCTTCTACATGTTCAGTTTGAATTGCACAAGTTTATAAGGTTCTCTTTAAGTAGTCATTTCATTCTCACCTTTCAAACCAGTCTTGGTTAAACCCTAGGCAGAGTTATGCTGAACTCTAATTAGCCATAAAATATTTTATTGTAGTTTGTATGTTTGCCTACCGCTTGGAAGCAAGGGTAAATGTTAGGCTAGGAGAGGGTTAAACAGAGTAATACCCTATTTCTTGCCTCCCCATTAGTACTGATGTTTTCTGGCTATTGGTTTAGCTGTAAGACTTTATTTTCGTCTACAAATATTGTTCTTGGTATTTTAATGACATTTCTTGCCTACAGCTGAGCTATTGTTGCTATGGGCTGAAACGAAGTAGAGCTGGAAAATCCTTGCTGGGATATCATACAGCTGGAATCCTTTCAATATTTTTGAGACACGCAGGTGTTTTCACCAAGCAAGAGTATGTCAGATGGTGAGCCTTCTGTTCTGTGGATACACAACAAAAGCTTCATTTGCAATTAACTAGAACAGTCCTTAAATCTGTTTTTATCATAAAATCGAGGTAATTCAACAGAAAGTATGTTCAAAAATAATTTTTGCATAATGAACGCTAAGCATTTAGCACTAGAAAGTGTTGAGTCAGTCTGCCTGGAAACAGAAGTCATTAGGCCTAGTGTGCAGGTTCAGTAGGACAACCCTGTGCTTAGGTTGGAGGAGGGACGGTAAGCTGTATTCCCCTTCAGCAGTATCACCCTGTTATTGTAAGATGGGTGTGTGAATAACAAGACAGAGATACAAGATAAACAGAACCAGAATTTCACATTGTGTATTTAGCTGATTGTGTAGAGGTCTACTCTGACTTTGGCAGTATTTGTAATAAAGCTGAACAACTCATATCTGACTGAACTATCCAATTAGTTCTGAATGCTTAATGCTCCAGGGATCTAACAAAGGCAAATAATTGCCCGGGCCATATAATAATATATAAATGTTTCATAATTATGCGATACAACTAAAGCAATATTGAGGCCCCTGCAGTATCTTGGCTTGCAAAACCGCACAATACTGAAAAATAAACATGGCAGAATTTGCAAAAAAATGTCAGTCAATGCAAAACTGAGATTGCAGCCAAAAATAAAATGATATATATCTGTCAATTAGTACCCTCATTGTGAGTGCAAAGTAGTTTAAATAATCCTAATTATTGTTTTACATTGCTGTACTTCTAACTACTTGGTATACAAACAGAAGTAGTG
>NC_092860.1:94145786-94192148 GCF_032062135.1 Pyxicephalus adspersus
TTTTTATAATGGATCTTGCTGAGAGACATCAACTGTGGCACAAGTCATTTTTATTTTTAAAGGAGTTGTAGGGAGCAGAAATATGGGAGATTTGTGAAGGCAATGTAGTTGCAATGATCTCTAGCAATCTCATGTTATGTCTCTCAGTTCTTTTGAAGAATGTCCCAAATCTCCAACAACTTCTATAGCATGCTGATAGTTTCATTAAAATTGTCTTAAGCCTCTGACCATCTCATTTAGAATGTCTGCTTCTCTTGTAGTATTTTTGTATTTTTAGGCATCTTCTGTTGCAGTGTTACATTTTTTTCTTCTGTTACATTTTTGTAGTATTACTGAATATTATGTGTGGCCCTTGGGTAATGTAAAGGGCCACACTTGAGGTTTCCTTTTTCATGAGAGTGAGGGGGGACAGGTTTAGAGCTGGCGTCTGTGAGAGAGACAGACATCCATAGTTCAGGTGTGCCTTAGGTTGCCAATTTTACAAAATTTCCGGTTGTGACTGTTATTATGTATTTTGTACCAAACCAGTTTCTTTCTAGTATCCGTATAGCTGAATGTCAGTTTCCATTAATTCTGGCAAATAAAAATTATCTTTCAGCTGTCAATGTCCACCAGAATTACTAGTTAATATATTCCTGTGATCAAGGTGTGAGCTATGTGTTCAGCTGGATAAATGAATGCAAATCTTTTCAGTTACTTTTAGATAGGTTTGTCTAGTGACAGCGGTGCCATACAAGTTATGTTTGTAAAGATTACCTAGTTGCAGATATGCTATATCTACACTGATGTTACATTTAAATGCTTATGGCTTTGAATAACTGGGAATAACTTTTATTACCTAACTTGATATAAATTTCAATGTTGTTTATATTAGAAAATGTTCTTCATGCATGGCATGACCTATACACATAGCAAAACAAATGAACAGTAGGTAAACCTGTGGCAGTCTGCCAGGATTGGGTGACAGTTGTCTGTGTCTATGGATAGACTGCATACACTATTATTACCGTGGTTGTCTATTTTCTGATATTTTGATTGCAGTAAATTTGTGAGTTTCCTTTCTAAAATATGAGAATGTTGCAGAATACGCATAATGCATTACCTTTTTTTCCATAAAATTGTTGCTAGACCCAATCTGATCTGTTATCCATTATGTGACTTGATTATGTAAACCAGCTTTTTATTAGAGGACAATTCTCCTAATGAAATAGCTAATCACATTTATCCCAGACATTACTGTGAAAATAAGTCAGAAGCTGCTTAGCATGTTGCTTAGAAAAATGCATTAATCCTATTTGCAAATATTCAACAATATGCATAGTAAGAGTTAACCCAAGAGGAGTGAAGGGAGCCTAAGAATTTTAGGGTAAAATATAGGTGAGCAAAGTGACTGCAAAGGAGTGTTAGTAAAGAGAAATTGTGTTTTGCAAACAAGCTTAACATTACCTTATTATTGTCCAATTGATATCACAGGGCGTACCTTATACAAAGCCACCACACCAAAAGATCATTAGCCGGTGCTTAATTTACAGTTCCACTACTTGGCCAGTCAAAGCAACTAAACTCATACAACACAAGTGATCATGTATGTACTGACCCAAATAATGTGATCTGGCACAGCCTAGCCCTTCATAGATAATTTAAATGTAAGTGCTGCCTTTTAGAACATTCTCTGGGAATTGTGGCAGCCACTGAAATCATCAGCACACCCGCTGTGAGAGCTAAAGGGAAATGGCAGGTATGAGGTCCTTGTTACCTTCTGAATGAATAGAATTTTATTATAGATAATAGGTGTAAATGCATGTATTTTCTAATATATATTATATGTAAGTACAATATTTTTGTTTTTTGCACTATTGGTGATGTTGCTATAAAGGAAAAGAACAGTGGTTTCTTATATATATAATTTAAGTGTATTTTCATTTACTATATTACTGTATGAGCTTTTAAAATATACGTAAATTTGCATTTATTTACAATTTAACAGATTTCTATTTGTACTGTATCAGCTGCAAAAACATTTGAACATCTTGCCCTGTACAGAATAGATATAATAGGAGTACATTTTATGCTTTACAGTTTTTTTGTATAGTTTGTATTACATTTTGCTGCCTTGTCACCCAATATTGTATGCCTAGGAATACTTAGCTTTACGTACTGTTGTGGCATTTGCATCTTTAGTCTAGGATACTCATCAGTGCAGGTCACCAAAACCTCAGTATAGCACTGTACACAGAAAAATATAAATGCCTATGTTAGGTATATTGGCTACATTAAGTCTATTTTACCAGAATCAGCCACAAAACATTTGAACATTTTGTACTGTACATAATGGATTGGAGTTTGTGCAAACAAGGGACATTGAGATGGATTACTACAAGGGCTTTTTTTGGCATATTTGTAATTACTGATAAAACATTAATTTAAATAACACACAGAAAAAATAAATATAAAAAGAACAATTACAAGAACAATTTATAAGAAGTATTGTGTACTTTTCTAAAAGAGTTCAAGTTGCATGAGCATATTGTTACTATGTTACTGATTGTTTGAAGTAATCAAGTCCCTCAATAAAGTCTCCCCGGACGCGTTTCGCCTGATTGGCTTCCTCAGGGGATTTGAAGACTTGTTTAACAAGAATTTCAGCAAAAGATGTTCAAATTGGTGGTACCAAAAAGTTATTCGAAAATCAATTATAAGGTCTAGGTCCTGACTGCGTTGGATAGGGTATTTGATCAAGTCGGAAGGCTGATTGATTGTATGTTTAGGAATCAATCATAAATTTGTACTTACAGGAATTTGGGAATAAGTTCCAGATGTCAATCTTTGATTCTGTAATCTACTAGGTGATTATTGAAAGTCCAATTCCGTTAATTTGGTTAATATGCTGTAAACGTGTAAATCTTTCAATGAGAAAGCAGTCATGGGAAGAAAAAAATACTTTTGTACGTTGGTGGTAAGTAGAAAAAGCATCGTGACGGCAGCCAGCTATAGGTTGGTATTATGTGTGAAAGTTAAGAGTATCTGATCACTATTAGGACCTGTGTTGGTGGCTTCAAAAAAGTAAAAGCAGCAATCTTTTGACATGAGTATGAGATCTTTGGGATCATTCAGAATTCCTTTTAGGTGTAGTTGACCTACTTTTGACCAACATTTTACTTCAGCCGATAATGTATATTCCTACACATTCAGTTCTCAAGTAAGTAAGTCCATCAACACTGACAGATCGTTCACAAGATCCCAATTCACAATATTCACAATATCTTCAAAGAAAATTACATTTAGGCAGGTATTAGGACATTTGTGTCATGTAGGAAGCTGACTACCGTAGCATTTAGGTTAAAGTCACTAATGCATTGTATACTTACCAATACAAAATATTTAGAATTTAAGGTAATTTAAATTTAAGATCATTAATCCTTCAGATTTAGTTGTAGTCTTGTAAGAAACTGAGTGGTTTCATCAGAATTGAATCATTAGATAAAATATATATATATTATAGCTCCATTTATATCTTAGTAAAGTGAAATATTAAAAAAGTGTGTGTACTGTAATTTGATTTTATTGTAGCTAGGACATGACTGTACTGTATTGAGATATTATTCTTCTTCTTTGCTGTGTGTGGCTTTGCTGCCTTCTTCTGGTGTGTAGTGATAACAGCTGAACACACATGGTTTTAGCTAAAGTACGTAATTCTTCCAAATTTTAGATGTGAATTACACTGTTCATAAAAACAGTTGGATTATAGAAATTTGTGGATATCATTATTGTATACATGGCTTTTTATCCTCATATATATAGTTGGTGCATTCTCTGTCACATTGTACACATTCCATACCATGGTGTCCTAAACCACTCCAATTGAATGTTCCTGTTTTATCATTTTTCTAGCTGTAGTTTTGATAAAATAATAATGATCAACAATTATATTTGTCGTTTTCATAACTATATTACTTTTTTTAATATTTAACCCTTTTCATGCACTGTGTGCTTTACTATCTTTTTCAATTCATTTTTGTTGAATTGCCACTCATCATTGTTTGCTTAGGAGCACACATGTACAGCGATGGCTTTTGGAACTCACTGTGACCAGTAAGTGGCCATCAGTGCAGATCACAGAAACCTCAGGAAAATATGAATATTTATAATAAGTATATAGTGGCTTCAGAAAATATTCAGATGCCTTCACCTTTTTTTCAATTATTTTGCACCCTGATGTCCTTAGGGTTTTTTATGTGGGATTTATTTATTTACCTAGTGGTTGAACTTGAAGTTCTTTTTTTTTCCCATTAATCTTTCATTAATCTGTGAAAACAGAATTTTAGACAAGTTTGTTAATTAAATTAAATTATATATTTAAACAATTTTGTTAAAAGTTAATTAAAAAAACAAAACTTAAATATCATATTTATATAAATATTCAGACCTTTTGCAACAACTATTTAGCTCAGGTGTCTCTCATTCCTCTCGATGAGATGTTTTGTCACCTTGATTGGAATCCATTTGTGGTAAATAAATTGATTGTACCGTGGTTGGATGATTTGGGAAGTCACACACCTCTCCATAGAAGGCTTTTTAGCTGACAATGCATATCAGAACAAAAACCAAACCATGAGGTCAAAGGAACTCCATGCAGAGCTCAGGGACAGGATTGTTGTAAAGTACAGATTTATGAGGAAGGCTGCAAAAAAAATTTCAGCTGCACTGAGGGTTCCAGCAGCACGGTGGCATTTCTCAAATGGAAGAAGTTTGGCATGACTAGGACTCTTCCAAGAGCTGGTCACCCTGCAAAACAGAATAATCAAGGGAGAAGGGCCATAGTGAGAGAAGCGACCAAGAACCCGATGGTCACTATGACTGAGCGCCAGAGATCCTGTGTGGAGATGGGACTAAGTTCCAGAACGACAACCGTAAAGAATCTGAATACTTATTTAAGTTTGATATTTTGGATTTTTCTTTATATTAAATGTACTGAATTGTCTGAAAAATTCTGTTTTCCTTTATCATTATGGGGTACTAAGTGTAAATTATGTAAAATTATGTAAATATTGAGAAAAAAAAGATTGTACACGTCTGTAACAACAGGCTGCAACATAACAAAATTCAAAAAAGTGAAAGAGGTCTGAAGACTGTCTGAAGCCACACTATGCTACCAGCATTAATTAAAATGGAAATAAAGAATCACAAAAAGAAATACCATGTATAACCATTAATAAACATTTTAGGCTATATTAGAGTGACACCATTTATGTTATTGACCCCTGTCATAGGATGTTACTATACTACATTAAATGCAATTCTGAATAAGCTCAATTTAAATATCAAACTGGCATGGCAAGTTACCACTGAAGAAGTTCATCCTATATTGGTAATTTTGTATCTTGACAGGACTGCTGTGGTTTAAAGGGTTGTCCTGTGCAATTTACTGCATGTTTGCAATAATACCTGACCGCATACCAATTTATTTGAACTTAATATTATTATTTTCATGTAAATTATCTAGACAATTTGTATTTTCAATGGGTGACATTTTGGTGGAGATTTTTTAGTACAACTGAAAATTTGCAATGAAAATTTTAGCTAATGTTGTATTGTGTTTATAAACAAGACTTACTATATTTTTCATACATAATTTAACTCTGTGTAGTTCTCCGGAAAGCTCTTCCTCCTTTCTCCAGATTTAAAGCCTCTATAGGTCAGCCAAGTCACTTAGCTTAGTGAATGCGATGAAAATTGGCTTGGCAAAGTAGTCATGTGCAAGGAAACGTAAAAAAGCAAATAAAAAAATGATCATGATCACATAATTGGTTGGCTAAAATCAGCAGTTTCACTATATTCACTAAGCTATGTAAATGATCTTTTCCTGAGTTATACCTGCCTAAGTGATCACTCTAAACTCATTTAGTAAATCAGCCGCATGCAGTTTTTATGGGTGTGTGCCATAAATCATTCATAGAAGATTTGGGGCTCTTGCAATGACATTCTTATATCATCATTCCACCACTGACACATCTTTTTTTGACCTTGCAATACATTTGAAATGTTAGGTGCCACTAGGTGTCAGGCTTGTTAAATTTGTGTTTAGGTTCTGTTCTACACTCTTCTCTATAGGTGCGGTGTTCAAACATTAAAAAAAGATATTTCAATGTCACATACACCTATACTTAATAGCATGCTACCTTTCTAAAGTTTTACAGTGTGTCAGGAAGTTACCTATAAATTGAACAAACTAGAATAAGCTTCTGTAGCATTGCCCTATATTAGTAGAAATGTGTATATCATTATTGTGAATATTGTCATTTGCAATCCCTATTTAATGTACAGAGCTGCGTAATATGTTGGCGCTATATAAATCCTGTTTATTAATAATAATAATAATAATAATAATAATAATAATAATAATAATGTCACACTGAATTACTAGTGTAGGACTGTGGGGAAAGGGTGGATCTTAAGGCTGATAAATAAAGACATACTACATCAGCATTTACTTTTTGGAAATAATATTGGCATATTTAATGCTTGATCCGCATTCAATGCGTGCATTTAAAAAATAAAGATTGATAGGTTAAGTTAGTGGGGTTGATACTTGAAAAATACTTACCGGTAAATATTGATATGGGCCAAAAGGGTCCCAGCATCTGTACATGTGTTCAAATGATGGATCTGCTTCTCTGTCATGTCGATCTGGTATACAGTTACTGTAGTGTTTGATACATTTGCATTAAACAAAAAGGGTTGAGTGAGATGTGGTGGTTTGCATACCCAGGTGCAGGAGCTTCTGCATTTATTTAACATTTATTTAACTTTGTGTTCAAAATGCTTTTTAAATACATACAATTCTAAAGGCACAGATACATAAAAGCATAAGATACATAAGTACTATAAGGAGAACTATAAGGGAACTATAAGTAGAACCAGTTTAGTATTATCCAACAAGCAATAGATCTTTTCTTAGGATACAAATGTTACTTTTATTTACATCAAAGCATAAATATACTTCTACAAAAAAAAGTACACTTATTTCTTCTCTCCCCTTGACCTCATTTACAATATTCCCCCATGTCTCAAATGTATAATTACCTGCATCCCAAGTTCCACCACATTATTGTCCTTCTGCTGCCAGATAACCTCGTTGTGCTGGTTATATCTGTACAGTACTGATAACTGTAGACTTCTATTAGGCCATCTTCTGGGGTAGGAGACATTTGGTCCCATAGAAGTCAGACAGGTACAACTAGTGCCCGTAATCTTTTGTTAGCTAAATGACACATCTGTGGTGGGATGTAGCAGTGTTATGCAGGTAAGTATACACCTGTGGCAGGGAAGGATGTTTTTGTTTTATATTAGGTGGGAGTAAAAAGTAATGATGCACTTTTTCATTTACTTTAAACTGTCAGTAATCAGAGTGGTCAGAGTCAGGACTAATTCTGCTTGCTGTGTCATGTATTCTCATCAAGGCAGAGCTGATTCTATTTGAAAGCTAGAAGTGCTGACATTTTGACATATCAGTCTTTCCTGGAGCTCCTTTAGTGTGTTGTAAATAATTATAATGTGTTTATAGAAATACATTTATATGACAGCTAAGGGCTACACTTCTCTGTCCTAGTGCATTGTGTTAGTGAGTGGTCACAAAAATCACACATGCAGACGGGTGTGGGTTGGCTCTTGGAGCGGTTTCCCTTCGTCTTTTACTAGTATATGTAATGATTGCCTGTGCTAAATATTTAAAAGAATGCAAAAAGCTATTTCAAGTTCTGCATTTTGTGGTTCATCATAGTTTTCTGAAACAACACCTTTTTTTTTAGCTTTCTGTTCTATAATTATTATTTTCTATAGTCAATCTTTTCTATGCAGATTCTCTGCAGCTGTACAATTAATCCAGGAAGCAAATCCTGAGGGAAGGCTGGGAAAAAAATGCGTGATTATCTTGTATGTGAAAGCAATAAAGGAAATATAGATATTGTTCAGTTAGTAAAAATGTTCTACTTTAGTAAACCACCTTCCCATATTCATGTTATTATTGCATTATGATTATATATATATAATTTAACATAAGAACAGATTTGTCGTGCCATTGGACAATCCTCCACAGTGATGAAGGAGCTAGTTGCTATAGAAACATTTATTTTTCATGTTGCCTATGTTGCTGATAGGTGTTCTAAGTCATCTGTGCAGATATTGTACACGGCTAACTGGCATTCTGAGTGAGATATATTCTTTTTCTTTTGTATTACATTCATCATATCTTACAGGCATTCTAGAATATGCTACCGTCTGTCTATGTGCTCCTTCAGTATTGTATGACTCCCAGCTTAAGGCCAGTAAAAGAGCTTTATTGTGGGATGGGTGTGCCCAAGCCTTTGTCTCAAGGATCAACTCAACCTCAAACTGATCAGTCATTCCAGCATGATTGCTGCTAAATGCCAGCCATGCCAGCTTCCCATATCTCCAGGGAGGCTCCAGTGGTGACACAACCACCCTAGAATTACCAACAAAAAGTTTAACTGCCATGGATGGTACAAAGTCAGATGTTGTTATCATGTTCTAGGTAATACGAAAGTGATTGGTGTTTATAAATCTTACCAATATATTATCTAAATGATAAAGTGAATAGAATGGATTTATCTCCCTGCATATGTGTTCATTTCCTATTTTATTTGTTAATGTGAGTTTTTTTTCTTCAGCTATACATTTCTCTTTAAGCAGGGAGGATAAACTTGTAATTATAGCAAATGGGATTTTAGAAACCCAGATGTACCACAACCTCAGTTTTGTAAAATTAGTGTTTAGTAGATATACAAATTGTACACAATTTATCTTTCTGAATGAACCTCACTGAAGGAAAAGCAGTCTTACCTAAAACTTTACAAACACTGGGGAATATTTAATAGCTTGCTACTGCTGAAACAATGAACAATCTGGCCAGGACTCTATAACATACAACATAGCACATGCAGTGCATGGGTCAGAAATATGTTACATACAACATATTGTATACAGTTTATGATTTATGAAAGCTCTCTAGGGCTGGAGAGCATACCCTTTCATCAGTGAAACTGGGTGATCCAGCAAACCTGGAATGGATTTCTTCAAATTCATTTGCTAGCAAATATTTTGAATCCTGGACCAGATCAATTCCAAGTTTGTTGGATCACCCTGCTTCACCAATGAAAATGTATCCTCTCCAGCCTTGGAGAGCTTTAATAAATCAGGGCCCCTGTATACTGTGCAGAGATCAGGAATATGCAGTATTATATGCAGCATATTCAGTATTATGTAATGTACAACATAGCACATACAGTACAGGGTCATGACTGTGTGGTGTAGAGAGTGCAACAGTCAGGAGTGTGTAAACAACAGCAAAGTTTATAGAGTGCAATGTTCAGCGCAACATAGTGAACAGATTGCATAAATAAAGACTGTAATGTGCAATGGAAAATATACACTACAGGGGTCAAGGCTAATAAATGCACAACACAGCTTGCATTGTGCAGTGGTTAGTTAGGAAATGCCCCATTACATTGATGGTTAGTGGATTGTGCTCTTTTAAATGTTGGTGGTTAGTAATATTTGCATTTCTAAATTTTGGTAAATTTTGCCCCCATAATATTAATGTTTTGGGGTCTTTGTCCCTATGGATGATTAGTAGTTTGTCCTTATTCATGCTCAGTGGAATATGACTTCCTTGAAAGCAATACTAAACCTTTTTTACACTCGTCCCTGTTCTGTAGTGAGTGTCACCATCTTCTTCCTTGTCTTCCTTATTTCGATTTTTGGACAAAATGATCGGGCGGGCTAGTATGGTGTAATTTCCATGCAGGCTTGGGAGTTCAGTCAGTCCTGGCAGCCGCAGGGGAAGTCAGGAAGAGAAGCTAAGCAAATTTTAACAAAAGACAGCAGCGATCAGGCAGGTAAGAAGGCTTTTTGCAGGAGGGACATATTCTGCTCCTTTCTTTAACAAAGGCCTGTCTGGTCACACATATTTTAATTGAAACTTACTTCCGCTTTAGGTAAACACTTGGTTGAAAAATGCTCCCACATTGTTTAAACTTTACTATTTTAATATCCCTGTAACCACGCTTTACCTATGTGCTTCTTACAGCCACACTAAATACATCAGACCCCAAATTTTAAATTAAAAAAACAAATCAGTAATTCTTCATTCTTATTACACAGCCATTCTGCATTTCATTCACAAAGAAAAATCTGTACTCCATTGTCTGCTTTTTCCAGCATAAAAATCATGCATATTAATGTAAAATAAAGCTGTACTGAAATATTGGAGTTAACCCTTCATGACTGTTCTTCAAAGCAAAATATTTGCCATTGTTGGCTGACACCATTCATTTTTGTGAACTATATGGAGTTAACCCTACCTAGTTGTCTTTAGTGAAACTACTCAATACCACCAACTCTCCTCATCTCTACAACAGTAATTATTCTGAAGATTAGGATAAAAACTAGGAGAGCTAGTTATACTTCTTGAGATAATACAAAAATGTCCACAGGCCACAGGAAAGCTCTGAATTTCTGACATCTACAGTTACTGTTAATTTATGCACTTAGTAAACTAATATAGCAAAATGCTTTCATGGGATATTTAATCAAAATCCGGGGGTGGAGGGGACCCAAAAGAGCTTACAATATAAAAGGTGGGTTCACCTTATATAGTTATGTATTATATATATTATACTTTTGTTTATAAACAGATATACTTTAGACCTAAAAGAGGGATCATATTTGAGAAAGGAAGAACAGAAGGGGTTTACATCCAAAATGAGCACAACTGGCAACTATATATTTTATTAATTCTTCATGTCAGGTATTACCATTAATAATAATAGTAAACAGTATGTATATAGCTCCAACATACTACAGTGCTGTACATTAAATAGAAGGTGTATACATTAATTATAGGGCAATATCAGCCTAAAATGAAATGCAGCAGCTTAATGCCAACCATGAAAAGGCCTTCTACGTTTGTGATCCTTGTCCCAGAATGATTCTGGTTCTAGTGTACTGCATAATAAATTATGCCTGTGAAAGTTTATGCGAATTTCCTGACACACAACACCCTGACAGTGAACTAGAACTGTGTCTGACAAAAAGACAGTGATCCATGTTTCACGATAGTATGCACAAAGACATAATTTTTAAAAAATGGCTCAAATTGTAGTCACAGAATAATGTATTTTAATTTGCTCTCAGGTGTTGTTTCCGACAGGCAATTAATCTTTGCTGGAACATAAATGACCTGCTTGAGGCACCGCACAGTTGTTCCTTCCTGATGAAGAAGAGAATATACATAACACAGTGCAGTCTGTTAGGACCAGGATGCCCACTTCTAATAATCTAAGTGCCAGCTGGTCAGCCCAGCCATTCTATCAACTTAATTTACTTCAGGCAGCCACAACACACCCTGCTCATTATAGTAACATGGGCACACCAAACATCAGGCAGACCCTTTTTTTACCATTTTATACTATTGATTTTATCCATTGTTTTCTCACAATACAGGACTAGTAATATGCACTAATCAATGGTAATTTAGTCCGTACAAAAAATGACAACTTGCATGTGAAGCTGGGACCATACTCACAGTATCTGCCCTGTACAGCATATCCAATATTGATATGAGAACAGAACAAGAAGTTAACGCATTAGATAGGCAATTGATCCTTCTTGCTTTACTGCTGTCATCACTACATTTATTTTCATGCATTTTGTCTTACAGTAATAAAAATCCACATTATTGATCTACAGTTTTTAAAAGGTTTCTACAGTTTCAGCTAAAAAGACCACTGACATGCGTTGAGAGCTTTGGCTTCCTGATGTTAGTAATAGTAAAATCTGATCTTTATTTCTAGAGAAGGGTATAATACATACCTGTGTGTGGAGGCTCCTACTGCTGGCTTTTTCTTTACTCTAGTATGGTGGACATATGCGTAACATTATGATCGACCAGTAAAACGTTTTTATCAGTATTGATCTGATATTGATCTGATTGGTCAGATTAGAATTGTTTTGTTTTTCATAAGGAAAATGAGCACGTGAAATCTAATCATGATATAATTTTTAATTGTTATATTAATATATATTTTAAAGATCATTTAAAATAATAAAAATTATGTTAAAACAATTTTTTGTTGCATGCATGACCAGCATTAGACAACTGATTAGGAATGAAACAGGAAATAATTGAAAATGAACCTGGGGGCTTCAAGGTTGTAGTTAGTTAGCATATATGCAGACTTTTTATTTTTGGCAAGTAACCATTATACTTCTATTAGTAGTTTTAGCTCGAAATTGTTAAAAAATTAATTACTTTCAACCCCCCCCTCTTGAGGGAGTGCTGATGCTGTGCAAGTAAGTTATAAGGAGGAATGGTGCATGCAGGGACAAGTAAGTGGTTGAGTGTCCCTTCCTCTACTCTGCTGGATGTTCTGATGTTACTATTACCATGGCATCTTTATGGGGGGCCGTTGACCTCTCAGACCCTGGATGGTAAGCACAGAAATTTTGCACCTTTCTTTCTGTCATTTTCATACTAGCAGTAGTAATTAGTGTTTTAAATGCAGCACAGTGAAAGCAAACTAAGGTGCAGCCGTCTGCCCCTCTACAACTGCTAATATATATATTACACTGTTGACCACAGCCTTTGATAACTACCTTGTAATAAATTTAGGCAGGGTTGCAGTTCCATTGCGATCTTTTATTTAGAAGAGAAAAGCAACTGCTTGGCTAGAAGTGACTTGTTGCTTCCAACTGTGCTGCAATCCACAACAGCCGCCTGCACAAAATAGTTCCCACCCACTCCCTTTCAGTTGAATGGGAGCAATTTGGAGCATGATTGGAACTGTGGTAGAACATCTGAAATAATCCTTAAAGGGACAGAGGTGCTACTTCAACAACTTTTACCATTCTTTGGAAGGCTATAGCAAAAAACAAAGGTGCATACAAAAACTTAAAAAAGCAGGACCAGGACTTTAATGGTTGGTGAGTGACAACTTAATATTAGTAAATAATAGCAATGGTACAGTTATTTTACTTAGTGACCAATAAAAACCATTCCTATTTTTTTTGGATTATTTAAACATGATAGCCGTCACTGCTAACTTGCCAGATGATCACAGTTTATACTTTTCATACTTTTCTGGCTGAATATTTGTTCTAGGTCAGTAACTGATTAGCTAATAAAATAAGAACGGATCTTGAAGCCTGTACCTGTACCAAAGCAATGCATCTCCCATATTTCTTTTTTTGTTTTTTTTTTTTAGAAACCAAACCCTAACCAGCATAACTAAAAGAAGGCCAAAGAAATATTAGCACTATGACTTGGCTAGAAGATTCTTGCTAACTGTACCAATTACCTTAGCTTTGCGATTGTGAAAAAAGTCCTTCAAACTAGCAAAAAGTTTTCTTATAAATCAATCAAACCAAGTAAAGATTGCAAAGTTTGCAATGGCTCCTTAATAACCGGTAATGCCCCATAAGCTTGTTTTATCTAAGCTAGAACCACACTTCTTACAAGATACTTTGTCATGTGGTATTTAAGCAGTATACATCACATAACCATACTTCTTTTTTATAATAGCTAGCTAAGAGCCCTTTTATCCGTTTTGATTAGAATGCATGGTACATCTTGCTGTTAGGTAAAATGTCTAAATCATGTTCACTCTTATACCAGAATTTACTGAAGTCTTAAGTGCATTTAGGATTCTTTTTTAATTATGTAATGTTTTCATCTTATTTAATAAAAAAGCCTTTTGCTCTGAGTTTGAGTTTACATTTACATATGTTTACATTCTAAAAAATGTAGTTGTAAACTGTACCTTGTTCGATTGCACTAGATTTTCAAATACACAAAATCCACCAGATGCGTTCCTTTTACTACAGATTCCTCTTGCTGGAAGTGATAGTGTACTTAGGCCGGTGTCTGGTCACATTTAGGGGCCACTACAGTTCTGGACTGTAGGACAATTATTAATATCCTGCTCTGGTGTTTGTTAGTTGCTAATTACAGCATACTATCTGCAAGGGCTTTTGTATCCATATGAAGATTGCTTCTTATCTACTATTGGTGTTCTGTGTCTTCCATGAGATTTCATAGTTAAACCAGGCTTCTTCTTTTGACTTTTGCAGCATGAAATATGAAACAACATGCTCAAAATTTGTGTTGGCACTCACCAACTGGCTTCAGACAAAATGCTTCACATTTCTGAAATATTGAAATATCCAGCAATGCGGGCCTTCTTTTGTTTCTGTACATCACAGCAGTAGCAAAATGAAGTGCCCTCACATCATCTATGAGGGATAATAAATGAACTGGCCATCCTGCCTGCAGGAGGTATGACTGCTTGTTCAATAATTTACCTTAATATTTCTGGATGGAAAATCTATTGTGAGTGTATGAATTGTTGTTCATTTTGTTTATGGTGACAGTTCCCTAACTGCATGGCGTAGCTCTTCACCATTTTGAAGTACTCATATGAGTCAACAAAGAGAATGTCATTGTGTGATATTGAAAAAATACATATATTGTGTTAATCCAAACAATCATTTGCTTTGCCCATGTAAGAAAAAATCATCAATTAGCATTGCTCCCCCTTTTCAGCAGCACATACTCACATTTCTGTTGTTTTACCACAAATATAGTAAGCTACCAAGAAGAAAGAAATGCCCATTGTGTCAGGAAATAATGGTGAACATGACTTAATTTCTTCATGGTCAAGCACTGGTGTTGAGTGATAGCCACTGTCTTGTCAAAAGCAGGCTGAGTTTTTCCTGTGTAAGTTATAGAATCTGCTTACATTGGTCTTTCTTCTCATATTCCAACTCGGATGAAAAGACACATGATCAATAATAAGTCCAGGGACACAGCACAGTTGTGCTTTAAGGTGGCTTCACATTGTTTTCTTTATTTACAGGCAGTAACAATTTAAAAACACAAGGATCTCACTACTTCTGGTCTGTGACCTGGGAATAGCTGATGTGACAGGTTCCCTTTACATATCGTGTCAGCATTGAAGCTGTAATAAAAAGTTATGGACAAATGCAGCAGTTTTAGACGGAAAGGGGTCAAAATTTAATAAGCATATCTTGCATTCTTGTGCCTGCTCCCATGTGACATCTGTGAACTTGGACTTAGAATAGAGATATTCTGAGCTCACAGCATTAAGAGAATCGCTGTGTGATCTCTTCTCCTTTATCTCCCTTATTTACTAACCAGTCTTGGGAGGACACTTTCAATGCCTATACAAGTGATTGGAAAGCCTAACTGTAAATTGAATGATTTGTATGTGAAAGGAGAAGGACAATTAAATAACCCAGCTTCTATACAGTTTACAAGTATTACTGTCAGTAATGTACACTATACATTATCTTGTTCCTACCTCCCGTCCTCATCAATGTTGCAATAAGGGATAAAAAACATGTTTTCATTACACATTGTACCTTATTTTAGACCTAATGACATCATCACTGTGTCTTTCTGATCCTCAGTATAATGGGGACAGATTATAATTGCAGTAGGCAAGCACAATTCTTGACATAGCTTCCTGAAAACTGAAAATTATGTAATGCCAAAGTGTCATGCTGAGCTTTTAAGATTTAAAACTCAAATTCGGTCAATGAATTTGAGTAGGTCAGGGACAATAAGGCCAAAAAGGAACAGACAATAATAATGATCCTAGTCAGGCTAGAATTTACATAACAGAGTCATTCTCCAACTCTTTGTAAACCATACCTAATAAAACTGCTGCTGTCTATTAGAGAAATACTAAACATGTTTTGTCAGTGTAGACTCTAAAGGACTGGCCCGGATGATGCAGCTTTAGTTGCATGTTGTGCGAAACAGAAGGAGAACCCAAGAGCCCCCTGGGATGCGTGACGTAGGTGTCCCGGGAGGCTCTATGCTCTCATTCATTCTTGATTGCCTAGGTGATCGAGAATTAAGGGGGCTGTGCTGCACCCCTTTTTTTTTCTAAAAAGAAAGGGTGTTGCACTTAAATAAGAAAAAAACAAACAGAATTTTTACCTTACATGAAAGGGTTGTCTACCATTTTATGTAGTGAAAATTCTGAGTTTAGGTACGCTTTAAGTCCTGAAGAGAAACCTCTGCAACTCTGAAAAACTATAGAGAAGGCTGGAGTTCAGCTTTAACACAATATACTGTAGTGTTATTTAGTTCAACACATGACACAACAAACATTTAAACATAATAGCTGATAGCCAATATGTAACACTTTTCACCTTTTTTTTGTATATTGTTTTATATATTGCTTTTTTTAATTTTTGTACAGATATGTGTAACTGAAAAAGTGCAATTGGGTGTCACTGGGTCATTAAGCTTACTGTAACGATCATAAAAATCATTAAGAACAATAAAATGTAGGCACGGAAGCAAATAAAATGTATAATGTGTATTCACATAACAGAGAAGCTGAAGGGTTTGATCTGGATCCCTCTGGGCGGAGATTAAAATGTGTGCTTCCAGCAGGAAAATTCAGGCTGTGCTTCTACTGTATGCAGGCTCACGCTTGCTTGTCAGAGGCTTGCTACAGATGAAGATATGAATATTCTAAAGGCTGTTATTGCTTGTTCATTCATGCATGTGAAGGGTGCTAGTCAAAAGCAGGTGGACTAGGCATAGCCAGACCTGCTTCACATTCAAGCTGCAATAATGTAATTAAATAGGAACTAGAAGCATAAGGGCAGAGGGAAGGAAACAAGTCATGTGTTCAATCCTAGGCAGTCCTAGCAGCCACAGCAGCAGCAGCAGCAAGTCATTAAGGCAGACTGCACCATTTTTGTTCTTACTCTGCGATGAGGTGCTAGTGGAATTTAAAAGAGCTTTCCTCCCCTACTGACTTGACAGAGGTGGCCTCTTCCTGGCTGTAGTCAGAGGACACAGGCTTTGCTGAAAGGTCCCAGAAGACCTTTCTGGTTTGCTGAGGAGTGAAAGGATGGACTGAAGCTTGCCTTTACATGCTGTCAATGCAATTCTGGGATGGTGCCAGTCTGAATGGTCACATTCTGTGATCTTGCTTTTTATATATCTGCTGCCTGACACTTGCTGTGTGATAGGTGTAAGTGTTCCTGTGCTCTATGGGAAGCGCAATGCTCTCTCTGCTGATGGGTCCTGCAGCATATGGACACAAGCTGTAATTTTTCTGTGGATTGGAGGATTACAGTGGAAAGTTCTGGCTGACAGCCATAGATTTAGTAGGAGCTTAAAAAAAAAAACTGGATTTTTTATATTTGTGGTAGGAGTCCTTGAAGCTGGTATTTTCTTCTCAAAATGGCTCATGCTGCTGCTTCTATTAAAAAAGTACGAGAGCTGGAATTGCCTACTATTGAGGAAAAAGAGAAAGAAAGGGAAAGAAAAAGGCGTAAGATCCCAAGGGATCGCCTAGATCGAAAACGTAAGGTATGAGGATTATACTCCATCCATTCAGCTCATGATCATCACCGATATACATACAACTTGTCATGGGGCACCGGTGTCATTCTTCTTGTCACTGAAATGCCATGCTTTTTTCCAATCTGTCTTTTCTTGCTCAGCTCATTTCTGTCTGGCTTTCCATCCTATCATAAATCTTTTCATGTAAATAGAAATAATTGTTCTCCATGTAATTAGGCAGTCACAGCACGCTGCCATAACAAAAGGGACATCTAAAATGAATATGTTGATTCTGTGACAGACGTTCTGCTCAATATAACAATCATGTGTGAATGCATCCTCCTTCATTATACAGAGATGCAGAGTTTCCCTGCATCAGTGAATCCTGTGTGCAGACCCCACCTTCCTCATGTTTGATCATATCAGCTGGGTACCATGCTATTCCAAACAGCTGTGGGTTCAGCATAATACAGCATCTAATACACAGACTGCAGATACAGGTGTGGCTTACAACCTAATGCAACTCTGCCTAAAATTCATTTTCTTCTTATCCATACAGATTAATAGCCCTCCCCTGCAGATGATAAACTGGCCCTGCATTCTAGGGCTTATTCTGTACACTGGGATGCTTAGGCTTATATATATATATATATATATATATATATATATATATATATATATATATATATATATATATATATTTATAATATATATACTGTATATAATTGCGTGTTTTGAGATCTTGAGACAGGTAGATGTGGCTGACTGTTCGGCTGTACATAATGCTCAGTTCTTACTAAATAAATGATGCTTCTGCAGTCAATTATTGATGCTGGGTTTTTTTTTCCTGCAGCACAGAACTTCACTAAATCTGTGATTATTAGAATCACTGCTGTTATTTTTTTTACATCTTTGTCGTCAGTCTTCCTACTTTCTGTTTGCTATGTAAGCTGCAAAGCATTGCAGGGTTATACACCATTTTATGCATTGCAGTAGCATTACACTTAGTAGTTGCTGGTGATCTCAATAGGCTACACAAATACAGAAATCAAGGAATTTATGAAAGATTATCTTGATGGTTGATTCTTCCCCACAGGCTAAATAAAGCAATCTACCTGATTACTTTCAGTACTATAATGTGCTCAGAGATATATTAATGACATGTATTCTGTGGTCTCTGTTGTGGTTCCCTGTATAAGGCGGAGCTGCCCAACCGAGAAATGTATTATTTGGGTGAATTCCAAAAACCATGAGAGTTCCTACTGACATATATGTTGACTTTTTCTCTATGCATATAGCATATTTAAACCAAGAATTACGAGGGCAGAATTATTTTGGTTAATGTCACTAAATTAGTACCACTAAATATTTTTATCATGTTTTAAATTTGTGCAAACAGAATGAATTTGCAAAATCATTTTTGTTTTCAATAATTTGATGGGGGTTAGACTTTGTACCATGTTTTTTTTTTTTTTTTAACGTAATGCATGTCAGAAGTCTTTTGTCTTTGAGTCAGAAAGTAAGCGGAAAGCCCACATGAGCAAGTTGTAATGGGAAAAAACGGGAACTCTTGGTGGGAACAAAATGTTTTGGGCTTTCTAAGATAAGAATTGAGCTCACTTTAGGGAGAATTCCTAATACTTTCTGTTGCATCTTCAGAATATGATATTTTCTTTTACCTGTTCTGTCAGAAACATTTATATGCCATTTAACTTTGAGACATGCAAAGGATTGTCCCTTCAAGCCACAAAGGCCTACTTTTCTGATTTCACCTTTCACATTATTCACTTATTTCAGAGAACTAGTTAAGAGTCAGGGCTGTCATAACTACACTACATGTGAACTAGAATCAGAAGGTCTAAATGGCTCTTTTTAGTCTCCTGTGTGGCTAATGGTCTGTGCTTTTCAACACTCTTGCCACAAGTTGGAATATATTCATCTGCAGGATTGTGCAACTAAAAGAACTTACGTTCATTCTAATTTGTTTGATCACATTGCCTTTTATTTAGATTCTGTTCCTAGATCATTTTAGTTGTGTAATTATTTGAATGATGACCAATATTAGCATGATGCTCCAAATCAGTTACATTTTGGTATTGGAGTAGATATGGAGTAAAATGAAATGTGCCATCAATAATAGAGAGTTAGGACAGTTTCTGAAGTTGTGCCAAAATCTCTAGGGAGACATGTTGGGTTAAATCTTTACAATAAATAATTAATTCTTATACAATATTATTCCTCAGTATGTATGAAAGCTGATTAGGACAGTACTCTGTAATAATTGTTTGTTCACTATTTGCCCTCCATGTTTCAGAACACACAGATTTCTCACATAAGCCCAGGCAAATCTATGCACAGCTTAATCATATTTTATTTTATTTAAAAAATACATTAAATGCTGTCTTTTTGTTTGTTTTTTTTGCAAGCTCACCAAAAATATTCAATATATACCAGTGGTAAGAAGGAGTTGTAGAGGTCATAGCTGCAACAGGCTCTGTGTCCTTGAGAGGCCAACGGGATATTTGTAATAAGGGTGTAATAGATAAATCTATTGCGGTAAACCTAAATTGTCATTGCATTTTGGGGAAGAATGTGAAACCATAAATGGATGTGAACATCCCCTTCTACTTTTTTTTCTGTTTTTTGTTATGAATTGCTACTCCGCTTGTTTCAAAGTCCTAAAGCATGAGGACTATAATGCTCATTTGTGAAGGCCATATTTTTGCTTTATAAATGTCACCTAGTGTATAGTAAATCTGTTTTTTTTCTTAAGCATGGCTAATCAAAACATACATACATTTTCCAATTAAAGTATACAATTCACATGCAACATTGATGGATACTTTAATTACCATTTGAGAAAAGTTAATAATCCTCTCCTATGTATAAATTAGATTACATACCTAGTGATCTATTTAGAGGATATAGGTAGAAACTGATAGCTCCTCATTTTTCATTCCATGATAGAACTGGGCCAGTGTTAAGTCTTGCAGTTTACTTTTTGTTATTACATACTGTACATTTTCAAACAGAGATTCCAAAGTGCAGATATTAATAAAAACTGCAGTCACTCAACACTCTCCTATTTTTACACAATTTTTATGTGTTTTAGTGTGTCCAACAGCAAAGACATTTTCTAAGTTAATTTATTCACTTTATATGCATTAATGCAAAAATATATTACCAGGGATATCACACACCAATATATATGTTTATCCTGTAAGAATAGCCATTTACCAGTCATTTATAATATCCACAGCCATGGTTTAGATCTGGCATTTGTTTTTTTTCTCCTGAAATGCACTTTACATATATTAATTTAAATATGTGTCCTGGATGTGTCATTTTCTTTACCAAGCTTTGTGTCCTAATTCTTAGAATGCAAGGACATCTTTTTATGGATGTTAATTCAAAGTGAATTACAGAGCTCTACCCTTGGGAATATATACAAAGAACTAAACAAATGTGCAAATAAACAATGGCATTGTTAAAGTGAATCTCCCCCTTCTTAAATCACAATATAAACAGGTACATACGTATAATACTGACTTGCCCCATGGTTCCTAGATGATAATGATGATGATGTTACCATCTTTCTGTCTCTTGCAGTGGATTAAAGTTCCTTTTTATGAGATTTCTTCTTTGCATTTCACAGTACTCTACCTGGAAGTTTTATAACATCACACCCAGTGATTCTGGTAACAGGGGTAAAAGAAGTATTATTCTACTTCTACTCTTTACAAGTGCATAATTTTTATCTCTTTATAGTAGGTGATTTGGGAAGGGGTCCAGGGCAAAATTTGAAGACTTTCCATTTTAGTAGAAGGTTCACTTTAAGCTAGTTGTACAGGAATTGGCTTTAATTCAATCAATTTTCAATTCAATTGACAATAGCAAATCAATTTAACAATCACTTCTTTAGTATTGATTTTTTGTTAACCATCTAAATGCAGATCAATCACTTTATTTTTCATCAATCTCTCAATCAGGAGAGGTATATGTGTGGAAACTTCAAATTAAACTGAGCAGAATGTCCCAAAATGTTCCACTTTCAATGAACGGTTTAAATCCTTACCAATAAGGGTTCTTTGACTTCTACACTTGTCATCAGTCATTTTAGTTTGGGAATAAAGAATCAATTTATGGTTAGTTCTAATGCAAAGTCATCTGGTGTATGGTTAGCCTAATGCCATCATAGATTTTCAGTGAAGGTAACTAAGATGATTTAGGTTTAGGGTAGGTTGGGTTACATCGTTATATATTGTGCCAAGATACTAATTAGCAACCAGTAAGATTTAAATAATTTGTCATAAGGTGTTAGTGAATGTGAATTCAGGGGTTATAAATACAATTTACTTCATTATTTGCTTCATTATTAACTCTAGAGCCATCAATGAAAGAGAAAAATATAGGCTTTGCTAAGAGTAGGGTAATCATGTTTGTTGTGCTGCAGAGTTTCAGAAAATAAAAAATCTTTTAGATACTTTGCATGAATTTATAATAAAACACTAACACATTAATCATAGCATATCTTTAATTCAGTCCTATAGGAAGAACAGTAGGCAACCAACTAAAAAAATAAATGAGATACATATATGTGAGCTGATTTACCCACTAAAGGATCTGTTTTATGTCAAAATTTTTACATTCACACAGCTCAGCCACAGTAAACAGCCCTGTCTGGTATATACAGGTCTGCTTCCCACCACCAGCCAATTACTAGATAGTAAAAAAAAAAAAGCAAAGGGCTAATGAATTTACCTCTTTGTCCCTCTACTATCCCTTCATATAAGCATTCTCCTTGCATTGCAGCTTATCTGATTGGCTCCTAGTGCTTCACTTCTCCCAGATTAGGCTCTGCTCACACTATGCAAACATATCAAAATATTGCCCTCATTGTTAAAGTATGGACAGTTACAAATTGCTTTTAATTGTTAGGAAAGGTCTTTATTCTGTTAGTATATTCATAGCACAGCCATTGTTCAGGCTGGTATCCTCCCTATACATTGACCTGTTAGACTTCAACATACCTGCACCATTTATGGGAAAACAAATATATTTTTGCTCACAAATGCTATACTTATTCTAGTTCCATGTACCATAATATATTTGGCCACATTTTATGGTCATAGAATTGTTATCTATCAACTTGCGTCAAGAGTCTGGTTTTTCATTAAAAAGTGGCCTCCAAGAACAAGACAAAGCTTTACATATATTATTGTGGATTTTTACCATTTAATCAGTTCCTAGTGCATATTTTAGATGTTTTCATAATGATTCATTTAGCACTCTATTTGTAATATGGAGAGAAAGTGAAATTTTTGTGCTACTAATATTATTATTATTGTTACACAATATTTATATAGTGTGATCCAGTCCTGCGTTGTCCTGGAATTCCTCTTAGTCCCGCCATCTTCTATCTTCTTCTCCATCCTCTTCTTCGGTCTTCTTTCTCGTCACCCAATCTCATAGTGTGCAGGTACGAGGCCAGGTGATGTAGCCGCTGTGAAGGAAAAAAGAAAGCTGATTTCACTGGGCATGCGTGAGATCGGCATCTCATTCCCCTTGGTGGAAAAATTGCACTTCAACAACAACATTTTTACTTTATATAGAAGGGTTGTGTACCCTTCTATTTAAAGTAAAAAAGGTTGAGTTTAGGTACGCTTTAAACAGCACTTTACGAAGTCCATTGTAATATTATTAATCGTCCCTCAAAGGGAGATGTCACTACCATAGTCATATGTCATTACACAGTCTAAGGACAATTGTAAGGGGAAGCCAATTAAACTAACTGCATATTTTTTGGAGGAGGAAACCCACACAAACAAATTGAGAACATACAAACTCCATGTAAAAAGTGTCCTGGCCAAGATTCAAAAATGGAATGCTGGTCACAGAGCCAAGCTTGCTTGATGTTATATGTAATATTTGTAACAAATAATTTTACTGATACTTTTTTCACAATAAAGGCTGCCATTCATACCATAAAGCATACATTCAATGACTATGTCTGTCTTTATATTTAATAAACAAAACTTGTGGGTTTCAATAACTGAAATGAAGAAAGGGCCTGTAATAGACTTTTTACATTACAAAAAATAAACAAAAAAACAAAGCAAAATGAAACTTCCCAGAGCTAAATCACTCACAATGGGGACCAGAACAGGAACCTAGGACCCAGTTAAAGACCAGGGACCCCAGCTACAACTTAATTTTCTATTATTAAAACAGGCAAAAATCAGAAGGGGTGAGAAATCTCCCTGTGACTTCAAAAGAAACTACAATTGTAGGCAGTTGGTCTGTGCCTATTGCAGTCATTAAAGGATTCATTTAAAAGGAAGGGGAATCAAAGCTGCTACCTTGCCTAGAGGCCACTTTTTGCCATAATCCATCTCTGGAAATACCTATTGCATGCTATGTTGTTACCTTACAGATTGTATATCCTATCGGGCAGGGTCCTCTTCCCCTTATATGTCATAGATTGTACTTGGTAGGTATGCAGCTTTATCATCTGCAGCCCCTAATTATTGTAATATATTATATACTATAGTGTAATGGTATAGTGTAATATGTTGGTGTTGTGATAAATATTAGAAAATAACACAAAATACTGTTATATCAGCAATATTGGTGGTAATATATTTTTGTAAGCATAGTATTGTAAATAAAATGGCCATTGTTCCTATAATTAGTGCTTCAGTACACAGGCAGTCCCTGGTGTACATCTGTAAAGCCTGTCATCATATGGCCTGGTTTCTGGAGGGGGGATGAAGGGTGGGGTGTGACTGATGGTTTATTGTTGCCCAACCTTCTGTCCTAGGTAAAATTAGTTTGTCATTTTTTTGTGTGTAGAAAATGTGTTTAGCAATATTAATTTATATCAGCTGCCTACTACACCTAATTAGTGGAGGAAAAATTGCATTCACAGAGGTAGGCACAATAAAGAATAAATGTTCATATATAGATAGCTCTATGACAAAAAGGAATTGAACAAAACACTTCTGTGTATTGTTGTTTTCTTTTAATCATCTATTATTTGTGGCTGGTGAAGGATAAGCTTGGTGCTCTATGCTTTTTACTTTATTCAAATCCTGTCATAAAAAAAAGGGTCATCTTGTCGTCCAGGAAACTTATATTTGCAAGAGACAGCTATCAATGGCTGCTGATATATTTCTCCCAGTAAAGATTTCTTTTAATCAAGTAAAAAAACATCTAATCAGTTTGAGGCAAGTCGATGGATCATTAATCATGATATTTCCAAAAGGATGATCAGCAACACCTAAGTAGTAGGAAAAATTCGAAGCTTAATTTCACTGATTAAATGCGATACACAAAGACGCACAGTCACTGCACTCCATGCTGACTATGTGATTCAAATTCTGATGGCAGAAAACTTTTAACTTCTATTTCAATGTTGCATTATTTTGGAAATTATATGCTCTGTTTACATGGAGGAGCTCATGGATCTTGAACCCCCAACATGTTTCTGGAGGAAGCTAATTATGGGTGAACGGGTCCAGCATATATGAGTGATTTAGTTTTTAATTATGATCATGATTTTTCTTGTTGTTGAAAATTAGTATAGTTTGCAAATATATCATTAGTTTCAGACATTGTATTATTATATTTTTAGAAATCCTTCAAACTTGATTGGTTATTTGAAAACAGGGTCACTGAGCTAGTTAGATGTCTTCAGTAAACTGACCCCTCCCATCTCAGGTTTTGAAAAACTCTTCCAATGTTTAGACATGAGTAAAGGTTTATAAGCTAAGGCAGTCACAGTGGGATAAATGTCATATATATCCTCTCCTAGCTAGGTCAAACTAAAAGCTAAAAAATCTTCAAAGCATTAATTTTCATCTCCTAGGTATATCTTTAAATGGGCCAATCCTCACCCAGGCATTGCACTGTTGGATTGCTGCCAGATTGGGCTGTTTAAAGCCACATACACACGCGCAATTCTTGTCATTGGAAAGGATCTTTCACGATCCTTTCCAAGAACCTCAAGATGCATGACTGAGTGCTGTACATACAGCACCGTTCTGCTCTATGGAGACGGGAGGGGGAGAGCGACGGAGCGGCACCCTGCTGCGTGCTCTCCCCCTTCCTTTGCATAAGAATCGCTCGTCGTATATCGTTCGTGGATCCGCCAGGACAGATCCACGGACGATGAACGACGCGGGCTGTACACACGCCAGATTCTCGTCCGATATCCGGCAGAAGCCGATTATCGGGCGAGAAAAACTTTACGTGTGTACGTAGCTTAAGACCATCTTTTTTGGCATCTTAGTTTTTGACTGTGCTTTTAAACTATTTGTAATGTCAGTGTGATCATCTTATTCTAAGAATAATTTTATATAGGAAAGGTTAAAAATGACACATATGCAAATCACTTTACCAGTTTCCATGGAATTGTTGAACAATCCATGGTGGGTAAAAAGTTTTATAGTGTGAGCTGTGAAACAAAACATAAAGCTATTTTGTCTGGCTTTTTACCGGCTGTCAAGAAATATCTAAGGTTTCATGGAAAGAAAATACTGTGCCCATCTGAACCCTTTTACAACTGGAATATTCATGGTGTTTTTTGAATGGAAACAATCTCACTAGATGAAGTTCCTGGAAAGGAATTTATTTCCTCTTTGTCCTCCTATTTGTATATTCTTGAGAGAAACTAATTTTTGACCATTTATTTTATCCGATGTCTGTCACATGAATGGCAAGGCATGAATGTTTTCTCAGAAACTATACATAATCATAGTTTGAGCCCTGTTTGATTTAGGAGACTAGCTGAACAGCTTTTTCTGTAGTGCTCCAAGTCCAGCTAACATATCAATTTGAAAAGCCAGATTACCAAATGTTCAGACACTTATTTTTTTTTTTTTGCTTTCTTGCATGTTGCCTTGTCTGATTTTATGGGTCATTGCCAGACTTTTGGTAGTGAGCCAGCACACATTTTAATTACAAAATGTAATCTGTTCAGCTTTCCTTAACACTGATTACAGAGCAACAGATATTGCTTAATGGTTGCTTTCTCTACTACTTACATTACAGTTAGGCAGATCACTGCCTACCTGCTAGGACTTATTTTTAGAAAATTGTATTTTACATTTTCATTCCAGCCAGTAGGAAAGGTTTATTTCTTTAAGTAATTACATTTAATAGCTAAAAGTTTACATTTGATTGCTTCCCAACTGCATTAGTAGTGTCTAATAATAATTTAACATATGCCAGGGTAGGTTTATTTCACCATGACCAAAAAGTCTTCAGTTTTGTACTCATGATTATGATTTAAAGCTGGCTATTGCTAAAATCACTCTTCCGTGGATCCAGTAACACAGTCAAAGCTTGTGGACTTGTGGGTGAATATGAGCAGTTCTAACAGGTGCTGCTGGTGCCTCCTGTTGTATCAATAGTAGGCAGGCTGTCCAATCTATTTTTTTATTCCCCCAAGAACTGTCAGCCAGTGACAAGGGATGGTCCATAGACATAAGATTATTACTCAATCCAGGAAAAAAAACAGATCAGGTAACTGCTACTTCATGTTTATGTGCAGATGTAGATCCAGTGATTGGTTAAAGCTGTATTGGTCAGCTGTATAATAAACATATATGCATTGTGATTGTCTAACTGTTCTTGTTCATTTAAATGGATTATGAAGCAAAGAAACCTTTGCTTTTTACCTGTCTTTGGTTAAAGCAATAACAATTTTTAAGCCTGTCTATACAGGACTGCTGACTCTAAGATGTTCCAATGTCTATGACCAAAATAAGTGTTTAAAGTTTTTAGAGTTATCAAAATAAAATGCTGTTGATGTATTTTTAATTTTGGCAAAAACCATACTTTAGTACACATCACCTTTTGTAGCCACACTACTTTATCATGACTCTTAAATATTGGAAAATATAGGAAAGATATTAGGTAGGTATAAAATCTTTAAATGTGTGTGTGATTTAAAAAGGAAAACATAAAGAATAAAATGTGCAGTGTGGATGTTATATTTTTAAGACTGATGATGTGAAATGTTCTCTTCTGTGGAGACAATGACGATTTTAGTCATCAGGATTTAGCTGTTCTAGCATTTATCAAAAGCCCCTGGAGCATTTTCTGTGACTTCCAATCAAGTGATTATGTCTGCACAGCTGAGGTACTCCCTTTGTTCATTGTACAAAATACAAAAAAAAGGTATTAATCTTGAAATCTCCCCACCCGTCAAACAGTTCTGAAATATTTACCTTTCTGTTCATGTAACAGCATGTAATGTTCCTGTACAAACTTTGTCTGTGCTGAGGTCAATCATTGAGATTATGCAAACATGTTTTCCAGAAAATAGGAATTGTTTGGCAATTTTGTGTATTTTATTGTGTAGTAAACCTCAGAGGACAGTCATTCGTTCAGGGACAGTCTGTTCATTCTTAGGGCAAGCCATTTGTAGAACATTCTGTATACAAGTAAGGTTGGGTTTTCCAAAGTTAAGCATGTGATGTGAATCGTCTGGCAGTAAGGTAACATTATCATTAGCGTTCAGAACAGTTTTCTAACCTGTCTGTTTACTTCTCCAGTAGTGGCTAGTCAATATTCTGGCATCTACAGGCATGAGATTTTCACCATGATTACCTGGAAAAGAACCAGATGAGGAGGCTGCATCTTAGATGTGTTGGTACCATAAGGCTGGCCATATGTGTTTTGCTATTTCCATATCTTGCATCATATTTTTTCATATCTTGCCATGATTAGGTAATATACAGTTTAGTATACACATTGACCATCATTCTAAATGAATGAATGCCTTAAGGCACTTTAGACTAGAGTTTATAATGATAAATATTGTAAAAGTAGAGAGCAGAGAAATGTTGAAGACTTCATACACTAATGTGTTATGTTACAATGATGGTGGTGATGAAAATAATGTTTTGCCTTGTTTATGGGTGGACAATCATAGCATCAAATATAAACTGTTGTGTATTTTTGTTTGCTTTTTCATTCTTAGGATTTACAGATCCTTAACTCAATTATGACACTGTCAGACATTAGTATACCTTGTAACTAAATGCCTTCATGGTAATGGTTTCCAACCTCGCTCATTCACATGATTGGGAGAGGTTGGGATCACTGCTGAGTCTGCAACATAAAGATGTGGCTCACTGTGGTTCTGAAAAGGCCTTAAAGTGGAACTAAAGTGAAAATTAAAAAAAAAAACTTACCTTTAATCCCGAAGATCCCTCGATGGCACTGGACCTTCTTTTGATCCGGTCCCACGTTGTCCTAGAGTTCTTCATTCCAGCACTGAGTTAGCACTTGGCGCCGCCATCTTCAGTCTTCTCTTCTGTTCTTCCTGCTATGTGACCCGATCTTGCACTGCACATGTGTGACATCGGCATCTCTTTCCTCTTTAGTGAAGAAAATGCCCCATCTGTGCATGCTCGACATCAAGCATGTGCAGGAGCAGCCAGAGCCTCCCAGGATGTGTGACGCAAGTATCTTGTGAGGATCTGCGCCCCCATTTAGTCTTGATCACTGCAGCAATTAAGACTTAAAGGGGCGGTTCTGCTTTTTAGGGTTTGCCTACTTTTTTATGTAAGTAAAAATGTTGAGTTTAGGTCCACTTTATGTGTGTTAAAAGGCAGTTCTGTCTCCAACCTAATTCTCCCTACCTCTTAGCTACTTGTTACTTGTTTTCCATTTTGCTACTGTCTTTAAAACAGGGCAGATGTAAAAAGAGATGCATTGAAGTGCAATGCAAATATAGGTGCATAATGAAGGGGTTTGGAAAGTCTATGACCCCTGATCTGTGCAGATTGCAAACAAGAGATCATTCGACCCATCTAGAAAAGCTTTTAAAAAGCCACAGTACATATTTTTGCATATTTAAATCTGTGCACTATTTTACCTTGCAATTTCAGCATGTTTGCATTTTAAAATATATTAACTTTAATTTTCTTTTATTGGGGAAAAGTCTGTATGCAAAATGAAGTATGTGGGACATTCAGCTGCTTTGATATTGCAACCATTAATACTTCTTTATTCTTATGAGAAATGTTATTAAAACATTACCTTATTCCCTCCTTTATACTAACCTAACCCACCAGGCAGGGTGGAGTATAATAAACAAATGCTGGACCGTGGTAGTTCAAACTCAATAAATATGAAACTATGGTGCAGTGGAATGGGTAAGGGTAGGTCAGTGTAGAGGGGATAATAGAATATGGGAGAAATAAAGGGAATGTTTTATTGAAATAAAAAATGAACCTATATAGATATATATATTTTTATAATATTATCTTATGTCCTGAATTTTAATGAGACACACTAGCATCAGACTACAAACTTGTATGATCTAAACATTTCAGCAGGAGGGGCGGCTCAGAAAAAGCTCTGTTGTGTTTAGTGACACAGATTGTCCCACCCTTATTATGTCTGTGCTTTTCTCTTCTCGATTAGTGGACAACACAAGATCTTCTAATCTCTTTGACCATATGGATCAACATTTTTCTGTTTCTTTTTTTAGATCGTTGCTCAGTTCATGCCCATATGCCAAACATCTCAAGCCTAGTGTATTCGTTTCATATAACTCAATTTTAAGGTTTGTTCTGCTAAGAAATGGCATTAAAGTTTGACAGTGTTATATCTGCTAACAACTAGTTATAACGCCTTATTCATATTTACAATGTTACATTATCTAGATGTGTATAATGATGTGAAAAGAAAAAAATCAAACATATTTAGCGCATATAGTCTTTTTTTTACCCTAAGGACCGCCAAAAACCATTTGTAAAGGTACAGTGTAATATATGGAGATGACGATTGTAATTTCAGCCCTTTTTAACTGCAGTTAAGGAACAGACTGAGATGAGGGAGCGATGTGTGGGTTACCTGTTGTTATGTAATGGCTGCCTATAAGTCTCAGAGGCAAACACAGGAGTTGGGTGTTGCTAGGATACGCTGTGTGCCATTGTTGGAAACCACAGTGTACAGAATCAGCAAATTATACTGAATATCCATGATGATAGCAAATATCTATGGCCAATTATCAACTAAGAAAGATTATACCAAACCTTCTCTTATCAACATGAATTTTACATTTAATATATAGAACCTAGGTATCTAACAGCCAGTATGGAAGGCATGTTTGTATAGGAGTGGCATCTGCAGGTTTATTATGGCTACTATTAAGGAGTTTTAGTATGGCTACTACTATTGTTCACTGCATCAGAGCTTTGCTTTTCTAATCTGGTGCTGAATAGGCTAACTATATATATTCTCATTTACTTGCATGCTTTTTAAATTTACAGTTGAGATAAATAATAGGTTTCGTACTATAGTCAAATAATTTTACCTCTATATTGTCTTGCAAAACAATACTTTGCTAGTGGATGCAGTTATAATTTATGTATGCCAAGGACAATCGTATCTAGAACAGATTATATGGTGATCATAGCATGGCCTCTGGAGATTCATTCCCAGGCATTTTTTTTGTATTTTCAATCTCAGGTAAAATACATGGAAATGGGAAAATCTATTGTAATGTAGGACACTCATGTACCAATTAGTTACATTGTTTTGTATTGGAAGTAAAAGTCCTGTATGCTGCATTTTTTTTTTGTTTAATACACACATACAGTGTTTGTGGCGTCATCAAATAATTTAGAAGTAAAGGTAGCATTCTCCAATGTAAAGAAAAAACTGTTGTGTGAATACAGCCTTAATATTCCACTTTTATAATCAGACCTCAATGTTCATGTGCAAGTGATCACATTGCCCCTGATTCATCATTGAAATCCGCGATCGCTGGGAGCGCGAACGAGCTTTTTCAGTTGTTGAATAGCGCGATCGCGCACGATTCCGGATCGCTAATACGAATGCGCGACCGATAATCCGATTTTGCTTGATGAATCAGGGGCATTGTGTTTAAAGTGGAATTTTAACAATACCCAAAATATTATGTCAGTCAGCACTTTCATACATGAGACATTGGACTTCAATCATCTCTTTTAAGTGCAGCAAGTTTGTCAGTCACTGCTGCATTAAATGAAGCTGTTCTGAAGTGCAGAACCATGAAGGAAAATTCAGAGGTCATTCATTACTCTAAAAATAATCACTATCAAGTCACAATTGCATTTAGAGTATATGTCAATTGTTTCTATCACAGAAACCATAATCAACCCTTAGACTGGATCTTTGCCTCCTAGGCATGTTTTTTTTCCCGTTAGGTGTTTTTTGTATATTTTATCTCTTCGGATCATACTTACATGCTATGTAAATAGTGTGAGACAATTTATTTGTGAACTAGCAGTTACACTAGGCATTATCAATTTAACCACAGCCCTATTAATGAAGCAATCTATCATTGGACAACTCTTCATGTTTCCCATCCTCTAAAGACATCACTAATCAGAAATAGTATTAGGCAGAATAGGAAAGCTGGATCTCTTGGCACTGTCCCTAGGTGCACTAGGTGCTGTATTGTTATTCTACTTCTTATCATGAAAGATATGATAAAGATACCATGTTTATTAACTGCTTTACTAGAATCAATTTCACTAGGTGAGCTTGCTTTAAATCTAAACTTAATAAGAGTTTTCTACATATAAAAGTTTTTTTCTTACTTAAAGCCTTATGTTATATACATACACATTTGTTTATCACATGAAACACAAAGATATAGATTGCTATTCCTAATAACATATATACGTGGCAGCACTTCAGACTGGTGGGGAGGTTTCTGTACAATCACATCTTCACTTGCCTGAACCACTTCCTAGGGGTGAAAGGATACATCTATGGCCTCCCATAGAGAATTATTTGGGTTAGCAGTGTAAAAAATGTGCAAACCTTAGTTATTTAAAAACCAAAGCAGTGTTAAGGGCGGCCAAACGGTGGGGTCTAGCCATGGTTGTGAATGAAGGCTTAGTTATAGGTGCATTCACTCTACATTAAGTTTTTCCTAGTCCTCCGTATAAGCCCCACAAATACCTAGCTGTAAGGCTGCCAGTAAATTCTCCATAATGCAGCTTCTTATGATGGTATGACAATGATAATACTTTCAGAGCACACATTTATGTAGACTGTACCGGCTTATACTACAGTGATATGGACATTGGGGTATGGCGGTCAGTTCTGATTCACAAGCCTGCAGCTTGTCAGTCATTACCTTCCCACACCTTGTCCTGCACACTGCTTCCTGCATTTGTAGCACTGATTTTGTTGCTGACAACCCCCATTGTAAGCTGCATTGCCTAGGAGTGAGAGCATAAATCAGATTTTGGCTTTCATTTGTGTTTTTTCTTCTGTCTTAAAATGAAATATGTTGTGAGTTGGATATTAACAGTATATATTTTTGTATATATTTATGTGGATGAATGCTATTTGTATTTTTTGTAGCTGTATGGCTTTACTTGGCAAGGGCATTTCTGCTTTGGACAATAATAATTAAATCTATACCAAATTTAACATTTACCGGTATGTGGGGAGTCAATGGCTGAAGTTATAATTGAAATAAGAAAATTAGGAATGACATGCTATCTATGCAGTGCTTGGCTACAGTTATTGATTTATACAGCATCTGGGTCCTCTGTGCAAGTGTAATTAGGACATACAGAGACTCTAACAATCGCATATTCTGACATAAATCATGTACTAAAAATTTTTTACAAACAACATACCAGTTTTAGCCTTGATTATATAAATTATGCGTTCCCAGATGAGTAGTAACATGTAATATAACATTTGTATCTGAGGCCTCAGATTTTACATTCTTTTTTTGAGTGTTGATTGAGTGATGAATTTGTGAGGGATGTAATGTAAATGAAACACACTTACTTATTTAGTGAAGTTTGTTTTATGTACTTTTTGTATAAGTACCACTTAGATATCAATCACTAAATGCAATTCAGTTTATTTGTCTATTTGAGCAAAGTGCTATGTGGTTGTATTGGGTGTCTGGGATATAGGTTTAGAACAGTACAATTTACAAGGAAAAACAATAAGGATTTATTACATATAGTAAACATATTTTTGTTGTAAACATTTATGTGCATTTGCACATAAATTAGTCATATGTGGCAATGCATACATGGTTACTTCAATCTGGGGAACTAAATGTATCAGTCACAATAATTACATAAGCAGAAAGACAGTGAGTTGAATTAAAGTATGAAAAACATGGCACACAGTAATTTAATACGACTCTTTTACTCCATGTACTGAGAAGACTGGCTGGCTGTGTAGTGGACGGCAGCCCCCTCCTAGCCCTCATTTACATGCATAACTGGCCTAGTAGGTGTAAAAATAGACAGGCCGTGCCTGAATTGGAAATGGTCACTGTGTGATCTCTGCAGTTGTTAGGGATGAATTCCACAAGTGATTCTAATATCCAGAGAGATTCACTGCACGGGGAACTTGTAGACCACAGCGTAGAGCAGAAGCCCCGTTCGTCTGGATTACACGTGGATGACTGACACTGTTGATAACCACATAGTTTAGGGCAGGATAGTTATGGGCAATGCAGCGCTCTGCCAGACCTGTCACACTGGAAAATCAATTGGTCATGTTGGGAATATCACAGAACTGGAGAAAATTCTTGATTATTATGGGTACATCAGTGAAGGAAGCTCAGAGCAGGATGTAATGGTAAGTACATTTTTATGTAGTGGGAATAGCTGATTTTGGGATGGTTGAATAAATAGCTGATCATGAGAAACATGCAAGGGATAATTGATAAATTGTTTTGCCGCACTCACCTACTGTTATCTGAGAACCTTTCAAGGAGGTAGAGTGCCCCCTACAGGCTAGGGTAAATTAAGGCAAACACCTGCATTAAGGTCCCACTTTCATACTGGTTCATTCATATTGCCTATATAAATATCTTTGTTTATGAAATTGCTCTTATTAAGATTTTTAAAACTGTATGAAAAAAAAATCAAAAAGGAATAATATTTTCCAAATAACTGCAGCAGTTTCAATTCAAATTGCAGTGATTATTTGTTTTCCATAGCCTAGTTTTTTCAGTCAACCGTGGCTTTCTTTTATGTTTTGCAAAATCTTTATGATTTAATGACAGGTAGGTTTAATTTATGTTTAGGCTTCAAAGCAGGAAACTTATGTGAACAAGGGTGGGTGTAAAAAACAGAGCAATGCAAACTACATCTGTAAATGGCCAGCAAGATTACATGTATATACAAATACTTTATATTAGTAGTAAATATTATGTATCAATATAAATACTTCATAGAAATCAGATTTTTGAATACTTTTATTTTTGCACAGCGTTCATGAAAAGGAGTCCGTATGTTCCTGTTGTGTGTGATCAGTATCTAATGAATCAAGTTGAAAATATACCTGCTTAAAAATTGTCCATTTTTTTCTATGTGTAAAATACATTGGAAAAACTTGTTCTGCTGAAGCTTCTGTACTATACCAGAGTGAATCAGAGGATATAACAATACATAGAGAGACATTATTGAACACACTGAAAAAAATACACGGGTATCTGGTTATGGAGTTTGCTTTTTTACATTCTCAGGGAATACTGGCTTTGGGCCCAAATATTTAAAGGCAATGTTACACCACGGGGTGAGTATAAACATCTTATGTGAGACACATTACTATGACTAAATGACATGTAAAGTATACTTGGTCTCCCATCAGATCAGAACAGCCTGTAAAATATTAGCGTAAACTGTACAGCTGGATCCCAGAAGCTGCAGCAACCCTAAAGCTCAATAGTGTACAATCTTTAAATGGTTGGAAATTAAATAAGCTTTACGGTAACTCACTTCTCAGTAAATGTTTAATAGATAAAGGCATTTGAAGGCACTGGTTCAGCATAAAAGTCTCGCCATTGTTCTCAGCAGTACCAAACTGCCTTAATACCTTTATCCAAATGTCTCACTGTATGGCTCGCATCAAGTCTGTAGTGGTCAATGTAGAGGAATAACAAGTGATGAAGATTTCAGCTTGGGAAATGGTAAACTCTTGCTGTTGTGCTAAGCAAGCAGCTAGTAGGTGGCTTCTAGGATAGTTTAGGTTACAAGAATAAGAAAACTGGACTATTGCGGCTTTTTGAAAAGGTAATTTGTCAATGCAAAACTTCAACGGGTCCTGGAGACCCCAGAGGATGCCACCCAAGTATTTTCAAATGTACAAAACCACTCAATAAAAAACACTGGCTCGGCAATCACTGTAATTGCTCCTGTAAACCTAACCCCCATTCCGCATAGGATAGATAAGGAAGTAGATTTAATCTGCAATTGTTCCATTTACAGACTATACATTATATTTATAAAGGAAAATTAGTTAGGTTTTCATAACTTGCACTTCATAGGAAAAGATGAGGCTTCTTTATCTAAACACAACATATTACAGTGTATAATTTAAAATGCTTTATGATCGTGTGCCACCAAACATTAGTGTTGAAATCTGTTCATCATGAATCAACAATGGTTCCATATGCAGATATGTACTTCCATGCCCACATTTCAATGACAGAGACTCTTATACTGCCAGGGATCAGGAAGAAAACTGCTTTCTGTTTTCATGGTACTAGAAAACTGTTCCAATAAAAACGTGAGGACTTATTAGCATATATCTTCTATCTCATTTTAGTTATATAATTCTAGATAATAGAAAATGTTACCTCTTTTAAGCAAGCAAGACTCAGGGCATAGAACTTTAATCAGCTATGCTCTGTTATGGGAAAAATACACTGATATAAACCTCTAATGTCTTATAATGATACAAATCACTCATTCTCAAAATACCCTTTCTTTAAATAAACTAATCATGGTAATGTATATAGATGAACACCACAAATAAATATACCTTCAGCCTCTCTGATGAGAAAGTGAACTGGTGGTCTACAAAATGCATAGAATGAAAGCTTAACCAATTATTTTTTCTTACACATCATCATTTCTTACAATCAATGTCTGATTTCTGAGTCTGATTTATTAAAGCTCTCTAAGACTGGAAAGTATACACTTTCATCAATGAACCTGGGTGATCCAGCAAACCTGGAATGCATCTGGTCCAGGATTGAAAACATTTGCTAAGCAAATGTTCAGCCTTGGAGAGCGTTAATAAATCAGGCCCTATGTATCTATCATATCATCTATCATGCAAATAGAATTTATGGGAATGGGGTTAGTCATTTCTCCTAATGCATCAGCTTCCAAATGACAAGTTTAGTGACAATTAATATTTTATACGTATTTGTAAAAGATAACAAGATTATTTTACCAATGAAAGTTAATACTGTCCATGATACTTTTTATTTGCAGTAATTGTTACATTTTCAGGACAAACTTTCAAAGATTTGTCACTTCTACTAGGTCCAAGCAGTATCATGAATGGTACTGAACTCCATCATTGTTGCTTACGTACTATTACGCCCACAATCACCTTAATACATATCTTAGAAATATTTACTATTCTCCTATAGTCTCCTATCATTTTTTAGGGGTTGTGTGGGATTAGACAAACTGTAGACTACACATTTAGTAACTGTTCCAGCTCAGTTCTATCTGTATTTTTCTTTATAAAGAAAAAGATAGTAGCAGGAATAACATGTTTGTTTGTCCAGTTCCTTTTGTAAAGCACTATCACAAAGATTACAGTGACTTTCAGTCTATTCCATCATCCCTGGCTTAGCGTCCTGTATCTTTTATACATTATTAGAAGCATGTATCTTGATCTGCTTCCATGCTTGAAATGATCAGAATCATACAGAAAAAGAGGAGGACTACGAAGATGATCTTCTGTTTGTGGAGAAAACAAGATTTCTAACATAGTGTAAAGTTTTAATTCCCTTTACACAATAATTTATGCATTTTCTAAAGTTTACATATACTTTATTTATATGGTGGCACATATACAAATTTGGTTAATTATACAAAGCTGCCAGCAAAAAGACAATGAGTTTTATTTACTAAAAGAGCTGTTAACTTAGCAAAGTGAATTCTTATTCTTTAATAGATAATTCATTTAGTAAATAAGGGGGACATTCACTACGAAAGAAAATGTTTAAATTGTTGTATAATTAACTGTGGAAATCAGAACCATGCACCTGTTATTTAAATGTTTATTAGCCTAAAATAAGAAAATTAGAAAGCAGATACTAATTGGTATGTCATGAGCTTATCTTGTGATATCCAGATTTTAGAAGTACAGTAATATTTGAATCCTAATGATCAATGTACTCATGTCATTTTCTGCCCCGAGGCTTATTTAATGACATTGGCTGTAGCATAACTAATTCAATGGAAACAAAAAATGCTTTGTTCCAGGTGACTTTCACCATAACCTGCTCCAACCAGTGTTCAACACAAGGTGACATTGTTACCTGTGAAAAACTCTATGCTAATGTCTGCTAACCATTCTTTTTCCATTAATGCCTCATGAAGGACAAAATTAAATCTTCCTGTAAAGTCCTCTTTACTCATTGCACACAGTTGTGCTCCTATAGAATATCAGATTGACCCCTTCATAAGCCATAAGCATTGTACCAGAGTCTAAATTTGGAAGTGATGGTCTGTGGTACTTAACCTGACATCCTGGGCCTGATTAGTTAAAGCTCTCCAAAGCTGGAGAGGATACATTTTCATCAGTGAAGCTGGGTGATCCAGAAAACCTGGAATAGATTTCTTCAAAGACGTTTGTTAGCAAATGTTTGCAATCCGGATAGATTCATTTCAGGTTTGCTGGATCGCCTAGCTTTAATGATGAAAGTGTATCCTCTCCAGCCTTGGAGATCTTTAATAAATCAGGCCCACAATAATGATATGTTTATCAGTGATCACATACATGTACCTGGCCAGAAGTATCAAAACAAGACAATAATAAGGTTGTCCATGACATTGTACATACACAGACTTCATCATGGGCCCTTAACTCCTACACACAACACTTGTAATGCTAACTGCTGTACTCAACAACATGAAAATTAGTCACATGTACGGCTTGACTATGTTATGCCCTTTAGCTAAGAATTTATTGTAATTGTGAAATAGTTCAGTATAAGAGCTGAGCCAGAATATCAAGACACAGCCTGTGTGAGTGGCCTGCACTTGCTCAAGCTAGTTCAGAATCCTGTAGGAAGTTGCGATACAGTGACTCATATCTTGTTCCAGTCACATTTGTATCCAATCATTTTTTTCTGTTTATTTGCTTAGACACTTGTTATGAAATTGCATCAGTTTGCTTTTCATGTAAGACAATACTGAACTACAAATGGCATTATTTGTATGCAGCAGACCTAGTTAGACTAAGCCATTTTTTGGGATCTCAGGCTACATTGATGTCCCTACTATGGCCAAATGCTTTAATGCTGTTTGCTTAGCCTGGGTAGCAAGACCTTACTTAAAGAGCAACTATACTCAACACACAAAAAAAAAAAAAAAACACACCTTCAATCCCACAGGGCAGATCGATCACTCTGGGGGGTGCCAGGCATCTGGTCCCACATTGTCCTGGCATCCATTCCGGAGCCGGCACTCCGGGTGCCTCCATCTTCGTCTTCTTTTTCAGGTTCTTCATCCTACGTCACCCGACCCAGGCAAGAGATCGGGTGACGTAGGATGAAAAAAAAGTTTGCCGATCTCACTGCGCAAATTTTTCTCTTTGAGCAAAAATGCTCCTTCTGCGCATGTCCAAGATACTTGGACATGTGTAGAAGGAGCGCCCAAGAGCCTCCCAGGATGCCTGACATCCCAGGCTTTGCCCTCCCATTCATTCTCCACCACCTAGGCAGCCAGGAATTAGGGAACGGTGCTGTACCCTTTTTAAAAAAAAAAAAAAAATTTACCTTACATAAAAGGGTTCTCTTTAAGTTTACGGTACACTTTAAGTTTTAGGTACTGATTTTATAAATGGGGCCCCGAGGTCAAATCTAGATTTTCCTGTTGAGATGTATTTAATTAATGAATGTCCACTGTGGTCCAAGTCTCTGTCACATCTCACCTAACTAAAAGTGGTTGTTTAAAGTATACAAAATGACAAAACTATGTGGCTTTATGTAAGTTTGTTTGACATGCAGTATGTGTTCGATTCCAGAGATCTCACCAGATATGAATTAGATATACTTTTAAGGATACTCTTGACACATTGGGCCTGATTTAGTTAGTTAGTTAAGTTCTCCAAAGCTAGAGAGGATACACCTTCGTCAGTGAAGGTGGGTGATCCAGCAAACCTGGAATGGATCTGGTCCAGAATTGAAAACATTCGCTAACAAATAGCAAAGGACCTTTACGAAATCCATTCCAGGTTCGCTGGATCACCCAGGTTCACTGAAAGTGTAAATTCTTCAGCATTGGGGAGCTTTAACCTCCCTAGCGGTAACCCCGAGTGTGACTCGGGGTAGAAAAAACTTGCTAAAAGTGGTAACCCCGAGTCACACTCGGGGTAGGTAAAGCAGCGATAAATAAATGATAAATAAAGACTTACCTTATCTGCCGGCGTCCTCCTCCGTTCTGCTTCAGTGATCACATCTTCCTGCAGGCTCCTCTCTTCCTGTCTTCCCCCTGCAACAGCGTCTCTGTGTCTCTGTGTCTTGATGAGTCATCAGAGCAGTTTACTGAAGACATCTGTGCATGTGCCGGGGGGAGTGGCCAGCGGGAAATTCAAATTTTTTGTTTTGAATTCAATACAAAGTAGCCACTATCTTTTGATTGTGATGTTGGACTCTGTGTTGTCCCTTGTTTCAAAATATATCACACCCGGGATGTTTATCAAAAATCATAAAAACCTCAGATTTTTGTGTTTTTTATTTAAAGTTTATTATTAAATTTAATTATTATTATGACATGATTTTGTGTTTCAAACTTTATTTTACTAAGATTCTTGTTAGGACATATTCTGGTGAGTTATGCCTAATAATTACAGGCCTACAATCAAAAAAAATTTTCATTGAAAAAAATGTCCTGCTTTTTGACATATAAATCCAGAAAGAAATGAACCGCTAGGGAGGTTAATAAGTCACGCCCCTAATATTGGTTAAACTACAGTCCTGCCACGTCCTTGTGTCAAGTTTTTCAAAACTCATGCATGTTTTCATGCATTGTTTTCTAAAACTCATTCATTTGAATAGACATCCCAATTCACTACATTGCACAGAAATTTAGAGCCTGCTGTATTTTTTTTTAATGTTAAGCGTACAGAAACATATAGTTGTCTGTAGTCATGCGTTGCACTGTAGTTCGCTGGTAAGATATGATTGGGGTGCCATTCACAATGAATGCATGTCATGTGTGTAGCCAAATAAACATTTTCACATGGAAATGGCTGTGTATCGGCATTCACATTGGTGCCACTACTAGCTCTTTGAATATGGTTCCTTTCATACAGAGCCTGCTTTATAAATATAGCTATGTTTGAAAATGCATTTACTTTTTTTATTAGGTTTTTCAATCTTCAATTATATATCATTAAAATAAAAGGAAACATCTGAAGGATCATTATAACTGTGATTGAGCTGAATTACATCAGCAGTTCTATGAGATTCTCATTATTTGCTTAGAGTGAATGAAAGAAGATTTGATTAGAAGAAAAGTTTGCTTGATTGGGTTTCATTGTACTATGACATTGTGGCAGTACTTTCAGCTCTGCTGTGGTTAAGCTGCGGCATGTCACTGTGCAGATAGAATAGTGGGGGTGATGCAGCATTTCGCCTCACTGCAGTTACTGCTCAGCTAGGATGTACTTTATCCGCTTACACGATTGGCTGAACATCAGGGGGGCTGGTGACACATCACTGCGGATTACTTGATTGTTGTTCACAACAAATGCTGCTTCTTCTGACCTCAACTTGCCTCTCACATTTGACTTTAGTACTGTGTTAGTCCTTTGAACCTTTATTAGATTTACCTGGATTCTGTGTATTCTGTAAGTATAATAGTGCCAGGTTTAGCTCTGTTCAGTGCAATGTTAAACGCTTAGCTGCTTCTAGCAATGTGCAGGCTTATTCCATTATTAGTTGCTGCCTGTCACCCCTTCTTAGTGTTTAATATGGAAAGCAGGTCATTCAGGATAAAAGCTGTTGGTAAAATGATAAATATTTTATTAGCGCTATTAAAACTCTATGCAAGCAAACTGAAAAGGCAAAGGTTTTTCAGGCTAAAGGCAAAGCATTTATAGAAAAATGGTGTTCCTGGTTTTCTGTTTACAGGTGGCAAAATCTATAGGAATCCAATCAGTTAGGGAGTTGGACACTACAATTTCCTTAATTGACGGAGCATTTTCTCTGTTGGACTGGTTAGGTCAACATGAGCTCAGTATGGTGGAGAGTGATCAGCTCCAAAAAGCACAGAATGCATGTAACAACATGCATTGCTGAACTGATAACTATTTGGGTTTCTAGACTGCTTTATAATGTATCTTGATTTTCTGATAGGTAAATCTCTGCACGTGTAATGGCTTATTTGACCTTATCTGGACCTCCTTGCCACAAACAAATTTAAAGGATTTTTTCAATAATTTTTTTTTTCAATTATAAAACAGATGGGATAAAAAGAGATAACATTTTGCTACATGGGACGGCAGACTCATTTGGTAGAAAGGAGCTGATGTCATATATGTGTAAAGATTGGAAGTGTTTTTTAGGGGTGCTTTCCCTTTTAGTTTGAGTCTTTATTGGCTTTCCTTGTCTGCCAGTGAGCTTTATAGATCACTTATAGCAAATCTAAAATTGTGATTTGTCCCTGGAACAGGCGTAAATAAGGAATATTCCAATGTTTTTAATTGGGGCACCTGATTCTGTAATACTTTAGGAGATCTTTTCATATATCCTGTTCTGTTACCAATACAGGAAGATAAGGAAAATCTCACCAACAGGACCCCATCCCCCCCAAAGATGACTTTCATTACTGAAAAGCTGACATTATTCCTTAGGATTTCCTATCAGGTACCTAGCAAAATGATGAGTGACAAGGGGTCTTGGAACATTCAGCCTAATCCAACAGGACCCATTGTGAACTATTATATTACTAACAGCTGTGGATTCCTCTACTCTCTGACCTTCTGTAGTAAAGAAATTCAAAACACCCCAACACATTCAGATTGTGGGTGCGTTTTTTCAGATTGCAGTAAAAGGAAATTTTGTTGAAGCAAAGGTTTTAATAAAAAGTTTTTTTTTTTCTTTTTATCTTATGGGTGACTCATGTTTAAATTGTAAGGTTAACAATTCACTTCCGGGACAAAACTGAAAGTCTATAAAAAAAAGTCTGTAACAAACTTAATTTAAAACAAGGTGCATTAACAGTTGGTGACTTTTACATGCAAATTTTACTGAACCTCTTCTTTAATGGCATTTTTCAATTTCTATTCAAAAGATCCCCAAAAAATCATAATTAAAGTAAAGTAAAACTTCCTTTTTTTCACTTCACTTGAGCTGTAAAAAACAGGACCCAACAATACTTCATGAAATGTCATTAATTTTGTTCTATATATATATATATATATATATATATAAAATGTAATATATCCATATATTAAATAAAATCTGTCAACACATTTGTATGATAACATTCTGATGGATAATCTTATAAAACATGTTAGAACACCTGTCCTATTTTTAATGCTGTGCCTCCAGATACGTTAGACATGGCACGTGCACAAACAGTCACTCCTGTACAAATCTAGCAGAATTTGTTAAAAAAACAAACAAAAAAAAACAAACTGTAGACTACAATAAGATATAATGAATATTTGGGAAATATTACAATACCTGTAGACATTTGTACTTGGAAAAGTGCACCGCACAGGACTAGTAATAAACACACTCAACACACTCATAGGTTTTTAACTAATAATATTTTACATGTCACATATAATCTAATAATTAAACCAGCAAAAGAATGATAATGGTAATAAACTTGTAAAGACACGTAAAACCAGATATGTTTTGAAACATGTTTAGATGAAGTTGTGTTGAATTCCTTGGTTAAATGTATATGTATCCTTTTCTTTACAGTCGGACAGCAACACTAGCTTCCTGAAAGCTGCTCGATCGGGCAATGTTGATAAAGTACTGGAATATCTTAAAGGAGGAGTGGATATAAACACCTGCAATCAGGTAAGTAAATAGTTTTTCTTCTATAAATAAAATAAATGATATCATTAGCCAGTGTACCAGGTGAAAGCCAAATTTCCAGCCCTTGGGATTTATTCTCATTCTGGGGCAGGTACATCAAGTTCAGTAAACTAGATCAGGTGTGAAGATTCCTTGGGGATGGATGATTTCTCATGAAGAAAAATGCCCAGCTCATGCTGAGCCAGGTGAATTGTGTAGTGACAGATATTACTTCACATAAATAAAATCGATGCTTGCTGTTTTATAATGCAAAGAGCGAGCAGTATTACCCCATTGAAACCAAAGACAAATCAGCTTTTATTAGTTTGACCACCAGAGAAGGTTTTTACAATATAGGCAATGTGTTTTTCTTTGAGAACAGATATTACAAAGTGTAAATTTTTCATTTGCAATAAAAGTTTATTTTTTTTAACTAACACGGGCCACAATTTTATGTCATTTGTCTGTAGATTTCATAGAAACTAAAAGCAATATTGCAAAAAAAAAAAAAAAGTAAACTGTTTATTGACAAATAAACTTGCTTATATTGGAAATGTAAAAATAACTCCAAAGTGTCCGTAAGAGGTATGCAGATACCCAGGGAACTGAAATAGTTGACTACTAGTAGTAGTTGTAACTAATGTCCCACTTTGAACTTTTGAGATTTAGGCAGGTGAGTATGGCAGAAAGGGACAGGCGATGTTACTTATCCAATAACTGCCGTGTGCCGAGAAATGAATGAACTCCTGCATGCCTGGCACAGTCAGTCAAGATGGCTGAAGGATGTCTTTGGAAAGTAAAGTGATTATTTGCCTGGTTGTTATTTTATCCCAGTGGCTGTAAAATATTTACTGACCTAAACAATTTTGTATATCAAAAAATTTAATAAAAGTCATAAGCATTTTTAAGCAAAATTATCAAGCACTTTAGCAAGATTGACAGGGAGTTACCATTTTAGAAGGAGACTTAAGCAATTGTAGACTCAAAGGACATGATTTATTAAAGCTCTTCAAGGCTGGAGAGGAAACACTTTCATCAGTGAAGCTGGGTGATCTAGCAAATCTGAAATGGATCTGGTCCAAGATTGAAAACTTTTTCTAACAAATCACAAATGAGCATTCCAGGTTTGCTGGATCACCCAGCTTCACTGATGAAAGTGTATACCTTCCAGTCTTGGAGAGCTTTAATAAATCATGGCCCCATGTTTCTCTCATGGCATATGCCTTTAAAGATAAACCAAATAAATATGGTAAAGTAAACCAGTTTGCATCACAGCTCGTATCAGGTTCAACAATGTGCTCATAACAATGAACTTCTTAAAACTAATAACATTGCAATATAATAATAGTAAAAAAACAACAACATTATAATAAGCCCCATAGTTCATTGTATTCCAAATAATGCAGTTAAATATGGTTTAATACTAAACGCCAATCATAAATTAACTGATCTTACTACAGTAAATCATGCTCTGGTTGCCATGATTTATTACACTCTGTATGTAATGGTAGCATTTTCTCCTGGTCACATTTTTAAACAAATGTTCATCAGTGCTCCCAATTTATCCTCTTTGCACTGCTGAAAATTAAAGAATATTCTGCAGTGTGTTTATTACATACCAAAAGGGGCCCAAGAAAGGACAATTAGAACAGCCGACAAGGTCATGGGCACCTAATTTTTATTGATGGGAGGGGAGTTAACTCATCTGGTCCGTTCAGAAGTTGTACCTTGTAATGGTGCTGTGTACTTTGGAAAGCACAAACAGCTGTGCACAGTACATTAGAATTATGCTTCCTACCCTTTATTTAGGGAGGTGAATAGGCAACTTTTGATTAGAGCTGTTTGTGATTTTAACCTTTATAAATGTTACCATTTAACTGAAAGGTATTTCAGTAATAACTATAGAAAAAAAAGTTAGAATTCCAATGAGCTCTGCACATACACACACTAATAGTCAAAATTAGCACTGCACCCTTCTTTAGACCTTGACATTTCTAAATACATTCAGTGGAAGAAATCTGGCATGTGATTATCACATACTGTAACTGCTGACAGTGTTAAATATGTAAAAAAAAATGTATTGTTTATTCTTAAACATTTATAATAAAATGTAAAACATCTAAAATAAAATGTAAAAACACTAAAAGCTTTTTTTTCTTAAACTGAATGTGAAAAAAGAAGAGTCTGTTAAGAAGAGAGTTGTTAATAGGTATCAACAGTGAAGGCTGTCCTTTGGCCTCATTTTCCTAGTTCTTTAACCCCCTGGGCGTTTCACTGATGTCTGGATTTCTGTACCAAAAGCGGTAAATTGTAGACCTGTAACTTACAGAAATATGTCCGAACAATGGTCTAGTAGATATTCTGAATATAATAAAGTTTGAAACACACAATTAATGTAAAAAAAAATAATAAAATTAAATAAACATAAAAATCAGCTTAAACTAAAATGCATAAATATAAAAAACAGAAAATTCAATAATTCGGTATACTGTATAGTACTATATTTTTCTAAAACACCTCCCTAGTGTTGTAAATTTTAAAACAGAGTCCAACGTCACATACCTATAGACAAAACCACATAAACATAAATATATTTTGTATTATTTTGTATTGGACTGGATACAGGACTTTGTATTGAATCCAGTACAAAATATTTGAATTTCCCGGTACGACCCCTGTTGACGGGCGTATGCACGCACATCATCAAGAATCACAGAGGGACGTGTATGCGAACGCCGAGTGTTCTAATTCTTTGCGTACTTCCATGCAAAAAGCGTTACATTTTTTTGCATGGAAATTTATTTTAGATTGTAGGTGATAAAATTTTTCAGGCATAACTGACCAAAATTTGTTCAAAATGTATTAAATTTAATAATAAACTTTAAAAAAATTTTTTATAAAA
>NC_092860.1:94192246-94195079 GCF_032062135.1 Pyxicephalus adspersus
ATAAAGATTTCTTTGTATTGGACAGCTTTTTTGTATTGAATCCAATACAAAGTGATTTGAATTTCCCGCCCCACCTCCCGCCCGCACCAACGTCACCGGGAACCCCCGGAGATCGTCAGTGCACACGCTGGGAGAAGAGGACGGATGTCTCCGGAAAAGCTGCCGGGACAAGGTAAGTATTTTTTTCAGTTGTAATCTGATTGTCATACAATGTTGCATGACAGTCAGATTGCAGTGTAACGCTTGTTTCTATTTTTAGCTACCCTGAACCTGGTAGGGGGTAAACGCTTGTAGCTGGAGTTGTAGCTGCTGGGATCTCTATACTTCTGAGTTGTTAGTAAGATCTTCTCCAGCTGATCAGCATTGTGTGAGTTCATAGCTTTATTCTCTCCAGTAACAGTTTTTGGCATAGTCACAAGTTGCTGGGAAATGGATTGTAAGTCCAAAAATTATTTATTACATTTTGACAGAGTGTAATCAACACAGCTAAATCCAACACATTTTAAGCACTCCAGGATCCCCCATCATCACTGTTCCAAAAATATATCTACCTGTATGTATACTGTATAATATATAAATACTGCATATCTAAGAAAAAGTCTGCAAACCTCTGCAGGCAGTATTATGTTCTGGAGTTGCTTCAGTTGGTTGGGTGTAGATTCAGCAACAGTATAGGCCCAAAATTGAGGACAGCAGACTACCTAATTATACTAAATGAAGGTTTTTCCATCTATTTATTTTTTCGTCCTTGATGGCATCGGCATATTCCAAGTTACAATGCCAGAATTTATCTGGCTCTAAGAGTTGTTCAGAGAGTATGAGGCATCATTTTCACACAAGGATCGGCTACCATAGCCAAGACTTTAACCCTTTTGAGAGTCGTTTGAATTTACTGGGGAATGCTTTATGACTTTATGTATCATTAATACAAGATCTTGGCGAAAAGTAATAAAAGTTGTGAGATTGCATAAGTTTATTGAAACTATTCTTCAGGGAATATTTGCCATAATCATAGCTAAAGATGGCCCAATCAAATTTTAGAAAGCCTTTTTTTTTTAAGTCTGGCAGTACATCTTTTATTTATCCCTAATAAAGGGGGACTCCTGGATTCCAAAGTATATTGGAATTTCTTTGTGTTATGTACACTCTGTTGAAAACACAATAAAAAATGTTGTACCCCTAACCTAAGCTTTGGCACATTATCTCTATCAACATCACTCCACATTATATTGTTTCATATTACAAAATAGGAAATAATATATCCAAACCTTCTTTATAGTTCACATAAAAATCTATGAGGAGAGGAAAGGGGTTATTACTTTAGGAAATAAAGAAATGGGTGTATAATGAGTACCCTACATTAATAGAACTCTAGGTGGAGCTAATTATGCTAACATTTCACTGCGCAGGCAACAGACCCAGGGCAGATAATGAATGTTATAGCACACCTACAAAATGTTGAAGATACAGAAATGTGGTAAAATAGTGAGTTGTCATATCCTGTTTTGGTAACAACACATTCTTATAGACAGGAGTGCATGTGTCATGAAGGATAACATAAATCTTATTTTAGTTAAGCAATGATATTGGTAATTAAGCATTTATCTCAATAATTTATTCAACTTATGAACCAGCAGGTAAATCTGATGGAAGCATGTAGCACATAAGATTCCATTTCTAATCTTTTAGTTTTTGTTTTTTTTTCTGTCACATTGTTCACTGGCTTCAATACATTATTATGCAGTGACTTTGAGCAAACATGTAAAAAGGGCACTTTTAAAGCAGCACAGCCAGACAAATATAATTTTAGGTGGAGGTTAGCAGTAGCAACCTAACCAATTGCTTAAGGAAAGGGATTTTATGATTTGTGAATGATTCCAGACCAGAGTCTCAATCAGAAAAGAAAGCATTGATTGTTTTAAGATTTGTTAGTTTGAACCTTAACATTTTTTCTTTCTCAGAGAGATCATGTGAAATTTACTGCAGCTGCTAAAAATATTCATTCATTAAGTGCTATTCTGAGCCTCTGGGGGAAGACACAAGATCACTGAGTAATGACATTAATAGTACTTTCTGCGTCTTCTAAAATCTTCAGTGTTTTTAGTTGCATTAATTAACTTGTTTTAGGCATTTTTCTAATTGCTTGTTTAAGCACAGCATCTCCGTTTTTGCAGCGGTGGCAAAAAGTTTTTTGGTGTCATCAACAATTTAATAAATACAGTTTACTTTGCCATTTAATCAGTATTCATCAATTTAGAATCTCAATCTCAAATGGGGTAATGTCCAATCTATTTTATTTTAAAGTATATGTTTCATGAGCGAGAGTTCACATCCGGTCAATAAAAGATTTCAATAGACAGTGTGGGGGAGAATTAGGGCAAGACTTGTACATTGGCTGCATTTAGCTTTTACAGTATATTTATCTGTTACACATTGCACATTACCTTATAGTAGTTTTAGGACCCTTTTTTCCTGATGCAGTTACCACGTGTAAGGACTGGTCAGCTGCAATATATTACATTTGTGTTCCTGGGGTTGTTAACATCACAGTAAGTGATGCTGATGATTTTATGGATAGATTTGTGAATGTCAAAATATGTCGGACTGAAAGACTTACTTTCTACTGAACCAAAAGCTAAAGGAACTAATACAAAAACTAAAGGAAGCAATACAAAGCAAATAATAATAACATTAATAACACTGGGGAACAATTTTGAATAAATATTTTGTTGACTTCAATTTTTAGGTCAATTTATACTAAAATAGGTATGCTGATTCTGAAAGTGCAGTTAGATTTCTTCTATTATTATTATTATTATTATTATTATTATTA
>NC_092860.1:94196472-94221481 GCF_032062135.1 Pyxicephalus adspersus
AGTTTGGAGACATATGGGAGTAGGGAGATAGGACGGTAGTTGGAGGGTAGGGAGGGGTCCAGTGAGGGTTTCTTTAGGATAGGGAGAATTATGGCATGTTTAAAAGCTGAGGGGTATTTACCAGTAGAAAGAGAGAGGTTGAATAGTTCGGTTAGTGCAGGGGCCAGGGTGGAGGAATGGGCACGGAGTAGATCAGAGGGGATTGGGTGAAGTGGACATGTAGTAGACTACAGTAGTAGTCTGATAGTAGTTGATTTTAAAATGGAATGTTTCCTTCTTGGTCAGCAGCGCGGATACACCAAGTATCCCTGTTATCTGTTCATGTGGGACAGCAGAGCTTGTGAGAAGCATTGGGTGGAAAGGAATTGGCCTCCAGAATCTGCCCTAAAACCAGGGGATCCAAACATTCCACATGAGCCACTTGTTGATAAAAAGAATATTATATTCCTGTGAAACATGAAACTGGGTCTTATAAAGCAGTTCGTTAAAGCTTTGCTAACTGAAGTAGATAGTTTCAAGTACTTCATTTTGGCATTTCCTAGCCTGTCATTTGAAAAATTAAAGTCCGGTGTTTGATGGTCCACAGATTCGGCAGCTCATCAAAGATGAACATTTCATCAGGACGTCAGAAGTTCAAATGGATGCTTGGTTATCATTCAAAACCATTGGTTATCATTCAAACCAAAACACAAAAATTGTCCACAAACTCTTGGAGATCTACAAAATGCTTGGTTGCAATATGAGCGCTAAGGTGCATTTTCTGCATAGCCATCTTTCTAACTTCCAGTCAAACCTTGGTGCAATCAGTGATGAGCAAGGTGAACGATTCCACCAAAATTTGAAGGTCATGGAAGGACGGTATCAGGGTAGATGTGATGGGTAGATGAGCATCCGGCGGGATTGTCCTAACACTGAACACTCCTGGAAAAGCTATAAGCGTAAATTTTACCGCTTACCCAATTATTTTCAAATGTTTTACTGTAAAAAAAAGTCATAGAGTAACAATAAATCCTCTGTATGAACAAAAGAAATTTAAATAAACAGAACAATCAAGTTATTTCAATATTTTTCATTGTATGTAAAATTTGTATGTTTTTTGACAAAAATCGAAGGTACCCTGTATCATAAAAACTGAATGTGATAGCAAAATACTGGGGTCATTTCTGGATTTACCACCCAAAAATTTGTAAAAAACAAGTGTAAGAGCTAACCCAACAAAAAATGCCTTCCCCAGTGTAATTAGAAATGTCTAAATGCACTGCATCATGACACAACAAGATTGATCTTTAAAAATACCTACACAATACCCAATCTACCAATCTACCTGGAATTCACCTCTGCTGTAGTTAATATACACAGGCCTGCTACATCATACAAATACAAATGTTTGCAGGAATTATATTACAAGAAATGGTCACATAACATATTAATACTTTTTTGTTATTTAAAAACTTCCAGTTTTGCAACAGTTTAAAATTAATGCCTTTTTTTTAGTAAGATTAAAAGCATCTGAAATTAAATATTTTGGATTTGTTAAACAGTGTCTTTGTGCTGTAAAAGAGGTGACATCTAACAAACCATAAGTAGTAAAAAGATTTAACGCTGCCATTTTAATCTGTTTGTATTTGCCTTGTCTAGTTCCTTCCTCCTTTATCAATATGCCATTAAAATGAAAGTAAAACCTTTCCTTTTTTATTACATACCTCATGTTAGTCCCATGCTGTGCTTTTCTAGTAAATGCAGGCAGATAATGGCTAGTAGGAGGGACTGTCAAAGTTCTATACATAGCTTTCCATATCATCACAGGGCCCTGTATCAATATTCCTCTCAAGACCCCACAGCTCCAATACAAGCAGTGGACTGGATCTTGGGAGAAATTATTTAACTATCAAAATGCTCGGATTGGTGGATGTCAGTCTAGAGGAGTGGGTATTTCTATGCAGACTGCAATGGCAGGCAGACCGTTCTACATAATGGCAACATCTGACTTGCTGCAGTTTCTAATGCACATTGTCACTATGAATGCATTATAAGAACATACAAGCAAAACACTCTTCTCTTCTAACTCTGTTAATTAATATATTGCTGTTCTTTATTTTTTTTAGAATGGACTCAATGCTTTGCATCTTGCTGCCAAAGAGGGACATCTCTATCTTGTTAATGAGTTGCTGGAAAGGGGATCTTCAGTGGATTCTGCTACCAAGGTAAGGTAAAAATTGAAATGTAAATAAAATGGCTTACTGGTGGGCAAACAGCTGAAGTATAACAAAATATGTGTTACAAACAGGCATAGCAGAGTTTTAGACATTAAATTGTGTGCAAATGTATTTTCTTTTTAGCTTTAAATAAATCTCTGAGAGGTTTATTATCCTTCAGATGTGTTTATTTTTATCTCTGTACCTTCCTGGAAAATCATCATTTCTGTATGTCCAGTGACCATTGTTCCAGGGAACCACTGAGGAAATGTCCATAATGTTGAGTTGTGACCAGAACAGGAGTAGAAGAGAAATCCTCAAATGGAGACACTTGTTCAGATGACAACTGTCTAAAAGAAGATTTCCTTCCCTCTTAAGAGACCTCCTATCAATCATTTCCCCTTTTTTCCATAGGAAATAAAGTGAGGGGAAATATCCCAAATAGGTCCCAGGTAGCAAATACAACTGCAGGGGTTGTCAACATTCCTGACTCAATCTAAAAAAACAAAACATATTTAGACACGAAACATAAAAGACATATGACTGAGTTAGGGACATTAGATTGTGGGCTTCTTTGAGGGACAGTTAGTGACATGACTATGGACTTTGTGCAGCGATGCGTAATTTGTCGGGGCTATATAAATACTGAATATTATTAATAATTTAGATCCTTTGGCCCTTGCCCTTGCCAAGTGTTCATGTGACATATTACTCCTCTAGTGCATCAAGGCTGCTGTCCTTGCATAACCTCCTCCCTATCTTACCCACTTTACAATCAAAATATTGGTGTAGGCTAGGAAGAAAGGTGGACATACATTAGCCTGCTGCTGATAAATGTAGGGACATGAAGCAGTGCAGGAACACTTGGAAAGAGCTTCTTGCAGAGATAACTGTTATGGCCCTTGGGCCTTGTACATATTACAAAGCCATTTTTGTTTAGTATTCAGGACTTGCAATCTGATAATATGGTACTAGTACATCATTGTCAAATAATTATAATAATACATGTACAGTATACATGTATTATGCTAAATGTATGGCAATTTATTGTGTATCACATTTGTAAATTGAAGCTTTTAATTGATATAGCTGTTCAGATGCTATTATGAAATTAATTGTTTTTTTTTATTGCAGTTTATCACATAATTTTGTTTTCTTTTGTGTAAGATTATTGATGCCTACAAAGCTGGCTTACCTTTTATTCTATGTATTTTTACGGGTAATGTTTTTGGGGTGTGGCATAAGATGTAAATATACCCATAGTCAACTCTTTTTTTGTCAAAATATATATGCTGAATGAATAATAATCTTTAGCTCAGCAACTGTATATGCCTTTTTCAATGATTTTAGCAAACATTACATCTGATTCTGTTCTGTAGATATTGACATCAGCTATTCCAGCACATCTCCTTTATTCTGAGCAGACGCGTATGCCTGCTATAGTCACAAGATTACGGCCGGCCGGTGATGAAACAGAGACCAGGGCACTCTCCTGGCATCCCTTTACGTGTGTAACATTATTCAAAAGTATCCCAGCATGAAACTCCTTTCTTGGGATCCCAGTTATTTGATATTAGGTCTTATGCAGAGGTCTAGGGAAATACATTTTTGGGCAAGTTTAGACAATCAAGGCTGAAAATAGAAATGGATGTCAAAACAATATTTAAATTCAATTTCATAAATATAAAACATAGATATAAAAGTGATAATAGCTGATTCTATCTTTTCAGAAAGGGAACACTGCACTGCACATCGCATCTTTGGCTGGGCAGGTAGAAGTGGTGAAGACTCTGATCAAGCAAGGAGCCAATATCAATGCCCAGTCCCAGGTACTGTAATAAATGTGACTTTGTTATAATTGTCTGATTACCTGTACTGTAATACTATCTATTGTAAAAAAAGTATTTATAACAAATTCCAGAAATAAGATCTGTGTAACTTAAAATAAATAATTAAGTGACTATTGATGATAAATATTACATGTTTGTTAAATCATTACAAATCCTCCGTCCTTCTACCACTTATGATTTTTAAATTTTAAATTGTCACTTGCAATGCTGGGACATATGTGTCATAGCAGCAGGGGTTATAAATGTAAATTTAATGAAAGCATCAGGGTGATTCATGAAACTTCTGTGCATATGAAGTGTTGTTGGGGGGTTAGGTCATTTGTTATCCTAAAGTGAACCAGACCTGGACTGAAAGAGTAGCATTAAAGATTACTATTAAAGACATCTTTATTATTTAACATAATAAAGTTGTTAGTCTTCAGACTGATCTCTTTGGCCCCATGTAGTCTCCTGAATTCTAGGCCAAAATATAGCTGGTCCCATTAGTACCAGTTAATGATCCAATGCACTCCACAAACTATCTGAGTTCTGTTAACCATGGTCACCCCTTTGTGGTTTTTAAATCGGTATTTTTTAGTGGCCCTAAAAAGTACTGGGTAAGTGTATTTACAGTTTAGGAGTCCTGTCTGATAAATATTGCTAGCATTTGTATTTTCCAACAACAGCTTTCATATTATTATTTGGCTTGGCATTTTCAGAGATGTAGGAATACTGAAAGCTGTCTGTCATAGATCCATAGAATGAACTCCAAACTGAAACATTAAAGTGTGACCTTTAACAAGTCGCTGCTATTGTCCTGAATGACTTGGAAGTGCAGTATGGTAACTTGTACACTAGGTACACTCGTGACATGTAACTAAGAGACAGAATTTGCCTTCAGTCTAAGATTTATGTTCAATAATTCTCGGCAAGCTCATAGCAGATGGCATGTTTACTGTTTAGAAAGGTGTATGTTACATTCACCCTGCAGCAAAAAAAATGGAAATTTACAGAATACATATTAGAAGTAAAGCTGTGCTGCTTACTTGCAGTTTGCTTCAGACAACAATACAATTTAGACTTTACAAAGTTTTTATAGAAAATATGTATGTACTTATGTGTGTACCAATAGTCAATTCAATGTCATTTTTATTTTATTTTTTCCAATAAATTAATCAGTAAGTGGTGAGGTAAGCAGTGGTTAAAAAAAAAAATTAACCATTGTAGTTAAAAGTGGCTCAGCCATTTTTTACTGACTCTCAGATAGCAGACATTTTTCTGTTATGCTAGTTTTTATTTGCAACCAAAATGCCAATAAACAACAATGCATACAATAGCATATATGAATTGAATACAGATATGTTCAAAAGGTAATTACATTTAAAAGAAACACAAACATATATAAAAATAACAACAAATGAAGATATGAATATTATCCTAAAACTGAAGATAAAACAGAAAGGCAGATTGAGGTGCAAGTGTTTTACATTTTTTTTTAGCATAAAATTGACAAGGGACAAAAGATTGGGCAGGGAGAAAAAATGGCGTGTATGCATATATATTATATAAAAAATGTTGTTATGTTTACTTGGTACATAAGGTAAAGCACCTTTGGCAACAATTACATCCTTGGGTCTTTCTGGGTGTAATGCAAGCTTTGTGGGATTTTCTGGCATTCTTCTTTAAAAATCCTCTCAAGCTCAGTCTTGTTGGATGGGGACTATTGATAGACAGCCATTTTTCTCTCCAGAGATGTCCGATAGGAGAGATAGTCAGGGATTTGGCTGGGCCACCCCAGGACATTCACAACTTTATTCCTAAGCCACTCTTGTGTTGTCTTTTCTTTGTGCTGTGGGTCATTTCCATGTTGGAGGGTGAACCTTTGGACCAGGCTAAGGTCCTAAACACTGTGGAATAGATTTTCATTGATGATATCTGGATGCTTTACTCCATTTAGCTTTACCTGCCCCAAACAAACAATCAGGCACCAGAAAGGAAGTGCCCATCCAGGGGGATTTTGAAGGTGTGATATATTACATGAGGAAATTATATTGTACAACATAAAAGCTGCATTTCATTTCAATCTAAATAAAATATATATTTTTTTAAAAACACTTTATCAAACATCATTAGATAATGAATGACTTTGATATACATAGTGTACAGAGTACCATGGGTAAGGCTTGATGTATCATGAACCAAAACACCTGTGTTCTCAGTGAGGGTATGACAACCCTCAAGGGTATGCCAAAAATGCTCCTCTTTCTTTTTGCTTGTTGTAGATGTTTATGCATACTGTTGTTCATATTCTCCTGAAGAAGCAGTTTAATCTACAAAGCACATTGAGAAATTTAGGGGTGGGTTGTCATACCCTCCCTGTGAACACAGGTGTTTTGGTTCATGATACATCAAGCCTAGCACGTTACTCTGTATACTATGTATATAAATGTCATTTATTAACTAATAATGTTTGATAAAGTGTTTTAGAAAAAATATTTTATTCATATTGAAAAAAAACAGCTTTTATGTTGTACAATATAATTTCCTCTTGTAATTTATCACACCTTCAAAGTCCCCCCTGGATGGGAACTCCCTTTCTAGCAATTGTTAGATGCTGTATCAAGAAGCATTGATAATGTTATTTGGACATCCCATAAATTTGCAGGGGCCAAATTCAGATAGAAATGTCTAAGTTTAAAGATAAAGACAGCATTCATTTTTTTAATTGAAGGATTTTGTATTTTATTTAAAATATTTACAAATATACAATAATTACAAATTACAAAGAAATTCAGAAACGGATCAAATGCTGTTTTGTTCCTTTTAGATGGGATTTTTATTTTAGATGTTAGTTTTATTTAATTCTGTAAGAAATACAAATTGCAAACTATGTTTTAGAATAAGTGCTTTTTGATACTCTGTATTTGATGGCAGTTATTAAGCTGTAACATTTTTAAAATTATTTTTACTTGCTGGTTTAAACTTGAATGTTGTGAACAATTAAATGATACTGCAAATGTTTCTACTGATATACGTGATGTACTGCAAAGTAGGAACACAGGTCCTGCAGGGTTGCCGACATCTCATATAACTTGTTTTGCGGCTTTTTAACCACAGCATACTTGCTTATAAAGCCTGTTCAGCATAGTGGGATAGACTATTGTCATTTAATCATTAGAACAATTGAACATGGATGAAGAGTGTCTAGGAAGTGTGTTCCCATTGAAGTTACTCTTGGGATTCTATAAGCCACAAACTGCATGTTTTGGCAGGTCTTTCCTTATATCTGGTGTTAAGCACGAACAGGATTAAAATAATTGTCATAGCTGGGTTTACAGTTAAAAGTAAAACATGATTACAATCACCAGTAATCTAACAGTAGAGGAATCTTCATTTGGCAATGGGTAACCTAGCCCCAAGGGATTTTCATTGGATTATTGTGGAACTCTTCCAATAATGTTCTCTAGTTTATAAGCAGAAACTGCTCATAGTCCTCAGCTGTAGAGGTCACAGTGAAAAATACAAATATACAACATTATAAAAGAGAAGAGCTCAGTGTTACCAGCTGGTTTTGTGTAACCCACAATAATGCTATCTAGTGTACCCTTTACAGGGGATTATTAGATTATACGGGCATATGTACATGCCCATCACCCAAGAAAGAAATATGCAGCATGTTTTTGCTACTTCTGTGTTATTCAGACTTCTTTCTGAGTGAACTCACTTCTTCTTTACGTTGCTAAAATGCTTTACAATGATTCTATATTGCTGTGAGCTACCTTTGTATTTACATTGACATGAACTGGAAAGAAAAGCCGTGTAAATGCCAGTGCACATTACATTGGTAATATTAGGATTTTCTGTCATTCTCTTAGAAAGTAATACGGTATAAATTATAAAGATTACTAGCAAAAGTGTGCCTGTTCTACAGTAGAACAGAAGTGGGGAGCAAGCACAATGGGTGATATAAGGGGTTAGAGGGTGGCAAAAAGAGGGGTGCAGGAGTCGTATTTTGTCTGAGAAGTTGGAGGGGAGAGAATGCACAGCAAATGCTGTGAGAAAGTTGCACAGGAGAACAGAGTTTAGGTATGGTGAGTGGTATGATGAGTGTCGATATGAATAGTAAAATATGGACACAGGCACAGTGAGTTGTAGGGGAAGGGGGCATGGTGGGTGGTGAGAGAAAAGGGGCACACACTGGGCAATGAAGGCAGGTTTAGTAAGTACAAGCATGGTCGGTGGTTTTAAAAGCGAGGTGGACAGAGATAGATGCATTAGGCTGTGAAAGAATGCATACACAATGAGTTGTGTGAGAAAGAATAGAGACAGGAGTGCAGTTATAGTGAGTGATATCAGAAAAGGAGGACTAGGCATGGTGGGTATAGAGCAAAGTGGGTCCACAAGGTAAAGAGTAGAGAGAAGGAAGCCAGGGGCAGAATATGTGCAGAAAAGGTAAAGTGGGGCAATTCCTGTATAGCATACTGGCTTGCTCTGAAACAAGTTTTTCTAACTCAAAATTAGACACAACAGATACACATACTCTACTGCCACAAAGAGAGACTCTGAAAAAAAGGCATTATGCATTATAAGGAGATAAAAGTGTGTGGAGAAAACAAATATGTACATAATTATATGTAATTTATTATTATTAGGGACAAGGAATGAAGAAGAACACCATGCAACACATGACATTCAAAAAAATAAACATCACAGGCAGTGCTTTTCTTTTTACCAGTAAACCCTTCCTCATCAACAGTTAAAACAAACCTTTCCTTAAAAATAATGAGGCTGTCATTGCTGACCTGTTTTAGTTGCCAAGCCTTTTCAGTGACACACATGAAGTAAATATGTAGATATAGTACTTTTGTGACAAGTTCGGAGGCATTTAGTTGAGCTGCATACTCATTCTGGGTGAGTGATTCAAGCAGTATTAAATGCACAGTTGAAATTAAATTAAATGGACAGTTGAACCTCCTGATTAGAAGGGCTATCCCTTATTCAAAACTAAACCTGAGCACATCTTTCTGCACATTATTTCTGGAAGGTGCTGGACGCCAGCCTCTTCTAGACTCTTAAAGAATATTAGAGTGACATTACCTTGCAACACAGTAGACTGGGTGGTCAGGTTCTGTCTAAATGGGGCATGATTCAAGGGAAAGTTATTCTATATATTGCATCAGCTGAAAAGCTGCATCATAAATAAAAAAAGATATTGTTTTATGATAGTGCTCTCATTATTGATATGCTTACTAGAAAATACTTTTTGCTGACCTAGTCCAAAAACCCAGATGGTGCTGTTGTATTTGCTGATTATCACTTTTTCTGTGTTGTCTCTTTTATACATATAAAATAACAGTCTGTTTTAGTTTTGCAATATACGCTTAAAATACCCTTTTAACAGAGATGGCATTTGACACTTGCCACTTGAGCACATGAAAAAATAAATAATCAGAAGTTATCTTCAGTAAAAACTGAATGCCAGAATCAGCAAAATAATTAAAAAAAATTCAGTCCAAAAAAACTACATTAGAAAAACCCAAAATGTCAATAAGTAATAACAGGTTTATGTAACAGGGTGGTGTAAAATGCTATGATTAACTTTCCAAATTTTATAGTACATTTATATTTTAAACTAATGTACTCAATTTATGCAAAATGTAAAATTAGGGTGGTTGACATTAGATGGTTTTCTTTGCACTTAAGATATGTGCACTGTAAATCAGTAATAGGATATTACTATTACTTTCTTTACCTTCTTTAATATCACATAATATCTATGCTTAGTTTTTGTATTTTTTGTAACATACCAGTTTTAAATTTTGTGTTATACTGAATGAAACAGGGTTAGTGTCTTTCCCGTATTTGAGGCAGTGTTTGTATAAGTTGCTAGGTGCACAGTCATTGGTAACTTTATCTCTGCATACCAAGACATGGAGCACTCGTCATTGCAAGTGATCACAGCTGCACACACCGCACATGCCATGTGTGAGTAGACTTTTTCCTAGAGAACACTCAGCACATGTTCAACAAATAGCTGAGGCATTTGATTGCTGTACAGACTGATGACGACTAGAAGCTTATCCCAAGCCAAATATTCTCACATTCCGGTTGGTAATTTCCAGAAAAAATAAAATAAAAAAACAGCAGAATTGACCGCCATAATTTGATAAATGACCTGAATATTAAATTAAAATAACTCTTAAAATCTAGCTCATAAACTTCTAAACACCATATAATATCGTTCTAGTCACAAATCTTGTATCTTTTTCATAAATAGTTGTGTTTACAAAAAGCACTGCTCCCACTGTTCTTACCTAGTGACCAATCACCAGACATGAACGCTATCAGCAAATGAGTAACAAAAAGTTAGCCCTGTGTAGATTCTGACGGTGACAGTGTGGTTGCATAAAAAAGCACTGCAGTGAAATGTCAGGGATAAAGGATAAAAAGAAATAGAGTGTTTGTGACCCTATAGCCAGACCAATAATTTCAACAAAAACCCTTTGTTAAGTTTATATGTGCTGTAACACAGGGACAAAAATGGCACCCATGATACCGGGAAAAGTCTTGGGATAATATGTTGGGCCCAGATACCTCAGGTTTTATTACTGCAGTGAAACCAGCAGAGATTTGTTGCAGGGACGCTCTAGCTTTTCTTGCTGCTTGTTTAGATTTTCTGTCCAATTTTTTTTCCCGAGGCCCACAGGCCTAGGCCCTGAAGCAACAATTTGCTTTGCTAGCCAGGTGGCTATTCCCTTGATTTAAAGGACGGTTGTTTTGCTGATATCACCCAGGGAAGACAGTTTTGTTTGTTTGCCACCTTTGTTTAATAAGTACAGGCAGGAGCCCTAAATAAAAACTGTTGCCTGGAGTTACCTCATTGCCAGCCTGCCTTTAAAGCTAATCCTCCACAGTCCATTTAACATTTTCTATGAATGTTATTTACCTTCAAAAGCCTCCTTTTTGTGTATGAAAAGTAAGACTGTGACTGCCGGGTGTCACTATCTTGGATGTGACGTGAATAGGCCTCAGCAGACTCAAAACTTGTACTCGAGGGCCACCCTAAATTACTGTATTCTCATTTGCTTATCCACTAGCAGCCACATAAAACATTTTGTAAGGGGGTGAAAGTTGGGGGAGGTAGTAGGCCAGCATAGGGAGTAATTAGACACTTCTTGAGGAAGATAAAGTTATGAAATTTAATGAGAATGTGGCTGTGCTACTAGTTGACTTTCCTGAAGAGGGTAAGTTCAAAGGCACATTGCAATTAAATAAAATTGGTTTATGGAAAGGACAAACATTGCAGTAAACATTTAAAATTCTAGATTTTTCTGTGCTTTGACATGCATTATTGGGTTGGTGATCGGTTCTCTTTAATGTGCATCTAAATGCATTGGTAACACTGAGGGTGTGCTTTAATCGCCCTTAGGAAATGAATGGGCAGAGTCGACAAACCAATTCTTTAAACAGTTAACACTCATGTGTAAATGGGTCTTTAAGAGTCACTAAACAGTTTAACTCCCTCAACTTTATCACCTAACCCAGGGGTCTGCAACCTGCGGCTCTTCAGCCTCCTTGTTGTGGCTCCCTTCGGCTGCCGCGGGGAGATCTCCAAAAATGTAGGTGCAAGTGGGGGACACCTGTGACTAACACCCCCTAAAATTTAATTGTTAGGCTATCATCAGAACATAAAGAACTCTGCCCATCAAAAAAATCTACCGTTACACATTGCTGGAGGCACCTGAACCCCAATTTCTCTGGAACAGGAAGGGGGTACAGGTGAACAAAATTAGAGGTGCAAGTGGGGGACACCTGTGGCTAACACCTCCTAAAAACTCCACCCATCAAAAAACCCCTACCCTGTTACACATTGTTGGAGGCTTCTAGCACCTAAACCCCAATTTATCTGGAAACGGGGGTACAGGTGAAAAAAATTTGAGGTGCAAGTACCTGACACCTGTGGCTAACACCTCCTAAAAATTCATAAAAACTCTGCCTATCAAAAAAATCTACCCTGTTACACATTGCTGGAAGCATCTAGCATCTGAACCCTAATTTTCTGGAATGGGGGGGAGGCGGTACAGGTGACCAAAATAGAGGTGCAAGTGGGGGACACTTATGGCTAACACCACCTATAATTGAATCGCTAAGGCATCGTCAGAAAATAAAGAACTCTGGCCATCAAAATAATCTACCCTGTTACACATTGCTTCTAGCACCTGAACCCCAATTACTCAAGATTGGGGGGTACAGGTGAACAAAATTAAAGCTGCAAATGAGGGACACCTGTGGCTAACACCCCTTAAAATTTCATCGCTAAGGCATCGTCAGAACATAAAGAACTCTGCCCATCAAAAAAATCTACCCTGTTTGGTTAGAAGCCTCCAGCTAATGTAACAGGATGATACGTTAGAAGCTGGAGGCTTCTAGGGGCATAGTCCAGTGTTTAATTTATTTCAAAGTAGGCCTACACATGCACACTTGTTGTAACAGGTAAAATTAAAAAAATATTAAAACTTTTAAAAGTTTATAAACTGTGTTATGTTTTGCGGCTCCAGTCTATTTTTCTTTAGTGGAAGAGGAGGCAAAATGGCTCTTTTGATAGTAAAGGTTGCTGACCCATGACCTAACCCCAGAAGCAAGCTATAACCCAAAGCTTAGCCTATAAATAAAGCCCTAAAGTGTATCTAAATTCATGGATACTTTTACCTAAAAACTCTATAGCTGAGATTATGTCTAAAAAACAGTTTTACTGCACATCTCAAACTGTACATCTCTATTCATAAAATGTTGACTGTTCTAGTTTACTGGACAGTGCTGCTGACATATTACATTGGAAGATTACAGCAAGGTTAAGAAAACATAATCTCAAAGGAGTTTAGAATATGCAGTAAGCAAGATGGCATCTTCCATGAAACAGGGCTAGGTACACTACATACAATAATTGTCGTTAGAAAACGACAATTAACAACCAATCAACGATTATTCACAATTATTTTGAGGGATTGTTTTGTGCATAACTCTGTACATGCTGAAATGATACAATTGTTTAAATATAATCCACCAATAATGTACACACGTTAGATACAATCGTCTAAACGATGCACGAAGTGACATGTACAGAAGAAACCATCACAGAACCATCTACGATCACTGAACGACCATACACACAATAGATAGTGAACAATCGTCCCCCAATCAGATCCGGTCGTTTCCAGCAACATTCCTCGTTCATCAGCGTTGCTGGACAGTCGTGCACTTTTTTTGTTAAAAATTATCAGCTGATCGGTCGTTAGTCATTCATTTCCAACGATAATTATTGCCCATGTGTACGTTTCTTAAACTCCTCTAACCATTATCCTTTACCCAACACCAAAAAAGAAATATAACATAACCCTTATTCCACTGCATTCTCTCATTGTTCTATGTTAGGAGCCTCTCTGTCATTAGCATAAAGCATGTGATTCACAGATAGCATGGTGTTATCGTGCAGCACCAAGATCTCAAGTAACATCATTCACATCGGTATCTACTGCTGTTGTGGTACACTTTTTTTTTTTTTTTTAATTTTTTTTAAATAAACAAGAGCTTTTTAGCTGATTGTGTTGTGCATACAAATAGTTTAAGTTCCACTTCAATTGTACATCTTTTTTCTTTTATTTAAAACAAAGATTGTCTTGTTGAAGAAAAGGCTTTGTAAAATGCAAGTAACATCATCATTTTCAAACAGATGATAATTATTACTGATGTTGTTTAACCACCTGGCCGTTAAGCCCGAGCATGCTCGGGGTAAAAACTTTTGCAATTTTCGTTAACCCCGAGTTTTTCTCACCAGGTGGTTAAATGTAAACAAATGTTATATTGCAATCCGATTGTCATACATTGTATGACAATCGGATTACAACTGAAAGGAAATACTCACCCAGTGTCCGCAGCTCCTCTTGCTGGCATCTGCAGTGAGATGTATAGCACAATGCAGAAATCCTGCATTGTACTGTGCATCTCTCCGGAGATACGAGCAGCTTCCAGCGTGTGCCTGTGTCTCTGTGTAAAGCACGCAGGGAAATCCCCCCCTCACATCACTCGGAGGATGAGTCATCTTCCAGTGATGTGATTGGTGATGTATGGGGGTGTGTCAGGGAGGGAAATTTAAAAGCAGAGTACAATGTAATCTGCTTTTAAATGGTTTTTACAGTATAAAAACACCACACTACATGAAATAAAAATAAAAGTACATTTTTAATTTTATTTTTAGATTACATTGTTGTCTATTATTTCATTATTGTTTTAAATTATTATTTATATTTATGTATTATATTATAATTTATGATTTTAATATAATAAATAAACATAATTATCATACCCGGGAGTTAATCCTAAGAATTACAAGCCCACAATATAAACAAAAATTTCTATCAAAAAAAAAATAGGATAGGATTTTATTAAAAGTACATTTTTTTTTACATGATTGTGTGTTTCAAACTTTTTTTTATATTCATGATATCTACTAGACCCTTGTTCGGACATATTTCTGTAACTTACAGGTCTAAAATGTAAAAAAAAAAATTTCATGAAAAACAGTGTAACGCTTTTGGTACAGAAATCCAGACATCAGTGTAACGCCCAGGAGGTTAAGGGGGTCCTCAAAAACAATTAACAAACATGTTTTATTCCGAAGATTAGAGTAGTTCCATAAATTGAAATTCCATGCTTCAATATTCTATCAACATTTTACTAAATCTGTAATCTTTTTTTACCAATTTTGTACTGTAGAACTGGTCTTTAAAAATGTACCTATATATATTCCAGGTTTGCTGGATCAGCCAGGTTTTCCCACGATAGTCTATCTTCTCCAGTCTTGGAGAACTTAAATCAGACCTACTTTTCTGAAGTGCTTAGGAAGTTCTCTATTATGCTTTTCATTTTTTAAAAAGTCTATATCTTTAAACAGTTGAATTTGTAGACCTCCCTAGAGACATCGCTGAAGTTTATTATTATTCACATATCACAAATAGAAATACTTTGTGCATTCCCTTTATAAACAAATAGTATCATAAGATAATGTGATACTACTCACTATGGGTAAAATATTTTGGGAACATACATTGTAGTAAACACTTCTATCTTGCAGTCTTTAGTGGTGTCCTGTTTTACTGTATAATTTCTGTATCTTATGTCAGTGTTTTAAAAGCAGGTGCATGTATGAACGTTGGCACCTCTTCAATGAAAATGTTTGAAACTTTGCCTAGGGCAGATGCTGATACACAGATCATACACTGCATTTTAAAGGATTATATGGCAACAATACAATATGAGCTAGTATAATAAAATCACTTAGGCACAAAAGAGCAAATATCATTTCTAAATTTTTTCCTATAACATAGTATTATGATATACTGAATATTTATATATAGGACACGTATGGAAAGGAGCACAAACCATGCATGGCTCTCTCATGCAACTTTGCCTTTCCTTAGGGATCAGGGTTTAAAGTTTATACACTAACATTGTAACAACACAGACAGATACATGGACCTCTGCCCTAAGGCTGTCATCTTAATTGTCTGTCCTAAAACACTGGTTCCACTCAGAATCCCGTTTCATTACTTTAGGCCCTTTGTGATTCAAAAGCACCTGACCTAACAGGATAACTGTTTTGGACTCACAGTTATTCATTTCTTATTAAATAGCCTGTTGACATAGGTCTTTATTATATTACCTAAATATTTCAAGCCCAAGCAGTCACAGGATCATTGGTAAATACTGTAATTTGTTTACTTTCCAGGTTTATTTTATATGTTTAGAAACATTTTCAAATCCATATTTCAGTGTGTAGATAATGATTCATTTGCACTTGTAGAAAATGTAAGTTTTTTTCAATAGTTAGGTAATACTGTGATACCCATTAAATTGTTGTGTTCCCTTTGCTTTGTCCTCCAGAATGGATTTACCCCTCTCTACATGGCTTCCCAGGAGAATCACATCGAGGTTGTGAAATATTTGCTAGAAAATGGGGCCAATCAGAGCACTGCTACAGAGGTAAATGAGATGATGATATTTTGGTTCCTGGCAGTTAGTTGTGTTTGCCTTTCTACTGTAATATACCACCGCTCTAATTAAAAGTAAATGGTCTGCCTACACACAATGCAGTATAACAAAAGGTGTTCTTTATATGTCTCCAATTTTCTGTGCTTTCTGCTTTCCTTAACAACAGTGAATATCTTTTTGTACCAATTTTGGTACAAAATATGTTTCTAATTCTTGGTAGAAACATTCTTTACAATATTTTGACATTTTAGATGCTTTCTGTCTGTCTGCTTTTTATCAAAAAGCACTTTTTTGGTTTCAGTAATAGATCACAAATCCTACCTTAGGCATAGTGATGATATACAGATAAAAATAAAACTGGTCATCTGCAAATTTGGCAGAAGCTTGAGCATATAATCTTGTTTTATTCTCTTATTTCTATACAAAAGCATAGGTCGTGTACTTGAGGACCATCACTGTTTCACAATCCCAGTAGCACATTTCTTGAAGTGATTGACTGCTATACCTGCAGTTGTATTTAAGAAGTGTTCTGTAATAACATTTTGGTAGTTAATCTTGAGAACATTTTTCCAGATGGCCTCTTGAATAATAACATAATCAAAATGGTAAATTCTCTGGCAGGCACAGTATGTCTCCAATGATATAAACAACAACAAAAAAAGAACAGCATTTAGTTGTTTGAGTCTGAACATCAATTTCTTACATACAGAGCAATAGCTGTGTACTCATTAGAAATAACTCAAACTAAAATGGATACTTTAATTACTTAATTTATATGAACACTAACAAGCAATGAGCAGTTATGTTTCACTAAATACTAGATGTCCCCATATCATACCTGAAATATATCGTACCTCAAAATTATTCAATAACTGCATTGTTTATGCAGCATTTCATACAGCAGGAGTTAATATATAAAGTTAAGGCAAAAGTCTGTTTGCAATGGTAAAACTAGACTACTTGACTGTTGATTCTGATAACCCCTACCCAATCAAAGTCCCAGCAGTTCATGATGCGTATAGTATAAAGAGGGTGGCAGGTCTTTGAGTAATAACATTAATAGATGAAGCATGAGCAGCAGCTTGGATACTTGCTCAGGATAAGGTTTAGCAGCTGCTATAAACGTTTTTTAATTTTACAATATGAATTATAAAGAAGCCAATTAGGTCAGAAGCAAAACTGCTGAAAAAATTTTTCCTGACGCTGATGGTGGCTTGTCTGGCAGGAAGATATGCCTGTTGGTCAACAGGCAGTCTAGAATAGTGAACATACACAATACTGATGACCTATTAAGGACAAGCCTTTTGTTGCCATACATCTGACTAAAACACCAAGCATGGACTACTATTTGTGACCATCAAAAATCCTATTACCTAATTCCTTACCTTAGGCTTTCCAAATATGATCGGATTTAAGGTCTGTTAGTCTCTTCATTACAGGAAACACAAGTCATATGTACATTATAACATTACTTGAATGGTTTTGAACAAGAAACTTTTAGCAAGATAGCAATACATAAGATGCTTTATTTTATTGTATTAACAGGATGGCTTTACTCCTCTGGCCGTGGCTCTGCAGCAAGGACATAACATGGTGGTGGCAATCCTCCTTGAAAATGACACCAAAGGGAAGGTTAGACTGCCTGCTCTCCACATTGCTGCCAGGAAGGATGACACGAAATCTGCTGCTCTTTTACTTCAGAATGACCACAATGCCGATGTACAATCTAAGGTAACCAACACTTTTCTAACAGTAAAGCAACAAGTACTGTGTCCATATGTATTAACAAAACAGGAGAAACTAACATTCAGCAGGGTTGTGAGAGGATATTAGGTCTTAAAAAATTTCCTATTTGTTCTGTAAATACAGCTTAGCAGGTATATGCAAAAGAACAGTGATACCTATCTTTAATTATGTAACTTGTATAACCTTTTACTAAACTCTGCTGTGACTCGCATTCACTCCATACCTTTCCAAATGAGAAAGAGAGCTTTAGGGATAAAGTTATTGATAGCAAAATGATAGGCATGAAGAAATATATCAAATGACATAGAGGATAGCAAATTTTCCAGCTTTAATAACACTGTCTGGAGTCATTAGAAGCACTGATTTTCTTATAAAACAATAATACAAGTTGTACTAATCTTTGCTCTTTTTCCAAATCATGCTACTTCAGATGATGGTGAATAGGACAACAGAGGTATATACACTGTTCCTTCTTGTTGCTCCATTGCATGCATCTTTTCCAGTAAACATTGCTTACAGTTATTTTTGCTTAAGTATAATATTTTCCTGTATGTTGTATTTCTTTGTGATGTTCTGTTAAAAAATATACCCCCTGCAGATGTACTGTTCTGCCTGTAATGTGTTTTGAAAATGACAAAGTCAGTTATTCCTGAATGTATGTTTAGTGTGACAGAAGGATAGTGGGAGAAATTGAAGGAGGAGAGAGTGGGTGACACAGGAAGCAAGCATGACAAGGAATGATTGAACAATATATTAAAGGAAGGTTTTGGCCTAAACCAAAGAGGAAATAAAGCATTGCTGGTAACAGTACTAATGGCTAACACTAAACGCAGAGTAAAGTTTTCGAGTTGTCATAAAGGCCAACAAATCCCAGACCATAATTTATTATATTTACTGAAATTAGCTTTTCTAAATACATTTATTAAACGTTACATTCAAGTTTGGAATATACCTTGCTATAAAGGCAAAAGGGCCATGAGTCTCCTTCTTACTATAGTAACGGAACCAAGATCATAGAGTATTTTTGTGAGTTCTCAAAATTTGCTTATTTGTATAACTTATTTTTGCTACTCATTGATTAAATTTGTGTCATCTGTCACATGAGATTGGGGTTTGCAGGAATCACCAATATGTCAAGATGCAAGACCTGTATATTGGCCTTTAAATGTGGTTTGCAAACAATAATCTTAAGATCTAGTACATTTGGGGTGTTACTTTTGTTAAATATAGTGAAGTTATGACCAGGGCCCACACGTATTTGCTGTGGTAAATTTATTGACAGCCTTCCCTACAATATACACATACCTACAACCTAGCCTGACAATATCCTCTTTTGCCCCAGCACTTAGTCACATCCTACTCCCTGTTATCATTACACTAAACAGGAACACTGAAATCTGCAGTGTCTAAATGTTTTTTTAACATCAGTAGCATTTAACATGAAAGGTGAATAATGGTTGTGTAAGCTGGTAGAGTTAGTGTTACTTATGAGTAAAGAGTAGGTACATTTAGTGACATTTTTTACCATTGGTATGTATAAACAATACCAGTAGTATAGGAACATACATTCATTGATTCTTCACTGCTGCTCTTTAGACATTTGCTTTAACCAGCATATTCATATTCTGTGTTCTATAGCTTTGCCTTCTATTCAAGGGGTATATATACTTTACTGCATAGTGAGTTTCATTTACTGAATACAAAATACATACCTTATGAATTGCCATCACCAACAACTATTTCAAAGAGTACATGAGCCAGCATAGACTGCTAACAAAATGTTAGTGTATAAAATAGAATAGTTGAAAGGTAGGCAGTGATTCACTGTACTGCATTGCAGGGAAGCTGGGTGAACAGAAGTTCTACACGCCCAGTTATTTCCAGCATTAGCCTACGCTTTCAGGCAGCAAAACTGCACATTCAAACTATTGCAGTGCTGACAACAGCAGGCAGAAACAAGGCAAAGACTGACTTACCAAACTTTATAAATTACATACAGTATAAAAGACTAAATATGTAGACAAGGGAGTATATGCTCAAGTATGAATATCACTTTTGTTCAGTTTTTAACTATTCCCTTTCGATGCATACTGTACAGTGACATCACCATCTTTTAACCTTCTCATGCTGGAAATAATGGCTTATATACTACCAGAACCTTTCAGACATAATGCCCATCTTAGCCATGCTTCTGGTCATACTTTCTATCATCTTAGAAAGCCAAATGGAGCTGTTTAATAATACGATAACTATAAATAACGCAGTACCATTGAAAATATACTGTATGTAACAAGACCAGTCAGTACTGAAAACACAAAGGGCATACTGAGAAAACAGTATAGATTGTACAATATCTACAAAACTTTTACCAGCAACGTTTTGTGAAATGCTGAGGACCTTCTTGACATATTAGAGTGTGCATCTTTGGCTTGTTCACAGACAACATGGCATCTTCATCTTATTGATCAGACCTGGTTACTCACCAGTCCTTGCTGCCTGTATTTATTAAACTAGACATTATTAAACATCCACGTCGGGATCAATGTCAGGAGCTCATTGGTGATTCTCTGATACATTTCTGGCCTATGCCTCACTCCATCATAAGCACTCCATGATTAAGTTCTTAATGTACTCTGTGGGTGTGTAATATCAGTATAATCATCTATAGTAATAACATTTTAAACAGCAACCACTAGTTTGTGCATTGATCCACGTTTTCAACAAAATGGGGAAAAAAAGAATTAAAAAGCTGACCCTATGTTAAAAAATTCCAAACATTTTATTAACAGAAAAAAGGATCCTACTAGCTTTAGACTAATCTGGGGAAAATTGTAGCGATTGCACACAGTGTTACAGTGGGCCCTTTTTTATTTGGGTGTGTACTATGCAGAAAAGCAATGAAGGGGGTTGGAAGCCATGATGGCACCATATCTAAATGTGCCAAATGTTTCTCATAGTTGCAAGTTTTTTTTTTTACTGAGTATGATTACATTGTTTTCATACATTTTATACCCCACCCTCTCCCTTTCTTTTCCTCCTTATTAATACATTTTTAATAATCCATTTTTAAATAAATAAAGAATGTTATTATCCTTCATGTATTTATTTTAGTATGTCATTTAGGTTGGGTTAACTGGTCCCTTTTGTTAAGTGAAAGGTGACTTATTTTTATTTGTTGAATCATATTCATAAACTACATTTCCCTGTTTTAAAGAACTTTCCTGTAACTATATTTATTGGTGGATCGTGGTTACCCTATTGTGTTCAAGGTTTATATTTGAACACATTTTATGGTTTGACTGGCTCCTAACTCTGTGCCTCATAGTATGCATACTAGTAGCCATTGGTTTCTCTGCTTTAATACCCTTTATTTATCCCTTACATTGACGTATATCTCATACTTGGCTCACAATGCCTACTGAATTTAATTTGGCTGGTTACTGCCTAACATTTCTGTTATCTTACTCACTATCTTTGGATATTTATGAGATCCATAACACCCCTTATTTAACATCAACATTATAGAAAATAAGTATTTCTTACCTTCACTATAATATTGTTTTGAATTCTGCAGAGTGGCTTCACACCGCTGCACATTGCTGCACACTATGGAAATGTCAATGTTGCTACACTCTTGCTCAACAGAGGTGCTGCCGTGGACTTCACAGCCAGAGTAAGAATATTTTTTTAACATTTTTGCTTTTCCAAGACTTCACTTTTTTTCTTTTCTTTTTTTTTTTGCAAAATTTGATTTAGACATATTTTAGTATTCCTAAACTACACTTTTATTCTCTGGATTCCCAGAATGGGATTACCCCTTTGCACGTGGCTTCTAAAAGAGGAAATACAAACATGGTGAAGTTATTGCTAGACCGGGGAGGACAGATTGATGCCAAAACCAGGGTAAGATATTACCTATTTTTACTTTGACTAAATGCCTGTGGAATCATTATTGAATTTAACATTCTTGACATGTCAACGAAATGCTCAGTGTGATCTTGGCTGAGAATGACTGGCCCAATGTATTATCTAAATCAGGGGTGCCCACACTTTTTTGGCTTGTGAGCGTCTTTTAAAATGACCAGGTCAAAATAATCCACCAACATTAAAATCTTTGACTTAACTCATGTGTGTGGTAGAGTTAAGTTTGAAAGGCAGGGCTGCGCAATCTACTCGCGTTGCCTTTGCGATCTACCAGTAGATCGAGATCCACCTGTTAGGCACCCCTGATCTAAATTGTTATTATAGCACATCTCCTGGTAAAATTTGAATTGTAAATATTGTTTAGGATTTGTGATCTCGCTTTTAAAGGCACATACTATATTCTGCCACATTTTAGTTTAAAATAGATTGTAGGAGTGTATCCATAGACCTATCTAGATCTTAAGTCTTGTAAAGGCAAAATAGTTAACTGTTTTGTTACAGAATTCTGAGAGATACAAGATTTTGTGATCTGTTACGGGATTCTGGGCGTGCTTAATGTACACTTGCAGACTGTGAGCATAGAAATAAATATATATTTTTCCCATTTTGAAGTTGTCCAAGTACAGTCTCTCAGTACCATCTAAAAAATAGATGGTATAGAAAAAAGAAGTTTTCTCTTTTTTTCCTTTTTTGATTGCTGGTACATAATGAACAAGGATAGAAACATCTATCCAACAAACCATTTCATATGTAGCACATGCAAATATATCTAAAGAGTCTATCACAAGGTATTCACCTCACCTGGGACTTAACTTAGACCTCATTGCCATAAATATGAGGTTGGGTTTGACAAGGCTCAGCTCATGAGAACGCTCATAGGCGTGTGCTCCTGTGTGCCTGCAAATTTAAGTATGTGGCTTTTAGCTGAATGACTCCTGCTACAACCAATTGCAAAGATCATTCATTCACACTTTGTAGATATTGTCACATGGTAAATGTTCCTTTTTAATCAAGGGTTAACCCTTAGGTAACTACATATATATATTGTAAGGGGGTTAAGCTCTGGATCGCCTTTGCTTTGTTCAAAGGACACGTCTGATTCATCCAACTTATATCACACCGAGGTATAAGTGTCCATTTGGCTTCCCACCAGGTTTATTAAAGGTTGCACAATAAATCAAAACAACAAAAAGAAAACCTTGCCTGTCCGGCACTCACTAAACATAAGACTTTCCTGCTTTCCTGTCTATCAGCTGGAGGGCTTCTCCCTATCAGCTCCAAACACCACTTGCAGCAACCTTTTCCTCAGGTCTGAGTTCCTTCTCCCAGTCCACCTTCCTGTTTCCCCAGGCAGACAGACTTTCTGAGCCTCCAAACTGAGCTCTCTTGCTCACACACAGTCCGCCTAGCTGTGTCTCTCTAGGCCAGGCTGAGCCTCCACAGACCCCGTCTGTGTCTCTCCAAAATTAGGCTCCTCACTGAGCTCCTGGCTCTGGGTTATATCCCACCCTCAGTGCTACTTCTCAAATTACCTCGCAGGTGAGTTTTCCACCTGCTACTTCACATAGGAGGGGAATCTTGGGCAACTTTACCTCACATAAAAAGGCATCCCGGGCAAATATATCTCCCCTCCACCTCCAATCCTACATTGGTATCACAATATATATATATATATATATATATTGTGTTGCACTGTATGAATTCATAGAAAATAAAATTGACATCAAACAAGTAGGCCTAAATAGAGGGTGTGAATGTTTTAAAGCTGAAGTAGGTAAATATGTATATATAGTGAGTTTCCTATAATGTGCACTTTTGATAATCACCCCAGAAGGTTTCCATCCTAATGTCTTTAGATATATTATGTCTAGACACATCTGGAGCACAGTGGGCACTGGAGATGACTGTTGGGTACACAGCAAATACTGCTTTCCAGACATAATGGAGGGTGAATAATCTTTCTAAGGCATGTGATGTTTTGGAGCCATTTAAATTATTTAGCTCATAATGAAGAAATAAATCTGTTGAAGAATTAATTATACATGATAAAGTTGAACTCCTTCTTTAAAAAAAAAAAGGAATCCTTAAATAATTTAACTGTAAGTCTGGATCTGCTTTTCCACTTAAAAATTGATGGATTTTTAAGAACATTTGTATAGTTGAGAAAAGGAAAAGTGAAAGCAGTATTAAAAATTTAAAAATGGTAATTTGCTGAGTTTTTTTCTGTGCAAGTAGGTTTCCCTTTTTATTGTAACATGTCCAGTATGTTGTATTATGTACAATATGAACTCTTGTAGATGGAATTTTTCTCTTTTATCAGGAAATAGTTAAATTCATTCCATTGGAATGATTGAACAATTGGCAATCAGACAGGTTTTTAATGCAGAAAGAGACAGGCATTGTCTGGTTGGATGAAAATGGGGAACACAGTGTATCTTGCAGTAGAACCCTGCTGTGTTTACTGCTGAAAGGCAGGTTTCTCCCCAGGCCCTTTTAGCTGGGCGCACCACCCGGCACTTTTCAGCACCCACCCGGCTGTTTTTGGGCGGTTACTAAAGAGTTTGGTCACAATACAGGGGCTGACACCCACTTACAAATTTCTTCTCACCCGGCTTAAAAAAAATTCTGGGTTGAGCACTGAAAGGTATAGGAGTTTGCAAGGAATGCCTACACATATACTCAGGGCACTTCTGCACTGATAATTTTCAGCACTTTTCAGTAATCACCCAGCTGTTTTTGGGTGGCTACTGATGAGTTGGGTCACAATACAGGGAGTGCCACCCGCCTACAATTTCATCCCATCCGGCATAAACAAATTTCTGTGTTCAACTCTGATTAATAATATAATTATTATTATTCACTTGTATTTATACAGCGCCAACAAATTACACAGCACTTAAAGCGTACCCTTTTATGTTAGGTAAAAATTATGTTTTTTGCTTTTTTAAAAAAAAAAAAAAAAAAGGGTGCAGCACCGCCCCCTAATTCTCGAATGAATGCGAGCGCAAAGCCTCCCAGGATACCTATGTCAGGCTTCCCAGGAGGCTCTTGAGTGCTCCTTCTGCCTTTTCGCGCAAAGAGAAAAATTTGATGATCTCACGGATGCACAGTGGGTTGGGTGACATGGAAGAAGAACCTGGAAGAAGAGGATAAGATGGGGCTGCCCGAAGCGCCGGCTCGGGGACGGATGCCGGAACGATGTGGGACCTGATGCAAGACACCTCTGAATGGATTGGACTGCCTTGTGGGATTAAGGGTGTTTTTTTT
>NC_092860.1:94222716-94335214 GCF_032062135.1 Pyxicephalus adspersus
TTTTTTTTTCTTGTTTTCCCGTGCGGAAAACCTGGTGCGTCTTATAGTCCGGAGCGTCTAATGGTCCGAAAAATACGGTAACTCTTTTGCTAAGAATAAACATTTTTGGAATGCTTTACTTCAGTGCACATTGATGCCAGACAATGTGTGTCGTAACTCACCAAAAAAATGTGAACCTGGCCCTAAAGAAATAAAATAGTACACACAAGAATTACTTTAGCTGTATTTAACTACTACTTTTTTGTATAACCTAGATCTATACGATTTTATTTTATCAACCCAGTATAGTACAATGATAGAACTCCAAATGACAGTGGTAGTGGATGATTAGTACTGCTGGTATAAGTGAAAGTTTTGCACTCTTTAATTTTAATTATATTTAATAAAGTACAGACTGTTGCCTTTTTTTGCTGTTGCTGTCCTTTTTAGTGAATTTAAAAAAACACAACATTTTTATAATACTAACCACTTTTATATTAGTTACTGGGTTACTGTAATAGGTGCTGCCAACAATGTGTATTGAAATCATTACTACTGTGGGCAAGCAGTTGGATTTACTTTCTGTCCCATGGTGGCTTCTAACCATCCCACTCTATCCAGATACATTTTAATTATTCCGAAGTAAGATTCTGGCTTGTGATTGTGTTCCAGGATGGACTAACACCTCTGCATTGTGCAGCAAGGAGTGGACATGACCAAGCTGTGGAATTACTTCTGGAAAGAGGAGCACCACTTCTCGCAAGGACCAAGGCATGTGCTTTTTATGTTTTTTTGTGTTAGACTACAAAATGCTTTTTGAATAGAGCTTTACTAAAGTAGCAGCTCAGTGGCTTAGAATATCACTGTGGAAGCTAAACTCAGGATGAAAAGGTATTGTTTTGTGATGTAATATTTTGCAGCTGACCAATAATTAGATTTGGTATCTGCAATAGCTTTTCCCTTTTTCAAACATGTATATCTGCAAGTACAGATAAGTACCTGTTGATTTTGGGGAAATTAATTGTGCTTGTAACTTCTCTTTGAACTGAACCAAATTCCTAAATTAGAGAACACTTGCCCCTATATTATTGGGAAGGATGACAATGCTGCTCTATAGATACAGTACGTCTAATGCCATCTATTATAGAAAAGAAAGCTTCTTCAGCGCGAAGAGGCAATGCAGTAGTCAGGATATCAGCGTCAGCTAGATAATAAAAGATTGCCTCCAAACAAAAAAATAATAAAAATATAATTTAAAATATCATCCAACACCACCTAGCTATCAGTTCTTTTTTAGCTACTCTGTGTAAAAACAAGATTGCAGGTAGTATGCAAAAATATTGTAACACCCACTGGTTATGAATGGCTGAAGATGTCCACTTCTACCGATCCTATTTAGTGATCCAATTGCTTGATATAATGAGGGGGATTTTATAAAGTAATACAAGCTTTTTACCTAACAAGGTTAATCATAACTTTGCAAGGGATATTTCACTTAGCTTAGTAAATGTGCTGATAGCTTACTTTTCAAAGAATATCCAATTACAAACAAAACATGTTAACATTTTATAAGTGAAATATTATTTAAAATTATATATGTAAACAGGCTAGATTCTTTCAGTAACTCAACCCCAATATGTCCAAAAACTACATTTATTAAAAATAAATGTTGACATTGTAGATAGCAGAATACTACCAAATTGTGTCCAACGTGTGGCTGTATGTGATTTCACATCAGTGGGCTGTAGACCAGGATAGAATCTTCTGTTAGTAGAGCTACCATCGGTGAATTTAATACTGAACATCTTTAGTATAGGTAATTACCCATTTCCCTATCCCATTTAGCAATACAGTTGCATGGTATATTGGTTGTAATTTACTAAGGGCTGTTCACTAAATCATGTACTATCATATGTACTTGAATTTATACCATTCCGAATATTAACCAAAGTACCTGCTTTTACCTGAAATAACAGGAAAACCCCTTCGTCTTGAGATTAAAACTAGATAAAATGCATTCATCACAGCTAGCATTAAAAACATTATTCAATATCAATGCCAATAAAATACACATGAAGAAATAAATGCATAGTGTGTTACATTTATTTAAAAGAGGAAAAAAATTTAAATCACGTTGTCTCAGGCTGTATATTATTTTCCCAGTATTAAGTATTATGTACTTTTGAGTTGGTTAAAATGGTCATTTGCTCCTAAATGATCTTTTGTGCATTAATATTGGCCAACGGTATATGGTGTTGTGTGCTGTAAGGTTTGTTACAAGCAGCTTGTCTTTGGGAGCTCTGATCTGTCAAACCAGGGACAAATGCAGTTCGGAGACAAATTCAGTTAGCTCAGTAATTATGGTAATAACTAGTATTTCAAGTCAGTAGTATTTTGAAGTCAGCAGAGATTAATCTTGATTACTAAGCTAAGTGACATATCCCTTTGCAAGTGTATGATTTTGCTTTGTGAACGTCCTGTATTCTTTTTATAAATCAACAAACATGTAAAACAAATATTTTTATTTATTAAGTATTTCATGATATGGTGTATGTATATGTTAATAAGATAAATAATATGTTGCTAATAACCATAGAAAAATTAAAACTTAATGGTTGTTAAGGTGAAGATACAAGTGTCTACATTCTGATTTAAAAAATATCTAAAACTCAAGCTTTATTGTAAAATGACTATTTAAACTGCTGTTGCTGTGGATTATTGATCTAATATTGTTTGTTTCTTGTTCCTCATTGTTTTTGCAGAATGGCCTTTCTCCGCTACACATGGCTGCTCAAGGAGACCACGTGGAATGTGTCAAACACCTGTTACAGCACAAGGCACCTGTGGATGATGTCACACTGGATTATCTCACTGCTCTGCATGTTGCAGCACATTGTGGACATTACCGTGTCACTAAACTTCTCCTTGACAAAAGAGCAAATCCTAATGCCCGTGCTCTGGTAAAATGATCTGCATATTGTTTTAACTGCCGTTTGTTGTACTGTACATGAAACACAGATCCCATAAATAACAATATATAAATATATCCTAAAATAATTGCAGATTTAGGATGATGATGAGATGTTTGCTACCAATCTAACTAGGGCCAATAAATAGCCTGAATGGTACCCTTTTCCCCCTTGATAAGTCTTCTGGAGGTTTCTGCTGAGGTGTGTGGTACTCATCTCATGGTAGTCATCTCAATTATCAGCTTATCCTTTATGATCTTTTTAAGACAATACAAAACATACTGAAAAAAATTCTATATGGCTTATTACAAACATCTGTTTTTTTGCCATTAGGTTGCATTGGCTGCAGAACACAACCGTGGTTTTCACGCACATTCTACCTTGTCATTGTTGCTCCTTGTGTAATTTGCACGGTTTTATGGATGTGAAGTGTGCATGAGTTTTCCTAACAAGTTGTTTTTCTGAACAGAATGGTTTTACTCCATTGCACATTGCCTGCAAGAAAAACCGTATCAAAGTTATGGAACTGCTAGTGAAATATGGGGCTTCAATCCAAGCTATAACAGAGGTAGAACAGGTTTTCTTAGATCACAAAACCTTCCATTCCATTTCCTGCTTTTTCTGTCCTGTCTCTGTCTCCTATTTTTGGTATCCACTGTCATTTCTCTCTATCCTCCTATGCTCCTGCTGATTTGTGGAAGCCCACTTTGGTGTTGTGCAGGGGAGTAAAATACCTGTTGGTTTGTTCCACAGTCTGGTCTCACTCCAATACATGTGGCTGCATTCATGGGCCACTTGAACATAGTCCTCCTTCTGCTGCAGAATGGAGCTTCTCCAGATGTCACTAACATTGTGAGTATGTCTTACAATAAACTAAAAGATGTAATGTTCATTTTACAGCTTACTTGACAGTTGTTTCAGTTCACCAGATGTTTTTCTTTGGAGGAAGCGTCCTAATCTGTTGATGTGCATGTCTCTTGATGCATTTTATTAATATATTGCCAGCATTAAAAAACAGCACTTGAGGGAGCACAGTGAAATGTACACCGATCTATCAATAATAGTAACATTTAAATTTTATTGCATCTTCAGTTTAAATCAGTTCTTGTGCATCAAAACCAATGGTATGCAAAGCCTTAAAATTCTTCTTCTTTTTAGGAAAACAGCCTCTGTCCAAATAAACAATATTGTCCCTTGTCAGCTTGCCACAGGGAAGGACCCTTTGCTCTTTGTATGAAAGCAAAGGTCTCTATGCAGAGCTCTGACATACCCCCTGCTGATTCAGACCTTAAGATTAGTTATCAGCAAACTTCATTCCTTCTACAGATTGGGGAACTCTTAGGTTTAGGTTTAGCAAGTAAAATATACTTTTGCAGAGAAACTGCTGCTTTGACACAAGAGGGCTCCTCTGTGCAGCATTCTGGCAGATGGCAGGCTTTTCTTCTCAGGTTGTGGCTACTTTTTAAGACTTTGATGTACCTATAATAGAAAAACCGTTAACACCTAGATTAGATTGTGGAAACAAATGCACACACATAGTGATGACATTTGCACTTCTTGCTATTACCTTCTTCTTAAGCCTGGATGCTAGGAACCTATGGCTGTAAAGCAGCAGTTCTGGAACAACCTGTTAAGACTTCTGTCTCTCACATCTCTATAAATATACATAGAGATTACTCACAGTTTAAATGAATCAGAATATGCAAAATAGTGCTATTTATGTTTAGCAGCTTTTATAACTGACTTATTTGTGTAGCATTTAAAAACTGTCATGTTGTTCATTAAATATGTTTGTGTTCATATTGTATTTATGTATGTAATTTACATGTTACAGCTCTGTCTGCTTTTTTGTAATCCATTGAACTGGGCCAAACTAAAAAGACCTGTTACTGTCAACTATGATTACTCAAAGGACCAGTCTGCCCAACATGTTGTTTTAGTTATAAGGGAATCTAAATAAATTAGGACAATCCCTGGCCTTTTGGTTCATGAATACCTAAACATACTACCATAATTCCTGGGAAACATACCGCCATAATTCCTGATTTCTGTGAGTTTTGAGAACTCCTTTCTGTCACTGTGTATTTCTGTGTAATCTACATATTTTTATTTAGCACAACTACTGGTAGTCAGTTTATTACGTTTTGTTGAACATAAATGGCCATCTGCTATGATAAGATATCGGAAAAGTGCAAGAATCAACAGTATTATACTGTGAAAAATATTAATTTACATGTACCTTTACTAAAGAAGCATAGCCTGCCAGACCTACACTTCTCAAAATCTTGCAACACTAAAATGTGACCTTCCAACAATTTGTTCCCTGGAGCAGACGTGTTTTGTACCTCTCTTCAAATAGATGTTTACCATATGCGCCATTCTGTGCGTTGTTGCAGCTTATATGTTTATGTTTAACCATTCCCATGTTTGAGATGGATTTGGATTTTTTTTAAGGTGTTTTGGCTAAACTCATTTTAGTCACTAATTTAAAAAAGCAAAGTGGCAGATCAGATCTGTCAGCAATCATATAAAGTGACTATTTTAAATTTACTGGCAAATGCAGTGGGACAATTTCTGTGTACCATATTGTGATCATTCATTTTTCAAAATTTTTATGTTTTCATACTTGCAGGGCCTACATTTGGTTTTATGATGTTATGTGCAACATTTTAGTGTGCTATCCTCGCAGTAAAAGAAACACCTGTTTTTTCACCTCTTTGCTTTATGTTAACATCAAAACAAGCAGCCTTGTGCATGAAACTGCTTCCTGGTCTGAGTGGTCTCCTATAAGCTTATTAGAATTTTAGTATAACTGAAAAGGTGCCTACAGAAAGTTATGAGGACCTGCAGTGCCTTCCACAAGCTGGCCACTAATCTGACATCAGACATGCTATGTATGCCCACTACCCATTCTGTTTTTCTTCTCTTACTGGAAATTTCTGATTGTCAAAGTAACAGCTGGGAATAGCTGGTAAGAGATTTGCGGAGGATACTGATTACAAATGAAAAGATGTTTAAATGTCATAATGTAACCAATTAACAAATTTGTTTTCATTTCATGCAAGTGGAGAACAGTTAATATCTTGTCTAGCACCCAATATTAAAAAAACAAAACAGGGTTGGATGATCCTTTCTTGTACTTTATTCTGGCTAAAAGCACAACAGTCTTCTAATCTAATGGATAGACATGGATGAAAGCAGCTGCATAGAATGAATAACTTTTTACATATCACTGTTTGAAATATTTGAGGTCTCCTTTAGACCTTTGCAGAGCACTAGTGTACAGTCATGTACTAGTGTACAAGATAACATTTTGAATATGCTGCCACTGCATACAGGTAAAATAACTGGACCTAACGTTTTTTAATGCAGTGAACTACAGTATATGTTGTAATGCACTGCAGTTTTGGTCCATTGCCACCTATCTTACCTGTGTGTAGTGGTAAATTGCATGTTTTATTGCAACACAAGACAATGACTGAGGGGGCTTGATTATTTGTCACTTTTCTGAAGTTACTCTGAGAATGCATTATGTGGTCGGTTTAAGTACAGTTAAGTGCTTAGCATGGCTGTTTGAAATCATAGGATTTGTGTTTATTATAGTTATTGTATTATGCAATTTGTTCTGTTTCATAATTGAAAATGGCGAAATGTTTCTTCCAGTCATCTATATTTACAATATTTTAAGATGAAATTCTGCAATGACTAAATTAATATTCTTTACTGTAAAAAATAGCAAATGTGTCAAGTTTGACCTGGCATATTAGGTCACAAATTCACCAGTTGGGCATAAAAAAATTTTGATGCTAGACCACAGCTGGCCATAAACCCATCATAGAAAAATCAACTTCAGGATGGTCACTGCTAATCACAAGTATACCTGTCATGAGACATCAATGGAGGTTTCTTTGATAACCTTGTTCTAAAATGCTTCATGGCTATTTTGCTGACCAGCTGGCTATAAAAAACATGAGTCACAGTTACTTAGTATAGACCATGTCATTACTACAGAAACACTGCATGTTGATACTGCAGGCCTTAAACCTTTGTGCCCAGTCTTTCCCAGGCCAGCAGTAGAGTATTTGACACATTTTCCAGACAGTAGCAACCCTGGAATAAAATTCAAATTCAAAAATATTATTGTGTATGATGTTATTTATTATTTGAATACTAGCAAACATTGTTACAGGCCCATACATGATAACTTTTTCTTTCATGATAATAAGATATACATTTCTCCAATTATCCTAGCTAGGTATAGGATATTAGGTGTTAGTATCTGTTTTATGTACTAAACTTGTAGGAAAAAGATTTTTTTAACTTTTATTTTAAAAAAAAAAAAAAAACAAAAACATACATTTTCAGGCTTATTAAACAATCTCCATCTGTATACTTGCAGCGAGGAGAGACAGCTTTGCATATGGCTGCTCGTGCTGGGCAGGTTGAAGTAGTGCGTTGCCTTCTAAGAAATGGTGCGCTGGTGGATGCCAGAGCCAGGGTAAGTTGATCTATGTTATAGTCTGCAAAATTATGTTGTAATACCAGGAGGGGGGGGATAATGATCGTTTTTGTAAAATGTGTTTTGAATTTTATTTTCTACAAATTATTGTCTTGATTTACTGAAGGAGTAGAAGCTGTTCTTTAAATCTGCAAATTTATTGGATGATTTGTTAAGTAAAGTTAAGTAAACATACAAAGTAAATCTCTTTAGTACACCCCCCCCCCCCCCCACAATTCCCTACCCCCCTTTTTTATACATATATTTATAATTGTTTATCTTTCTTTTTTTATAAATATTATTAATGCATACTATAAATAAAATATTACATTGTTTATCCATTCTGCTCTGGAAAAGCCTACAGTTGGAATCATTGTAAGTGTCTGCGCTCAATTATAAATGGCCATGCAGCAGCCTTCCTTCATATTTTATGCTACAACCCTGACCATTAAGGGGGCCCCTGGTTCCTGAAACCCCCACTGCTTATGCCTAATAGCTTATAGAATACTAATAGCTTATTATGTTTCAATCTACATAATGCACCTTTAGCTACCATGATATGTGCATGCATGACTACAAGTGTTTTTACAAGTAATTTAATTTACAAGTGTAATTTAAATTGTAATTTACAAGTGTTTTCATTTGCACCATTTTATTATTTTTTTTTACTGCTTTTTAAAAAAAAAATGGTAGCATATTTTAAACCAGATGAATATGTTACATGTAGCTTATGTCCTAACTAACTGAAATGCAACAATGCATTACAACTGTTCTAGTACACACAAAATGGAATGGGAGTACTGACTGACATTCCAGTTATAGCAAAATGCTTGGGATGATGCCCTCAGACCTGTAGCTTGACAGTATCTCCCTTTTAAACCTTTAGTTATTACTCTAGTAATTCTACATATGTATGCTGTTTTTAGGGTTTGTAAGGTGATTTCACTAAACAAATACAGTTCTTTCATCACCTCATATTAGTTGCTGTTTTCATATAGCTGAAAATTGTGGTTTTTCAATCATTTCAACTTTACTGCACAGATCAGCGAAATTTACTGCTGCATGTTACATTATTGACATTTGCAGTAATTTGATTGAAAACTGTCTAAGGCAGCCTTTCCCATTCTTTTTAACATGGAGGAACCCTTGAAATAACTTTATTATATATATATAACTTTCTATAATTACTATATCCACAGCTCACAGTACATTAGTGTGGTGGTCAGTGGTGATTGTCTCTTACATTGCTGGCCATTGGAAGAATGTCACCCTTACAGATAGCCAAAAAGATCATTGGTGTCAATAACCTGACCTGAGAGACAAAATGTGCTAAAGGAACCCTTATCAACCTTTGGTGGAACTCTGGAAAACACAAACATTATCCATTAAAGGAAGAGAAAAGATATCTCTTAATAAGAAAAAAATATTATAAAATAGAAGCTTAAGTTATTTTTTTTTTAATCAAAACAAAATATATACATTTTTAGGATTTTATCGGTTTGCAATATTGCAATAAGTGCTTGTAACTTCAGATAGAGTTGGGAACTATAGAGTTGCCACATGTGTCCCTGTAGGAGGATTTTCTCTCACTTTCCTCTGGTGATAGCTCTAATTTTGTATTTTCCATAATTTTTTGTCAGTGACAATATTTAAGCGGATGATAGAGATGGGGTACATTATTTGGTCTGTAATGAAAGATAAAATATTGAGGACTGTTAAGAAAAAAACTCAAAATAAAAGGATGTCAGACTCGTACAGGGAGAAAATGTGCTATATAATGGTCATGGCTCACATTCCATGTATACATCTTTGTCTTAAGGGTTTTGTTGGGTTAATAAGTTCATATTTATTGTAGCTTTTGAGAATAAAACACCCACAGTTCTTGCTTTTGTAAATCCTTCATAGAACATGCACAAACTTGGGAAATTGTCTTACCTTGTGTTCTGTTTATACCTTTGCTGTAGGAGGAGCAGACACCTCTACACATTGCATCTCGATTGGGAAAAACAGAAATTGTCCAACTGTTACTTCAACACATGGCTCACCCAGATGCTGCTACAACGAATGGCTACACCCCTCTTCATATCTCTGCCAGAGAGGGGCAGTTAGATGTAGCTTCAGTCTTGCTGGAGGCTGGGGCTGCACACTCCTTGCCTACCAAGGTAACCCCACTTTTCCAACTTTTTCTTTTGACATCATTAATACTTGTTTACATGCAGAATTATGATATAGTGATTGTTTAGCCAATTTTCAGCATGTATTTTGCTCTTTTTGTGCATATGCCTGTGTATTATAGACATGGTAATATTTATGCTTGGTATATACTTTGCAATAATAATGTTTTGTGCTAGAGGGCAGTCTAAAGCTTGTCACTGCATTGCAACAGCATCTATTAATTTATTCTGCACTTTTTTATTAGATATGATTTGTACATTGTAACCTGGCCATTCAGATTGGACCCTGTTCTTAAAGAGTTATAGTTATTATGTTCATACACCAGTGACATAGACTTATGTACAGTTGGTTTCAGCTTACAATTCTGGTGCCATGGTTATAGTCCTTAATAGAGCCAGATGTGAGATTTGACAGCAACGATTTGCATTTATTTCTGAAAGGTTTACTTGGTTTATGTGTTACAAATACCAGTGTGGAGGAGTGACACAGCATAGCAGCTGTATTGATTTTAAATTAATACATTAATTTATTGAATTTATATAATTATTTTGTAAAAATAATGCAAGAAAACCTTTATTAGGAATTAAAAAAGTACTGCCCATCCATAAATCTAGCATTTGCCATTTGTATACATAATTGCAAACTACCTGCCACAATTGTGTGTGTGTTACCACCTGGTAACACAAATATTAGATAATTTATAGCTAAATCGCAATTGATAGCTAAATGTGCTGCAATTATTAGCAAACTACAAGTTACAGAAGCCTTTCCGCTGTAATCTAACAAAATCCACAATGTCTCTGCACATTTTTAGAAGGGATTTACACCACTACACGTGGCTGCTAAATATGGAAGCCTGGATGTGGCAAAACTACTCCTCCAGCGCCGTGCACCGCCAGATTCTGCGGGAAAGGTAATTCCATTTGGTTAAGTATAAGTTAATTAGAATTTTATATGTATACAAACATGCTTATGTATAGCATTCAACATATTGTAGTTGATTATTTTAATATGTTAACAGCATTTTATGTTTACAATGTTTTATTCTCTTTTAACATTTACCATGCACCATTCATTGTACTTGTTAGTCTTGCTCTAATAAAATAAATACCATTTTGTATAATTACAATGTAAACATGTAAAGTTTCTGTAGAGCTTCAGTAACTAACTGTTTTAACCCTCATAACAAACACGCCCTTTGCAGAATGGGCTCACACCACTCCATGTTGCTGCTCACTATGACAACCAGAAGGTGGCGATGTTGTTACTGGAAAAGGGTGCTTCGCCCCATGTCACAGCTAAGGTGAGGTTCTATGTCTGTCTTGTTCTAAAATTTGTCTGTAGCATATTGTGGTGAGAATGTAACAATAAAGTTATTTGTAATAATATTTATATCCAATTTATGTTCCTAAAAACTAAATCTGTTAACTAGATAACTTATTAGCAGTCATACTTATACATAGGAGAATGTGATGATTAGATAGTAGTAATTAAGTAGTGATTTTAATTGTTTAGAGGAGCTAAACCTAATCACTAAAATGTAGTATAAGCTTTAAAATATAACTTAATTTCAGGGAAAAACTGTAAATCTACAGATTTCCCCTGTCATATTTACCTCTGGTTCGTCCAACAAAAGGATGTGGCATCGCACGTTGGACGGGCCTCCTCCACTCATGTCACAATTAAAAAAAGAGTTTAGAACAATATGGCAGCCAGTCCTTGAGCGAGTTGATGGAGACAAGTGGATTAAAGAGGCTGAAGGATATCAGAAAAAATGAAAAAAACAATAAAAATAGAAAAAAATAGCAATATATATAATACACAGTTTTTAGGGAACTAAATATCCTCCAGTTAGCATAGTACAAAAGACAGTAACAATATTTGAAATGACTAAAACAGGAAAAGTGAGGTTTGGAGGTTAGTTCTGATTGGCTGCAAAATACTGTGTATTTTCTGCTTCTTTCAGTAAGCCATTAGTAATCGATGCATTCTGTCCAGTTTTAAAAGCAGGACCTCAGTTTCTTACCTCACCCTTTAATAACTTTGGGTAATGGTGTGTGCATCCATAAGCATGGAGGGTTGCCAAGAATGTAGGCCAAGCTTCACATCTGAAGCTCGGTGTGTCAGCAAACAGGAAGGTAAGTTTGTTTTACTTTTGAAGAGACATAGAGGGTCTGAATAACTAAAGCTCTCCAAGGCTGAGGGAAGATACATTTTCATCACTGAACCTGATCCAGCAAATCTGAAATGGCTTTCCTAAAAGTAATTTGCTATTTGTTAATAGATAGAAATAATATACCCCTACGGTTCACTAATGAAAGTGTGTCTTCTCGAGCCTTGGGGAGCTTTAATAAATCGGGCCCAGTCTGTTGGGCAGTAAAGGCCTGTCTGTTCACAGGTAGATTCAGCTTTATCAAATGATTTATTAAGGTTTCAGTGTCAGTGTCCGTGCCTAATGAGTTAGGACAAATAACATTTCAGAACAAACCTACAAATTTCCTCTAAAGAAACTACAATGTTGAAATTATTTTGGAAAAGTAAATAATAGTATCATGAACTATATTGTTGTGGAGAAAAGATAAAATGTTGTCTCTTTTACTTTATAGAATGGATACACGCCTCTGCATATTGCTGCTAAAAAGAACCAGATGCAAATTGCCACTACTTTGCTGAATTATGGAGCAGAAACCAACATACTAACAAAACAAGGAGTGACCCCTCTCCACCTCGCAGCCCAGGAAGGTCATTCTGATTTGGTGACACTTTTGCTCAACAAGCAAGCCAATATTCATGTGGGGACAAAGGTGGGCTTTGTATTTGTCGTAAAGATTTATATACACATATGTGCTTGGTTTTAACATTGAAGGTTGTAGGAGTATATTACAGTGAATATGGTGATAATTTTGAGCTGTCATATGTGAACAATATTCTATTACCCATGTGAACATTAGCTGTTAAAGAAGAAACATTTCTGAGTGATGATGCATAGCAGGCACAATGGGCCTGATTTATTAAAGCTCTCCAAGGCTGGAGAGGATACAATCTCATCAGTGAACCTTGGTGATCCAGCAAGATACAAGTTTGTTTTAGGATGTCTACATGTGGCAATTCAACTGTAAATTACACTGTCATCAGTGCACAACCATCTTATACACCATCTCTTTAATAGTTCACCAATGTATTACAGCAACAAAGCTGCAACAACTAGTTATGTCTAGTATGTTTGCTACATATGTATTTTTGTTTACACAGAATGGACTGACTCCATTGCACCTGGCAGCCCAGGAGGACAAGGTTAACGTAGCGGAAATATTAGCAAAACAAGGAGCCAATTTGGATGCACAGACTAAGGTAACCATAAATGGGGGGATTTCAGCAACTTACTAAAAAGATAAATATTGGTGTTTAGCTTTCACCCCATATTATTATAGAGAAATATCTTCAGGTTTGGGGATTACTTGAAATAATATACTATTTATGTATTGGTGGCTCACAGATCTGATGTATAAAACTGTTCATCAGCCTAATGAAGAGTTTACCCATGTACATGCCTAAATTTCCTTTAATTATCTCAGTGTCACAAGGCCACAAGCTATTATTGGTGTTTCTGGTTTTCACTAAATAAATCTATTTTTTTTCCAGCTGGGTTATACTCCACTAATTGTAGCTTGTCACTATGGGAACATTAAGATGGTGAACTTCCTTCTGTCAAGTGGGGCTTGTGTCACAGCTAAAACAAAGGTAACATGTTATATAACAGCTGTTTGTTTTTGTAAAATTTGGAGGGCTGAATGAGTTGTGTGATGCATTGATGGGTCATATTAGAAAGGTCATATGACAGTCATAATCTTTTTTTCCTAAAGTAGCTTTATGCCTGCATGCCTCCTAGGATATATGAAAAAAAAGAAAATGTATTCTATCCTAACATGTCTTACATAAAAAGGTACACCATTCAATACATCTCTGTATTCATTTGTTGCATTGTTTTTGGTATTTACCCTAAACAGAATGGCTACACTCCTTTACATCAAGCAGCCCAGCAGGGACATACCCATATCATAAATGTTCTTCTTCAACATGGTGCAAAACCAAATGCCACCACCACTGTAAGTTTTTTTTTTATATTATATTGTTTTCATACCTATTTCATGCCTATTTTTTGAATACGTTTGTAAATTTACACTTCTAGACCTTATACACATGCAGTGACCTTGTAGACAATATTTGTTTTAAGTAATATTCTGTATGTGTATTGGCTTCTGCCCTGTTTTCCATTGAGAAGCAAAAAATGAAATTGTATAAAGTCCACATGAAGCGTGTTGTTTTTTACAATTATTTTGCAGACTTTGGTTAGATTGCCATGAATGATCAAATCTGTTTTACATCCAGCTGTGAAAAGAAAAAGGAAAAATGATTGTATCCAAATCATGCTTTGTCAGTAGTAAAAGCTGAGCTGTGTAGAGGTGGAATACAGGAAACACGCATTTTATACATTTTACATCTTTGTTTGATACTTTTCTTGTAAAAAAAAAAAAAAAAAGTGTAAAAGCTTTGAAAAAAAATGTAATGCAACTGTTTTAATGTAAAATACTTGGTGGTTTCACTCTTTTTTTTTTTAATCCATGAAAGGCGTTGTGAGTGAATATTTTACCTTGAGTGAATATTCTAGCTACCTCAGGGTGCAGTGAGCAGTGCATAACAAAAATGTCATGAATGAGTGACAAGAGGCTGCAGTGCCACCTAGAGGCTCTGCTTGATGTTTCTGCAAGGAGTTGTTACATATCTACAAAAACCTCTTTATAAAAATAACCTGAATGCAGTGTATGGTTAAATGACAGCTATATTCTCTACGCAATGGCATTAGTAGTTTACAGAATAATGTTATATTTTGCCTGGAGCTGGTCTTTTCCATTTTCTGGGAATGACATTTATCTGTAGAATTACTCAAAATTGGCAAGAGGTTAAATGTCAGGTGTTTCTAAATCATATATTTGATGACCCTGTTGTGTTAGTTATTTGTAGAGAGTAGACTAAGAATTTCCTCTGTGGAAATTACTCGTACTTCTCCTAAATGACTGTCAGATGTGTTTATGTAGCTTTATTTTTCTTAAGGGAGCACTGAATGCAAATGAATCCAAATGTTACCGTCTGTTCTCTTTCCTGGTTAAATGGACACTGGCATCCATTTCATAAAAGAATCATTTCTTACTAAATGTGTTCTAAAAATTCTAAATAAAGCTGTATATATTTCTGAAACATCAATGTGGATAATCCTGCATTTGGAAGCATCTTAAGCAGCTAGCTTTTAAGGCAAATTGTGCCGGTGCGTGACAGCCTTAAAGCAGACAGAACATTTTTATGCAGAGGAGCTGGCAGATGTCAGTGTGTTGTGTTGCTATGGGGATTAAAGCCGCACAGAAAGACTTCAGAAGTGAATTACAGATTTGTGAAGCGCCTTTTCCTATGTTTAGTGTCTTGTTTTGTACGGAAAGGCTGGCTCATTTGCTGTACTGTATGTGATCTAATTGGCTTGCAGTTTTTCCACTCTTTCCTCCGTTTTGTCTTCCCCTGCAGAATGGTAACACTGCCCTCGCGATTGCTAGACGCCTGGGATACATCTCTGTAGTGGACACACTGAAGGTTGTCACTGAAGAAATCATCACAACTACCACTGTGAGTATCACTTCGTGATTGGTATAGTGCAGCAAATTCCTTCAAAGATACAACATAGATTCATAGATAGTGCAACAAGTGTGTAAGTGTTGTAATTGAAGTCTTAGGCTCTGCTCTGTAAGATACAGCATAACAATAATCATTTTTACCAGTAGCAAGACAATTATCTTATTTCTAATCATTTCAGTCATCATAGCAACTAGTGCATGCATTATAGCATCATGCTGTTCCCAATGGTATTTTACTGCGTATTGTTGGCCACAAAACCTTTACAATACATATGTGTAGCTAAAGAATATATATTTAAAAGGTTCGTACACACAAGACTTTTATTGGGTGCATTTAAAACTTGGTTTGATTGACTAACGAGTACAAGAAAAAAAAATCTGTATGCAGTAACCAAAGCATCCGGTCCTTTTACTGGTCCGACTTCAGTGAATCACATTCAATTGGTTCCTGTAGTTTACTGCAGACTGCACCTAGCTTTTAGCTGCTCCTGTTTAGTGAATGTATAACTCACTTGTTTGTGGAATAAACAAAAAAAATTACATATATGTACTACTTTAACATGTTTCTAATAAAAAGAAATTATAAGGTTAGAACTTTGGTCGCTTCTGTTACTGATTTGACTTTTAATGGTACAGACCTGGAGGTTCTAGTAATTCACTGATGTGGAACAAGCATATATGGAGTACAGTCTACACTTTCTTTCACACTTGTTCCAGGCCAATGACTACCTATTACAGGAACATGATATTAGCCTGCACCTTTACAAGCCAATTCAGCAATGTCAGCTTCAAATTTTTTTAAGTCTACAAGTTCCTTTAGAGATGTGTTGTAAAGCTTTTGTATGCACAGTACCATCTATTCTTATACCACACATATACATTTGTTCTACTCCTATTCACTAGTCAGAAAACAAATTTTAAAGTTAACTTTTCACAATCCTGAGCTATTCAAACATAATATTTTTTAAATAACTAGTAGACCCAGAGATACAGGCTTTCTCATATATATCAAGGCTTGGTCCCACAGCCTTTACCTACTGTTGGTAGGTGTTGGTATGTGTGACTTTTTCACACCAGAGCACAAATAAGGAAGCTAAAGATGTGGGGTTGACTTTTAAAGATTTACATATGATTCTACCTGTAATGCTGGAACTACAGCTACATGCAGGTAACCTCTACTTATGTGTAATATTTCATATAATATATACATATACATATATAAATACACTTAGCTTCAATCCTGCAGGGCAGTCTGATCCATCTGGGGGTGTCTTGCATCCGGTCCCGCATCGTCCCGGCATCTGTTCTTCATCCTACGTCACCCAACCTAGACGCAGGATCGGGTGATGTAGGATGGAAAAAAATTTTCAGATCTAACTGCGCAAGCATTTTTCTCTTTGCTCGAAACGACTCCTTCTGTGCATGTCCGAGATACTCAGACATGCGCAGAAGGAGCACCCAAGAGCCTCCCGGGATGCGTGACGTAGGTATCCCGGGAGGCTTTGTGCTCCCATTCATTCTCGATCGCATAGGTGATCAAGAATAAGGAGGCGGTGCTGCACCCTTAAAAAAAAAAATAGTCTGCTGCACCTAAAAAAAAAAACAAAAAAAAAAAACAGAATTTTTACTTTACATAAAAGGGTTGTCTACCCTTTTATGTAAAGTGAAATTTCTGAGTTTAGGTACGCTTTAGGAAAGATATGACAAATTTATTGGAATATTTTTAAGGTTGTCAAATAAGCCTATTCTAATCGAAATAAAATATAGTACATCAGAAGCTTACGTTGTTAAAATTCTGTATCTCATTTCTGCTCCGTTACAATGGGTTAAATTTCCTCTGAATGAGACATAGCACAGATGTGGCAGCCACAGTTTGTCAGGAAGATGCCATTAATCTGCTGATAATCGCAACATGTTAAATTATCAACAGATAAGAAGCAGACTTCTGTCACATGATTCATTGCTTTGTGCATTAATTGCATATCTGAGTGTTAGCTTGCCATATAATATTCTTTATGTCTATGTAGCATTTTTTTCTTTCTACTGTGCAGCATATCAAAGCCTAGCTACTGGATAGTTACTGGGGTACTTATGTGGGTAAACATTTGGTTAATAAAAAAGGGTGCAGTCTATTAAAAAACAAAACTGTCCATACAGTTGCATCATTTAGTACTTCTGTTCTGTATTGGAGAGGTAAACACAAAAACAACTGAAATTTTCTAGATGTTTAGTACTGCTTTTAATTGTCATATAGTCACAAGAGAATAAAAAAATCATGTTTTGCTTAGCTACACAAAGGGACCTAAGGCTCTTGAAACTGCCTTAACAAGTGTAGCACACTAACTCATATGTGTGCAAGTTTTCATCTTCCATTCTACAATAGTAATAGGCTTCAGCATGTTTTGCTATCCCAGTAATTAGAACTGATGGAAATGACTGCTTACCTGAGCTAACACCAGCTATAAATAGTCCATATAGGACAAATTTTCCAACAAAAGAAAGAATTGTTACATTGCTAGTCCTGGACTGTTAACCCAATCTGCTGCCAGAGTTCACCATGTCCCAAAAAACAGAAACAGGTTAAAGCTGCAAAATCCGTAAAAGATTGGTAGTGCTGCCTTAGTTAAAAGGGTCTACTAGAGGATGAATGGTACTTAAGAGCTGAAATGGTTGTTGGCACAATGCAAAGAAGTCAGCAGACTGCCAGATTTCACAGTTTTTTTTAAAAAAACCTTGGCATTAGCTCTGCATAATTTTATGGCTGTCAAAACCTTGGTTTGTTCCTTTACATACCTGATGAAAATTCACTGCCAAAGTAACTTTCCCAAGTTTTTTACTTGCTCTCCAGACATGTTGTATGTTTAAAAACCATAAACTTAGGTTCTTGCCTCATCTGTATTATATGTATACATCCCAGTACCCACCCTCCCCTCCTCTGCACCAACTTCAGTGCTTCCCACTTGCCGGCTGTTAAATCTATGCTATCTTTGTCTATAAAAATCTGTCACGGATTCAGTGAAAAGACACACATTTTAACTCATCAAAAGCTCACCAAACCCTTATATCGGTTTTAAAGAACTCGCATGCAACTCCCACACACTTATTATCTCGACATACAATAAATACAGCATTTAGATTATGTTTAAAGCTGCCATTGTGTATCAAACAAAATGCTGTAAAGGAGAAGCATTGCAGTGAAACCCCTTTGTTTTTTTCCTCAGTTCTGATACATTTAGTGTCTTTTTAAGTGGAGAGTCAACCCTTCATATGTTTATTAATCCTTTAAGTTTTACTAGGTGCATGTATTTTTAACAATATCAACTTATTTTCCTTGTTCAGCTTCCCAAGTTAGTTCCTTTAAAATTGAGTAGTAGCAGGACTATCAGCAGTCCCATATTTAAAAATGTGAAACAAAAACAATGCTGTTTGGATAAACCAAAATGGGGGACGTTTAAGGTCAACATGAAATAGTAAACTACATTACCTTTTATTAATAAATTAATCAATAAAACATATATTACACAAAATGTAAAACCACTTAATATGATTACAGAATTCAAAAGATCTTTTAGTGGAAGCCTCTTCTAATGAGGTATTCCAGCAACTTCAATGCGTTACGCAGATACATTGTCCACTTCCTCAGGATGAGGAGATCTATAGATAATATTACATTTTAAGTACATTTATTTCAAATCTTTGATATTTCAAAAAAAAGAAACACAATAATGTATTTGCCACATTTTTTTAACAAGTCAATAACAGATTACAACAAAAAAATTACATTGATGCTAAATGCTGGTGATTATGCATGTATTGCTCTCTCATAAGAAGCTGAACTACCATGAGGCAGGGTGAGAGGAGAAAAGGATTGTTGCTTCAGTCTCTGAATTAGGAAGGAATTAAAAAATCAAATAGTATAGTGCATAATTAATATAAACCGCTTGACTTTCCCATGCTCCTATTTTATAGTAAAGGTTCCCAGTTTAAGTTATCAATAATAATAATGAACCTGATTAATTCTTATTAATTATCAATTTGTGTCTTAAGCTAGTTCAAAAATCTTTGAACATCCTGATTTAAGTTGTTTTTCACTTCGATTATGGTTTAGGGTAGGAGCTGCTTACAGCTTCGAATATGCACATAATCTGCCCTGATTATTCAAACAATTACCATCTTTCTCCTCACATAAAACCTAGTATTCATATCATATAAAGATTGCTTTTATATTTCGTTATGGCCCCCAAAAGAATATAATATAGTATAATCAATCCCATAGTATAGTCATTAAGTGATTAAATAAATAGTTTACCACCCAGTGCAAACATAGGGTAAAGGGCACTCACCTCTAGATTGGGAAGACAAATGCCTCTCAATTCAGTGCAGACACCAAATCATAACTAGAATTTTTTTTTTTTTTTAAATTGTAACTAATCATGGGCAAATGGCGTCAAATATGTAAATTAGTTTAGGAGGAAAAGGGGCCATATTTAGCTATGTTCTTAAAACTTACTTGTTTTGAGGGGTCCTGATCTCCCAATATGACCTTGTTGTTTGGAACTGCTGACCAAACATATGTAGTGTTTTCTCGTTGAACCACTAAATAATAGAAACCCGTGGAGGTATTTAGTGTGTAAGTAGTGCAGCCAGACATACACCAAGAGAGTTTCCCGAGTCTACGAGAAGCTTACCAGGTCTTCCAAGGCAAGCCTTCACATTAAGATGTCCACCCACCGCAACAGGGAGCCCAAATACTCACCTCTTTCCGCCCTGCCGCCGGTCTTCTTATGTCGGTGTCACACGCGTGGTGGAAAACGCTTTGTTATCCGGAAGTATTCCCTCTGCAAATTTCCCAACAGACGCATCAAATAAATACTTCAATTTATTCTCTGAGCTAGCCCCATCCCTCAATGATTTAGCAGCCTTCCAGCAAATATGTATTGTCAACACAAAACGTATGCTTTGAGAAAGAGAGGTGCTTTTGCCGTAAATATTGAGATTAACTTACTCTCAAGTTTGCTTTAGGCTTCATTTAGGGCTGTTTGAGAGCTCACTTTGTTTGGAATGTGTAAAAAATTAAAATTGTTAGCTTGGACACTGGTATTATTTGTTTGCTTGGTAGAATGTGTTATAAGCAGATAGTACTTCTCTAGAAGGTATTTTTCCCTTGATGCCTAAAATCATGTAACCCATTTCCTGTGAGTGGGGGCATCAGGACCCCACCCCTTGGAGTGTTTTCTTGTGTTTTTTTTTAGTATTCATATCCCACCCATTACTGAGAACATAACAGGACACTTGTAGTCATACAAAAGGGACAAAAGAAGACCAAGCCTGTTGACCTTTCCACAGGTTTACTTTGATATCTAACAAATTCTACAAATGTATTACTTTGAATAAGTGGAAAAGTTAAGCATTTCACACACACAAAAAATTATGATTAGTCCATGAAAGGACAAACTTCTATGATCACTGCTTGAACGGTTTCCTTCTGTTCATTCTGTATAATGCATTATGAGATGATTCACTTTATTACAGGATGCTGTAGAATTACATTATGGCATACAGAACTGCTATTGGCATATGCTGATGTTGGCTTTGTTTTGTGCAGACTGTGACGGAGAAACACAAGCTAAATGTTCCAGAGACAATGACTGAAGTGCTGGATGTCTCCGATGAGGAAGGTGAGTTTTAAAAGTATTTTCAATTTTTTGTCTAATGCTGTTGGATTCTAAATGTCCCTCAAAGGTCTTGGCTTGCATTCTAGCATTAGCTAGCAATAATTAATATGAAGCTATTATCAGAAGATCCCTAACATATTTTATGTTTATGGTATCCTCAAATGTTTTGTATGCAGAATTTATTGTTGAAATAATATAATTAGGGATGCCTCTCTGCTCTACTGCTAAAAATGTTAGATGTCACAGAGCTCAAACAAACTTGCTAAATGTGTGTGGAAGAGTATCTTTACTTATATTATTGCTCTGGGTAATAAACAGCATTACAGTCAAATAATCAATTTAATAGCCATGCAATTAGCTATCTTATTGATTTTAGAAAAAGCAGCCAGCCCAATTCTCTCATGACAGGACCCCTTTGAGGGGAAAAAAAACAAACAACATTTTTACTTTAAATAAAAGTGTTGTCTACCCTTTTATGCATGGAGTTTAGGTACGCTTTAAATATTAAAGTAAAACATACACCTATAACTTAGGCAGTATCCTGCTATATTGAGGATAAGTATAAGCTGCTCTTGGCTGACATTTGATTTGGGTTAGTAAGTGCTGGTAGTTGGTACAATAATTAAAAAAAATAATTCCAGGAAAACTTTGGGTATGTGGATGATACCAAATGCAACTGTGTCTGTAAATGGTAAAAGAAGCAGCAAAAAGAGAACTTAGAGAGAGATGTTGAAGCCTTTGAACAGCTTCATACTTTTTAATAATATTAAACAGGATTTATATAGGACCAACATACGCTGCGCTGTACATTAAACAGGGGTTGCAAATGATAAACGTATACAGACAGTGACACTGAAGGACAGGACGTTGCCCCCAAGAGCTTACAATCTAGTAGGTGGGGGAATTTACACACAAAAAGATGGGCGATATGTAGTGGTGGGAAGTGGTGATAGTTTCAAAAGACAGAAGAACATGGGTAGGCATGTTTGAAAAAATGGGTTTTGAATGCTCTTTTAAAAGAGCAGAAAGTAGGAGCAAGCCGAATAGGACGGGGAAGACCTTTCCAGAGAATTGGGGCAGTTCTAAAAAAGTCTTGTAGCTGTGCGTGTGATGAGGTTATGAGTGAGGAATAACTCAGTAGTAGGTCTTTGGAGGAGTGGAGAGAGCGGCTTGGGGAGTATTTTTTTTTACCAGGTCAGAAATGTAAGTGGGACAATACCTGTGTAGGGATTTGAAGGCAAAGCACAGGAGCTTGAATTTGATTCTAAGGTGAAATGGAAGCCAGTGTAGAGAGCTGCAAAGAGATGCAGCAGAAGAGGAGTGGTGGGAAGGAAGGATGAGTCTGGCTGCAGCATTCATAATACATTGGAGGAGAGAGTCAGGTTAGTGGAATACCAGAGAGGAGGATGTTCCAGCAGTCCATATGAGAGATAACAGCGTGTAAAAGGAGTTTGGTGGTCTCTGGGGACAGGTAGGGGCGAATTTTTGAGATGTTGCGTAGGTAAAAATGACAGGACCTGGAACTGTTCAATATAATATAATATATAAATATGTCATATGGGGAGATTTGGAATTTGAGAGGTGGATGATGATGAGTTCTGTTTTATTCAGTTTGAGCTTCAGAAATGGGTCAAACATCCATGATGAGATGGCCAACAGGCAGAATAAGACCTTATCCAGGACTAAGGGAGACAAGTTAGGGGTGGACAGATAGATTTGAGTGTCATCAGCATACAGATGGTACTGTAAGCCCAAGGAGGATATGAGACTACCGAGAGAAGAGGTGTACAGAGAAAAGAGAACCGGTCCAAGGACTGACCCTTGGGGAACACCAACAGGTAGGAGAGTGGGAGTGGAGGAGTTACCATTGAAAGAAACTTGAAAGGAGCGGTCAGACAGATAGAGAGCAAACCAAGAGAGAGCAGTGTCACTGATACCAGTGGAGCGCATGATTTGTATTAGAAGGGAGTGATCAACAGTGACAAAAGCAGAGGAAAGATCAAAGAGGAGGAGGAGGGAAAAGTTGCCTTGAGACTTAGCTCTGATGAGGTCTTTGGCCACTTTTGTAAGGGATGTTCAGTGGAATGGGCAGCTCGAAAGCCAGACTGGAGAGGGTCAAAGAGGGAGTTGGTACTCAGGTAATCGGTGAGTCTTTTGTAGACAAGGCATTCAAGAAGTTTGGAGACATGTGGGAGAAGGGAGATAGGACGATAGTTAGAGTGTAGGGAAGGGGTCCAGTGAGGGTTTCATTAGGATAGGGAGAATTATGGCATGTTTGAAAGCGGAGGGGTATTTACCAGTAGAAAGAGAGAGGTTGAATAGTTCGGTTAGGGTGGGGTGGAGGAATGGGCACGGAGTAGATCAGAGGGAATAGGGTCAAGTGGACAGGTAGTAAATGGAGATGAAGAGAGGAGACTTTGTCCACAGTAACAGAGCTGAGGGACGCCAGTGATGATTTACAGGTGGAAGTGGTGGGTATGGTTGGAGTGGCTCGGTGAGCAGAGACATCATGTCTGATTTTGTCACTTTTATCTTTAAAGTAGGTGGCTATGTCTTGGGCAGAGAAGGTTGTTATGAGGGGGAGCAGGTGTGGGGTTTAGGAGGGAGTCAATTGTTGAGAAGAGATTGGATGGGTTGGGAGCTTGAGACAAAATGATAGCGGAGAAATAATTTTGCTTGGTGACAGTGAGCTCAGTGTTAAAGCTTTGTAGCTTGACTTTGTAGTCCGTGAAGTCAGCGCTGAGGCCAGATTTTCTCCACTTGCGCTCAGCTGCACGAACAGTCTTTTGTAGCTGTTTGGTGTTATTGTTGTGGCAGGGCGGGGGTAGCGGGCAGGGGCAACTTTATCCAGAGCCATGGAAAGAGAGTGGTTTAACTGGGTGGCAGCTTCATCTGGGGAGAAGATTTTAGAAAAAGTCGGGGTTAGGGAGGCAAGGCAGTTTGAGAATAGGTTGTGGTCAGGGTTACAGATATCTCTCTGCCATTGACCAGGTCTGGGTGTGGCAGAGGGGGGCAAGATTTAGATAGGTTGAAGGTGATAAGGTTGTGATTAGAAAGGGGTAATGGTAAGTTGTCAAGGAGGGTGAGGTTGCAGAGTTTTGAAAATACCAGGTCTAAAGTGTGTCCGGCTATGTGTGTGGGGTCATTGATGTTCTGTGTGAGTCCATATGAGGAGGTAATGGAGAGCAGTTTGGCTGAGGAAGGATGGATGGGCTCATCCACTTCAACATTAAAGTCACCAAGGATGAGGGTGGGCAGATCATGGGAAAGAATGTGTGGGAGCCAAGAGGCAAAGTTATTGTGATACTGGGCCAGGGGGGGGTAGACAACAGCAACAATGAGGGGTTAGGGGCTGAAGAGACGGACAGAGTGGACTTCAAAAGAGGTGAAAATGAATGAGAGAGGGCAGGGTAGGAAGGACTCTGTATGTACAGATAGGTGAGAGAATGAGACACACACCACCCCCTACTTTGTTGCCAGGTCCAGGAGTATGTGTGAAGTGCAGGCCTCCATAGGAGAGAGCAGCGGCAGAGTCAGAGGAGGAAAGCCAAGTTTCAGTGAGAGCCAGGAAGTTCAGAGATTTAGAAAGGAGAAGGTTGTGTATTGAAGTTAGTTTATTGCCAACTGATCTGGCATTCCATAGACTGACAGAGAGAGGGGGTAAGAACTTATGGGTAGGGTAATTAGGGATGAGGTTAGGAGAAGGGAGTGTTTTGCTAGTAGTGTATAGAAGAGAGAGGCTTGTGTGGGGGACCAAGATTGGGTGAGATGTCACCAGAAAGTAGAAAGTGTATGCTTTTAATTTGTGGATGAATTGCTTGGCAGAGAATGTTTGGTATTGGTTAAGTTATTAGCCTGTAAGAACCCTAAATGTATTGCAGAAATATATAGTATTTTGAGTTTTTTGTACACAACCAATCTCAGAGCTAACACAAAACTTCTGTAAACCGTTTCACTTTTAGAACAATTGCTTTTTATTACAAATAAAACCTAGCACCAAAGCTTTGTTTACTGCCCCTAGATTATGGACTATAGGTCAGCTTTACCAATATGGCGTGTGCCACACTCTGGTAAATCCTAACATTTCCTATAAAATGACAAAAATGTAATAGTCCACAGTTTTTCAGGAAATTATCCCTTGTTATTATGCAACACACTGACCCTAAAATAATGGCAGCTTTATCATTATGTTGATAGTTCAATTTATTTGTAAAATTCTAAGTATAAAAAACTTGGAAAGAAACTCTTGTGTCCCATTTCTAGGAACTAGTTTATTTTCCACTTTTACACATTTTTTTCTGAATTTACATTTCCTCAGCAACTTTCTAATAAACTCAGTAGTATTTTGTGAGACACCCTGCAGGGTTTTCTATTAGCTCAATCAATCTCCTTTACTTCTTTTACAAATTGAAATGTCCTCTGCAGTTCTTAAATTGTTTGCCGATGAGCTCTTGTCTGATGAAGAACTTCTTGGTGAGCAAGGTATTGGTGTCTGCAGAGTATTGGGGAATGTTGTGAATATTGCTGTGTTTTGTAGTGAATGTGACAAAAACATAGATATTTTTCTAATAATGCATTTTCTATATAGCATGCCTATTTGAGTTAAACAGCAAATGAATTTCTAACAAAACCAATGTGTGTAGTGTTGCTTATAAAAGACTACTTGTGAAGAGCATGCAGTAATAAGCTTAGGATTCTGAAGTGTAATAACCTCTTTCATTGCTCCATAAATTTTATTACTGATATTTAATTAATCAAAGATGAGATGGCATAGATTGTCCTTTAAACTATTAGTCTGTAAATGGGCTGACCCTGCATTTATTATTTATTTCCAAAGAGTACAATGATACTTATAATAATGATGTTTATTCTTCTGCATACACATTCATACATCCAGTATGAAAAACATGTTCCATAATCTCTAGTCTGAGGGAAGGAGATATTTTTGTGTGGGTAGAATAATTTTAAAGTAACCTTCAGTTTTAAAACTCTGTCCAAGAGGAAAACACACGTTTTGGTTAAATATAATATATATTGACTGTAAATATACCTCAATGGCCTATAGATTCTTATTACATATCACCACTCCCCCCATATCACTGGGGTGCTGGATACCCAGCACCTGTTGATAGCACTGGTGCTAAGGAAAGTATACATCTTTGTGGAAACATTTATGAAGCACACTACAGGTGGCAGAAAGTGTGTTGGCTGGCATTAGGGGGTATAAACAGACCACCAGCCTGTGATAGTACAGGCTGGTACATTTAGGGGTAGGAAAGATCAGTAGCAGCTTTACCACTACCATATAAAAAGCTAAAGCTGTTTAAAAAACAAGTTTGACTATATGTTACTTTTTAGCATACAGTATTTACTAAGCAAGCTTGATTAATCAGGCCCGGTACCTATTCCTCCAATTCTCAATTTTGCCCTTTTTGCCTTCCTGGAACAAACTGCTGGAAAGAAAGATCTTACGACATTTGATTAATAGCAAAGTACTAATTTAACCATATATGATTGTAGGCATTCTTACTGGCACCCTAATACACCACTAAAAGGCACCTGGTCTGCAAATTACCTGCACTGCATTACACAATAGTTTACCACAGCACATAGTGTGACCCTATCTTCTCATGAGAGATCCTTGCATTGTACTATCTAAGTGACACTTGCAGATTGTCTGCAAATGGTATTTTGCACAGGAATGGCAGCACTTGTACATGCACTCCTACTATGTGATACACAGCAAGTCTAGCTGCCATTTTAACAGGTACACCTGTATTCATTGGCAGGGGAGCTGCTGCAGGAGGAGTAGTAGAAGTAAAAAAAGGGCACAGTAAACAATTTTGTTTTTGATTTTTTAGGTACAAATTCAATCACTTTAGCAATACAATAGAAAACATGATTACAGTTATGAGCTTTTTTTTTATAGTTATGTATAATGCAACTCTGGAGTAATATGATATGTTGGCCATTTCCTGATGTATGTGATATGTGTTGTTGGTGTAACATATGGTAAGAGCAAATATTTTTTTTTTTTGAGTTTTATTTGTTTTTTACAAGGAGATGATACAATGACTGGAGATGGTTGTGAGTACCTGCGACCTGAAGACCTAAAAGAACTGGGAGATGACTCTCTACCAAGCAACCATTATTTGGATGGTATGACCTATCTGAGATACAGCTTGGAGGGTGGACGCTCAGAAAGGTATGAAGAAATTATCACAGTATTTAATAATTGCAATATAAGATTTTTTCTGTTTAATGAGCATAGACCTAGGATGACTGCAATTCCTTTTTGAATCTTTACATTCACAGAAAAAGGTGTGAAAACTAATGGGTACTTTGCAGCAACCTCAATGGTTTTTATTTTTTTTATTGGGATGTACACTGTTACTCATTTTAAGTTTCACATTTTACAAATACACAGTATTTGTACATGTAAACAATCATTGTTTTGGGTTCCTCCATCACTAAACCCCACAAAGACACTGTAATGCACTCAGGAATGACTTATTTAGTGATATGGGCTAATTCACATTAGAAAGAACTATAAGAATTTGTATTAATAGGTCTTTGTTTATGCAGGTTTTACATTGCTGTTCAAATCTAGATTTTGTATCCGGACCTTTATTATAAAAAGCTCCCACAGAAAAACAAGGTTTATACAGTTGGTAGTTTAAAATGTGAATCATTTTCCTATGTTTGTACACACCATTAGTATTGTCTGTTTTACTCCACAGAATATTTATATTTATACTCCACAGAATAGAAAGAATGTTTAACAATGAGAAATAGTGAGGGCAACCTTCTTCACTAACATCACCAGCACATTCATTTCAATTTGAGTGGGTCACTTTACTCTATTTATTTATTTATTTTAACAATCTGTGCTCTACCTTTTTTATCTACCTAATACAACAGTTACCCTTCATTTCCTAACAGTTCATTTATCACTTATTTCTTTCTTTTGTTTTTCTCCCTTTCATTTTTATGGATTTATTTACACAGTACTATGCCTAGGTAGGTATGATATGCATGAAATGATTGTGTTCCCTAGATTTACCCCTCCCAGCATACATGTTCTTTCATAAAATTGCTATTTGTGACATTTGCGGCACTACCTTATGTTGTATGTTAACATTAAATCACTTTGCTGCAACTAAGCATTTTTTTTTTTTTTTGTGGCGGTTAAAAATATTAGGTAGATTGCCACTACATTAGTATTGTAGAAAACAAATGTACAGTCACATTTCAGATTGCTATTAAGGAATATACTGATGTGGATTATGTTATTTTTACACATGACACACTTAGGATGCTTATGATTTTCTAACGAATTCATATAAATTATATAGTCCTTTAGTAAATTAATACTACTGTCTACTAGTCCTGTCCAGATGTGAACTCTGAACCTTTATCACAATAAAGGTCATAGAGAACTTTCTCATTACATGCGGTTAAACTTGTGCAAACAAAAATAGACCTTCTGTATTTATTAAAATTGTTTTGGACAGTTATTTATGCCATAGTTTTAGTCTCTGCATTGTCCTATTGTGCTGAAATCTTTATTTTATCCCTTAAACCTTGTAGTTGTCTCTCTCTCCTCTCTCCCCTCTCTCTCCTCTCCCCTCCCTCTCTCTCTCTCTCTCTCTCTCTCTCTCTTGCTCTGTCTCTCGTGATCCAGTAAACCTGGAATGGATTTCTTCAAGGTAATTTGCTTGCAAATGTTTTGAATACTGGACCAGATCCATTCCAGGATTGCTGGATCACCCAGCATATATATATATATATATATATATATATATATATATATATATNNNNATATATATATATATATATATATGCACATACAAGTATCAAAGGTAATTTATTTAGTAAGGAGATAATTAATGTTTTTGTTTGGTCTGTGAATTTATGTTCACTTTTAACACCTTTTTTGAAAAACACAAAAATTCACTGATTTATATAGCGTGAACATATTACACAGCGCTGTACAATAAAAAGGATAAATGTATCACTGTAATAAATTACATTACAATTACAATTACAATTACTTGCTGTTCATAGTATTAGAAAGGACTAGGACACTGTTAGGTTTATATATAAAACATACATGCTTTCAGTTTTTATTACGTTATTCCATCATAGTGTTGTGTAAGGTTCCATTTTTTTTATAGCTGTGGCTTTTAGTAGAATGTTGTTTCGAACACGTTTCTTGTGACATTCATAATGTTGTCTATTTATGTAGTTGTTGTTAAATGCAGCACCTGGCTTTTGTGTAATGCTTTATATGCTTTCTATGTGTCTGTGGCATCAGCATCATGAAAAAAACAGCATGAAGCTGGTTCAGTGTCATTGCAGTTTGTATTCTCCAGGGGAAATTTCATTATACATGCAGTTACACTTAATGTTACTCTTTGTAATGTGCAAATTTATCCAAAGGCAATTGTATTAAAGAATGTTATTGTCTAAGACCACACTCTATATCCTGGTTTCTGATACTATATTTATTTTACCTTCAAACTTTTTATGTTTACTTTATTAAACACATTTGAATGTGGTCTTTTTGAGGCTTCATAGTCTCCCCTGGAAGCTGCATGGATGCTAATAGCTAATGGTTTCATTCTCTGGCTTGTCCTTCCATCCCACCTTACCAAACCCAACTCTGCTGCTGATGTGTATATGTGTGAACCGACCAGCCTACGATCCTTCAGTTCAGACAGGTCCCACACGATGAGCCATTCCTCATACCTCAGAGGCAGTGCCATGATAGATGATACGGTTATCATACCCCATGATCAGGTGGGTATTTCAATCATTCTCAAACCTTTGGCCTTTCAGTACATGCTATGATTTCATTGTTGTATTGTTTTTGATGACTGTCACATTTATACAGACTTGTTCTATCTTATCAACCTGTATTAGGTGAATGACATAAAAATGGGCGTGGAGTTTCCTGTAGCTTATTTTATTAGAAATATTAATGCCCTACTTACCATTTTTCCACAAAAAAATAAAAAACAAAATAAATATAAATAAATATATATATATATATATATATATATATATATATATATATATAATATTTAAATATAAAGATTTTTCCGTGTTCTGCTGAACTATGTTGCTCAAATCAGCCAAAAATGGTGGCTACTTACATCATGTTGTAGAGAAAATACTATTCTGTGCAATAAATTCTTGCGTTGAGTACATCTTAGGAAACTCAGCCAACCAATTGAGAACTAAGTGGGCAGGACAGTCAGAGAGGTGAATAGCTGAAACTGAAACCTTTTTTGTAACATTTTTTATTTATTCATAGAAAAAACAAAGGGAATAAAATTGACAACAGCAAACAATATATACATCTGATAGAGCCTAAACAATGTGAAAACAGATACCACACCCCCAGTTTTCATACAGACCAATCATATCAACACCAGCGGCCAGAAGAATAAAAGGAAAACGATACTTGGACTTTATACAGCCCATAGCAAGTCCAAACGATCTTGTCATTAGAAACTCTTGTGGGTTATTTGTGAGATATTCTTCCTTTCTTTAAACAATAGGTGTAAATTTATTGTCCAATCAAGAAAAGAAATGAAAAAAATTGTCATCTTATTAGGGGGCAAAGTCTACACAAGTAAGTGTGTTGTAATTGTGCATTTTATCTTTTATTTTAGGTCTCATACTTGACAAAAGCAGAGCAGAACACTTATCGTCTAAGCTGGGGTAACGATAACTTAGACAACATTGCACTTTCTTCTAGTCCAGTCCATTCTGGGTGAGTAACAGAGTATGAAATGTGCTTAGTTTTAAGGGATATCTCTGAGCATTTTAAGTGGGAACTGTGTTACTACTGACTGATAAAAAAAAACATACCCTGGATTGCTTGTGCACCTGTTGAAGTGTGGGAAATCTTTATAGTGGAGGAAGAGATTACAAAATGTTGCCATCTGGTGCCAACACAATAAAACACTAATATACCATTTTAATGTAGTTGTGGTTAATGCTATCAGCTTGGCTCATCCAGTGTGTGGGCGTTTGTTAGTGACACTTTGTGATGTATGCATGTTGATATACTAATATATCGTATGGAAAAATAATATACCATTTTAAACTTTTGGTTTAGGTGAAATCTCTCTTTCATGTGTGCTTACACTTCCCATTTTATGGCCTAGAAATCTGTAAATCTTATTTCACATTGGCATGGTTATCTCAACCCACCTATTTAATTAGTGCAAAGATTAAATTGAACTTATCTATGCCAAATAAGCACACTTCATATTTTCATGGTGAGACTATATGGCTTTTAAATAACAACAGTTTAGCTGTCAGATCGTCCTTCTGCATTAAATAAGCCTGCAAATGTGAGTGGAGCGGAGCAGATTATGGCCATGGCAGTTTTTGTCAGGACTGTACAAAATGTATTCTTGGTTTTATTACAGAAATACTTTTTAACATTTTTAGTAAAATGAAAAAAACTAAGTTTGTAAGTGTAAAAACATGTGATTTTTTTGCACATTACATGTTTTCTGTGTACTTTACTTCACAAACATATTTTATCTGAGTTAACCCACCACAACAGGGAATGTCCATTGTGGTGCATTTGGAATATATGGTGAGGTGCCATTTAAAATGAAGCAGCACAGCTCACCAAACTGTGGTTTGCACATTACTGCAAAGCAAAGATCTGAATGTTGCCTTAATGTTCTGATCAGTTGTGACAGAGTCTTCTCTAGAAGTAAACGTTTTAGGTTAAGGAGACATGGGTGTTTTCAATCTGTTCTGCAGAGAAATGAAACCATTTATTGAGTCACCTCATTGGTATCATGATAATCAAGGTGATAACAATTACAATGTTGTCAACAAGTGGTTTAAATAAATGAAAACTGTATAAAATGATGTTCTATTTTGGTAAATCAAGCCACCTTCCTATTTTATACTGTAAGTAACATTATATATATACATTATAACATGCCACAATAGAAATAGTTCTAATAATACAGCATAAACAATAATAAATAATGTCTATAGATCTAGTTCTCAGACATTCCCCAGTGTTCATTCAAGAAATATCAACAGCATTACTGGATCACCAGGGGTTTGGGACTAGTTGTTACTACATCCACTGCTTTTTGTCCATAAATTTATCTTAGTATATGCTCAGAGTCTCCATCCAGTTCACAACACATTTATAATGAAATTGAATTATTAGTCATAATGTACGTTTATTGTGCTGGTTAAATATTTAGTAACACATTGGAGGAAAGGGGATTTCATAATACAGATAAATCAAGATAATTAAATATCCAAGACGGACACACACACACACACACTATATATATATATATATATATATATATAAATATATATACTATATTATGGGGGCAATATTCTCCATAGTACTTTAATAACATGGCATCATGCAAATATTCTCCCATATAGTCATAGCTAGATTTATTAAGGATTTCTTCATTTCTTTCTCTTGCCTTTTTCTGTACTTTCTCATTGTTAAATAATCTGTTCTGTTGCAGCCACATATCTCCTTGTCTTGAGAGAGACCACAGCAGGTGATCTTATACTTTGTGTTCAATATGTGATTGCTTTGCTTTCATATTTTTTTTCAAGTAACTCAAATCAGGATGCTTTAGTGTGCTAACCCTAACTAATCAACTAAAACATAAGAATAAACAACAAAGGATTAAACAAATAGTTACACAGTACATGTGGAAGTATACGTTCGAATACACCTTGCAAGAAATGTTTTAAAAGTTTGCTATCATTAATCTGAATAATGTGAATTCATGTGCAAGACTGCAATATCCACCACAAATGCTAGTGAGGCAATACCCAATTGAACAATATCTAGAGATAATAAAGGTTTAATCTTTCCTGTGCTTATTAGTGATATTTTTCTTGTATGCAAGTTGGTTGTCCTAAGTAGTATTATTTATCTTCCTTTACTTAGATAGCAACTTGCAGATAAACGTTTTATAGACACAAAATGTTAAGGTGTTAGAAAAGTTAGAAAAACATAATGTTTAGTACTGTTTAAAAGCAGAACTCCAGAAAAACAGCTAATAACAGAACAGACATAGGAAAATATTTACCTGCCAAAGAATTTGTATTTTTGTTCTTGAGATTATACAGCCCTGCCAGACAGCAGAGCCCAGTTAGTGATATGTCATATTCACAATGTGTAAAAGTTTTGTTTTAAAAATGCAGAAAAATTCATATTTTATACATTTTTCTAAATTAAATAAAAAACATTTGGAAAGGGCTATCTGTCCTAAAATAAATACATTTTTGTTAGGATAGAGTATAAACACTAAAAATATATAGCTGAAGGAATTAGACATCTGAAAAATAATGTTCTTGGTCTCAAGGGAAAAAGTCTTGAGAATTAAACACTGCTACAGTTTTAGATGTAAAATGATTTAGTAAAGTATGACTAAACTTAAAATAGGTTTTTATTGTCTATTGGAAACACTAAAGCACCCTGATCATTTAAAAAAAATGTTTTCTGAACGTGTATTGGTATTCAGAAAACAAACCTATAGCAGCCATCTTCATTTAGCATGAAACTATTTCTTTGGTACATTATATACAATGTTGCCTTAGCTTGGACTATGTATTTGTATTTTGTGTCCCCTGTATATGATATGAATTACAGAAGGTAAAAAGAAAGACATTTTAATGGCTTATCTCAGTTGCAATAAACTTCTGTAATTCAAAGAAACCTTCTGGCTGCTATTGCTTACAATTCCTTAGAAAAATAATACTTTTTAAATCACTATCTGGAACAAGTACAGTAATCAAAAGCTTAGACTCTTGCTGGATTCACTTATCCCATATTTGTTCTTGGTCTGTTCCATGTAATAAGGAACAAGAAAAGAACTTCTAAAATGGTCACTTCTGTATGCAAATGTATTTCTCATCATTATTGACCTACTGATTTTAATACTTTCCCAGTCACAGACTTAAAGTAAGAATGTAGATCAGGTGAGCTAGAGAAAAGTCAGAAGTATTTATGTTTATACTTGCTTTAAGTCAGTGATTCCATGTATTGATAAAAAAAAAGGCTCTCTGTGACAGCCAGGGCACTACCATTTATTTTAAATAAAGACAATAGCAGACCTTGGAACAGTTTCCTTTATGATTGATTTGTGATTTTCATTACACACGTTGTATGATGAAAACTGACTTCAGTAGATTTGCTTGTCTTTTATTTTGATTACTTTATATCTTTGAGTGTCCATAGGTGTCCATCACAGATAAAAACAAGTTTTGTGGGAGATTAAGCCATTGTAACTTGAATAAGGTTCTGCTAGAATCCATTGCATTATTTTTGTTATCCTAACTCAATGGTACATTGAAGCACACACACACTGAAAGGTTTGCTTTACTCTGTCATGTGACATTTTCTTCTCCTGTATAAATTAGAGTGAGACAACTTCACTTTAAGAGCTGTCATTCCCACAACATTTAATGCAGTAATCTAGTTAACAACCAAAGGCATAAAGACTTGAATCTAAGGCCGATGAGCTTCTACTTTCACCCTATTCAATGCATTATTTATTGATGCATGTAATCATCATCATGATATGTTTATCATAGAATATATTGATACATGATTTATTTCTGTTATTTATATCATGTTGCAAAATTCTGTCTAGAGCTGCAGTTGTCAGCAAGTTGGACATACAATGATACACATAGCATGATATCAGAAAGACTGACCTGAATTTTAGTTTAGCCCTCTTAATAGGCCTTTCTCATTTTTTAACATTTTTTTCAATGTGTAGATCAATTTTGTATTTAGGTTTTTTCATTTGTGTATCAAACTTGATGTTCATGTTAAAATGTTTTAATAGTGACTGATTTTTATTGTATTGCAATGCGCATGCTCAGTCTGCTGCACCTTTTATATGCATTTTGGGTGCATGCTTTCTTGGTTGTGTATGTGTGAATATAACATGCATATATAAGGTAAACCTTATGAAAAGTATTTGGTGTTTTAGCATATTTGAACACACAAATATTATGATCTTCATTCAAGCACTACCCACACGTGACACATTTTACATATTAAACAAATTACACATTTCATTGAACTGACATGATGTATTCATATCATAAAATAAATAAAATAAAAATCCATGTAATAAAATCAAGTGCTCCAGATTAGGAGTCTGGTGTTTTCCTTGCTTTTAATGTGTATGGTATCATCTTGCCAAAATCAGAAAAGTTCTCTAAGGGCCTCAAAGAAAAAATGTATTTTATGTTTTTATTAAAGTTTATTACCTATACGTAAAGGCATTTTTTGAAGATCTAATGTTTGCCTGTTTAATGCTAAAAAAGGTCTTCCTCTCAATCTTTCTCTCACAAATATTACACTGTGTCATTTAACAAAGATTGATGGTGTGTTTTTATATAGCAATATATTTATGGACTGTCAGTTCAGCCATTATTCAGCCATTTATTCCTTGGAAGATATATCATAAACTATTGTGACTGATTTGATCTTTTTATAACTGGTCACTGGGTGACAGAATAAGTCTTGGTTTTCATGTGAATTGAAACAAGCAATGCTCTGGAATAAGGATAGGTACCAAATTGATGGGTGAAAAATGTAAAAAATACAACTCTAGGGTAAAATGAAGAAGCGTTATAAAATTAGGTAAACACCTATCACTTTCTTATATATAAGGAGGGTAAATCACTCCCATTAGCTACTAATCAAATGCACAATTTGCAAATGTGTCATCATAAAAGCAGACGTTGTGGAAGGACATTTCCAAACAAATTTGACATTCATCATTCTACAGGGAGCAAACTCACCTAAAGTTATGGCTATGCAATGTTCATAAAAATTGCAAAAAACTCGAGCTACATATCGGACTTTGCAGGTCTCGGTTAGAATGTTAATTTTTAAAATTCATTACAGCATGATTAAAAAAAATTTAAAAAAAATTATTTAAAAATATGGTTTGTTTGGAAGGTTTGCAAGGAAAAACCATTTTAAAAGCACAGCTTAGGTTTGCATTAAACAAATTAAAAGCCTTCTGGACATTCTCTCCTTTGGACAGGCAAGACCACATTGGAAATGTTTGACCATAGGTCACTGGACTATGTCAGTTGTGCAGCAGCAAATACTTGGCAAAAATTGGGTCATGCAATAGAATCATGCTCCAAAGCATTCCAGCTGAAAAAAAATAGAACATTGAAGTGTTGTAAATTGTTAGTCAAAGCCAAGACCTTTTATCTTTTATTGAATTCTCACAGACACCAATGTACTAAAGGATTGTTGTAAAGAAAAGTAGGCAAAACACAACAATGCTAGAGACTGATCAGGTCATACAGAGAATAAATACTTCAAGTTATTGCTGCTAAATGTGAATCTAAAAGCTACAGGGTTTCTTGCCTTCATTTTTGTCTTAATAAATAATGACACAGTGGAATCTGTGATGTTTTACAATTGAGGTTAGATTTTATTAATTTTAGAACTTTGCCAATGACCAGATATTTGTTTAATTATGTCCACCCCACTTTGTTGTTGCAGATGTGTGTTTTTTCATAACTTGTAATTTTCTAATACGTTTGACTTGCCATCCTTATTTTTTAAACTAATGAGTAATTTTTCTGTAGATGTTACTGTTCCCATTCAGGAATTTGTGAGATAAAATACCCAACCATTAATTATTGTTTTGTACCTACCTTTGTAAATCTTAGCAGTTGGTAAATCACTTTAGGAGTTTTCTCATATTGATACCTATTATTTAATTCTCTTATTTTTAGTTTCCTTGTTAGCTTTATGGTGGATGCCCGTGGAGGTGCCATGAGAGGTTGTAGGCACAATGGACTGAGAATAATAATTCCTCCTCGGAAATGCACTGCCCCCACAAGAGTGACTTGCCGTTTGGTGAAGCGCCATCGATTAGCAACTATGCCGCCCATGGTGGAAGGAGAAGGTCTAGCTAGTCGTCTCATTGAAGTTGGCCCTTCCGGGGCTCAGTTCCTTGGGTAGGTTCAAATACTAATTATTCATAGGTTATTGGGTTTTTACATGTTATACACATATGCGCTACTGTACTCCTAGAAAGTTTGTTCACTTTTATAATAGAGAACATTTATGACAAGGGTGTTGCTTTGAAAAGTCAGAAGGAGGTATTCTACAAAAAAACAAAAAATAGCACACCGAGTAACTAAAATAAATTAGCACGCTGAGGTTACTACTATTTGTACTCATCACTCTTACTGACTTGTACAGTAGTAATGTCAGTAATATACCACTGAATCTCCAAAGGGAAAGTAAATACAGAAATAAAGAGACCCACAAAAACAGTTGTTTAACTACCAATACAGGTCTATATCCATTATACAGTCTTTCTACTAGAAAGGAGCATATAACAATTGTATAGTTATTGTTTAGGAATTTATTTCACAGACAACCTAAGCACTGGCATTATTTGATAGTAACAATGGGTAGCCTATGCAATGTTCAGTTTGATAGGGAAATTATCATTTACTTTCTGCTTGTGGCCACCTTTACCAAAAGCTAGAGAAGGAGCATGATATATCAGTTACACAGAGGTAAGTAATATTTAAACAGAATTCTTTTTTGACATATTCTTGGTGGACGTCTCTGAAAAAAAGAGACTGGGTCTGATTTATTAAAGCTCTCCAAGACTTGGATGAACGTTCATCAGTGAGGCTGGGTGATCCAAACCTGGAGAAGATTTAATTTACTTTTTGTTAGCAAATCTTTTCAGTCCTAGACCAGATCCATTCCAGGTTTGCTGTGTCGCCCAACTGCAATGATGAAAGTGTATCCTAGTCTTGGAGAGCTTTAATACATCAGGCCCACTGTGTTAATGCAAATAATGAAAATGCATCTAGAGCAGTGTTTCTCAGCCTTTTAACATGAAATAATTTCACATCTAAAACTATAGCCACAGCTCACACTGGTGTTGGTTAAACTAGCCTGGAAATCACAAACAGCCCATTGCTCAAGGAACCCCTAGCGAACTCTAGAGCAGGGATCAGCAAACTCCGGCCTTTATGCCAGATATGGCCTAGCCGCTACTTCGTTCCGGTCTTTAGGAACTTACCAGTGCCGCAGTTGATATTACGCCGCAGCCGGCGTTCCCTGTTGATTGGCCAAGCCATTAGGGCAGGACTCAGAGTCTGGCCTAATGTACTCCCTCCCACCCCTTAAATGGCCTAGTGGCCATAAAAGTTTGCCGACCCCTGCTCTAGAGGAACTGTAGGGTTCCATGGAATCCAGGCTGAGAAACCCTGACCTAAAGTTTCCTGTACATACATGCAGTAGCCTAAAAACACCCTACCCTTATGATAATATCCTAGTATTCTAACAGGCAAGACTCCAAAACCCAGGAATATTGGAGCATGCTGCCATCTCCTACCCCATTCACATCCCCATTGTCCTATCACAGTGTTAAACTGCCTGGCATATAAATTGTGAAGGAGGCTAGAAGGGATTGCCAAGCTTCTGTATATTGGGGATTTGCTTTGTATTGATCTGGGAGTTTGCTGTATGCATTTGCAGCCCCCTTTAAGCATTTACTTTAACACCTGCAGTATTTTGCAGACTTGATCTCTTTAAAATATAGACTATTTGAAAGTGATAGTGTTTATGTCACATAATGCACTGAGAGTGATATTAGTTTAGTTACTGACTAGTAAATTGTACTTGCAGGGAAAAAATGTCTTCAATTTGGCTTATTTTTGCTGTGTTTATTTAATTGCATTACTCTGATGTGAAAAGAGATGATAGGTAAGCTATACTAATTGTTAAAGAATACTGTATATCCACTGCAGCAATTTTAAACAGATTTCCCAACATTGTAGCTAGATTTGTAAGCCTTTAGATCTACTTTTGACTGCACAAATTATTCTCAATATGGAAGAAAATAATTTTGTTGATTTTGCAGAGGCAAAAGCAGACATATACCAAACAATTTTAATTTACCATATAGGTTGACACTTCTACCAAATGTAAAACCAATACTTGTATAGCAGACTTAGCAAGTATTGGTTATTTGATTTATTCCTAACAATCTGGATCACCTTGTTTATATTGAAAATGATGTCACCATTTTATCATTTTAACTTACTTTGTTTCAGGGCTTTTGTTCTGCTCTTTGTGTTCAGTTTACATAAACGTGATATATATGATATGATGTATAAAACATTTTAGAAGATTGAACAACTAATACCCATTACATCATTGCATGACAGAGTTCATTATACCTGCCTGCCTCAAAAATAACAAACTCTGTCATCCGGCAACTAACTTTGAATCTTTCCATCTTTCCATGTTTTCATCTTTGCCTTATATAAATGGTAAGGCATACAGTATAGGGGTAAATAAGTGAATATAGGTCAATCAAAAAGCACTTTTTTGTTAGATCTAGGTGAAGTGTGGATCTGCTAACCACCATTGACTTTGGGTCAGCTACCCAGTACTTCCCAGCCCTTCTAAATTAGGTTTATTGTCCATATATTTCTATGGAGAATACACACCAGGGTTGGAAATAAGGGGTGGGCGAAACTGTGATTAAGGATTGTATCGACAAAGTGTTGGGACCCTGTTAATAAACCCTGCCAAACTACACCCAAAGCTAAAACAAGGCATTGGGTGGAGTCCAGCTTAACCGCATGTGCTAAATATATTGATGTGACATATACACTTTAAATAAATATTGCCTACTGTGAAACCTTTCTCCCTTGTAATTTTTTCATGATGATTGTTAGTGACTTTGACAGATTTGAACATGTAAAGATTGAAATGAATAATTCCACAAGCCTACTGAGGTAGTGGGATAGTGGGATAGAATACCACTTTGTGTTCCTTTTACTTTAAGCTGGCATGTAACACACATTTTTTCCTACTCCCAAACTGTGGCACCTCTAACACAAGCTGAAATTACTCTTACCTATCTTCTTTTTCCCACTGCTGCTTTGGATGTACTCAGTAAACTCCACCTTCCTACGGCTCCTCCCCCTCTAAATGAGGGAGAAAGCTTGGTCAGCCGAATCCTACAACTGGGACCTCCTGGGACCAAATTCCTTGGGTAGGAGAGACTTTAGATCAAGTTGATGGATGTCGGCCCCCCTCTCCCTATTCGTCTCTGTTGTTCTCCAACATTATTTATTTCTGTCGGTGATTTTCCTATGATCTGTGTGATTTTTTTTTAATGTGTCCCAGTTAGGTCTTTTATTCCCTGTGATTGTGTTTGTTTTAGTGTAGTAGTATGTGTTCCTCTTTCTTTTGACTTTTTTTGTGAAGTGGTGTTAGTTTTTGCTTGAGCATGTAGTTGTTTTTTTCAACTAGTGATTTACTTTAAATTTGTTTTGAAGCATCATAAATCACAACTATAGACATAATGTTTATTGTCAGTGACTGAAATCTTTGCGTTTAAGCCGACACTGAAAGATATTTAAATGCATGACACATCTCAAAGGAGCCACACTTTTTGCATTACATTTAATTTTAACATTCAAAACATTGAATATGTCATCTGTACAGTAATGCTACAGTGACTATAATTTTCTGACATTATCTGCAATGAATCTGTTGACATCAACACAGTTTGTGTGTGTGCTTGCACATTAGGAACCCCTGGTTTCTTTTCCCCATTAGTATATCACTTGCTTCATTAAATACTAAATGTAGTATATATTGTTATTCAGGCCTGTTATTGTGGAGATCCCCCATTTTGCGGCTTTGCGTGGAAAGGAGCGTGAATTGGTGATACTACGCAGCGAAACTGGGGATAACTGGAAAGAACATTTTTGTGAATTTACTGAAGATGAACTGAATGAAATCCTTAATGGAATGGATGAAGGTGGGACATACAGATATCCTTAAATGCCTTTATACTCATATTTGTGATAGATTTGGTAACTGTAGACCTCAGGGGAGGGAGTAAATCGCCTATGTCCCCTATATCTGTGATGACTTCAGAAAAGGCTTCTGTGGTGACTTCAGAAGTAAGGTTCTTGTCTCCTTACTAGAGATCAGCTAAAAAAATCCATATTATCTGAACTTTAATTTAGATTTATTCAAAACTAGATTAAAATCTTCAATGTTTAATAGTTAGTATAAAAATGGTAATGTTTGATGGCTTCCTTACTCAGTGTATGCAGTCAATAAACTGTATCGCTACCATCTTTTTTCAGTTCTTGACCCCCCAGAGGACCTAGAAAGGAAGCGCATTTGCCGCATTATAACCAGGGACTTCCCACAATATTTTGCCGTGGTCTCTCGGGTTAAACAGGACAACAACCTGATTGGACCCGAAGGAGGAATTCTGAGTAGCACTGTTGTACCTCAGGTCCAGGCTGTTTTCCCAGAGGGAGCCCTTACTAAGAGAATCCGTGTCGGCCTTCAGGTATTGTCATAACGAGTCAACACATTTCAAATACAAGCTGACTGGCTTTGTAAATTTATGTTGTTCCATAATTAGATCTTTTTTACCTGCCCTATGTAAACTAAAAATACATCTAAAGTTTTTGAATGCCTATTACTTTCAATAAGCACTCTCTTCAAATTGTTTCTTCCTTTAAGGCCCAGCCTGTGCATCCTGAACTTGTGAAAAAAATATTAGGCAACAAAGCGTCATTCAGCCCTATCGTGACATTAGAACCGAGAAGACGAAAATTCCACAAACCTATAACAATGACTATTCCTGTGCCCAAAGCCTCCAGCGAGGCGATGCTTAATGGGTATGGTGGGGACACACCTACATTAAGACTACTATGCAGTATCACTGGTAAGTTTACATAACCAAGCACCATTTTGACATGTCCTTTTAACTGGGCACCCAACACACTAAAATAATGCTGCACTTGCATGCGTTTATATGCCTTTCACGTGAAGTATTGTCAAAAAGATGCAGATACAGTGTGATTTGTGCTGGCCACTGTTTTAAAATAAAGTGGCCACCATAGGGGTGCCTAGGGGTTTACATGAGTAAATCTGGTTCACATGTGTTTTAACTTGTCCAATCCATTGTTCGTAAAGTGAACCTAAAAATTATAATTACTGTCATTTCTAACTTTTAAAAGTGCTACAAAATCCAGCTTGCCTGGTTGGCATTTTGACCTTTTGTCTTTAATATCTTGTAAATCACTGTCACAGAATGAGTTTGCAGCTAATTGCTGTATAAAATGTATGTCAATATGAGTCCTCTTTAATAGAAACCCATCTGTCCTGTAAACATGCATGCAAACATTTATCTGCAGTTCAGAAATTTTCACTTTCAGTCTACCTGTTAAATCCCCACCCTGCCTGTGGAAATTTTCACTGGACTGAACATATTTTTTAACTCCTTCATATTTTTAATTTTATTGCAGTTAGAATGCTTATAAGTCTTCTGGAAATACTGTCCTAATTGTTTTTTTTTATAGTTGGAAACAGTACAAAAGCAATCCATGCATTCATTAGTCACAGTTGTATGCTGTATGCATTTTGTTTTGTGCAAATAAATCACCTAAACTACATGAAAATTGTATAGCTGGTTTTATGCATATTGCTTTTTACTCTAATTTTGTATGAATTTACCCAGTATTTTGTAAACATACTGTATGTTTTTTGTGTGCAAATCTGTCGTTTTGCTGTGTTTTAGGTGGTACAACTCCAGCACAGTGGGAGGACATCACTGGAACAACACCACTTACATTCGTTAATGAATGTGTTTCTTTTACAACTAATGTATCTGCCAGGTAAGTTTTTATTTTCACAAAATGTTTTGTAAAAAAAAAAAAAAAAAAGAGAAATATTGGATATTGTTCCTACTTACGTAATATTTGTGCTGTAAATGTGAAAACCAAATAAATATACATGTAAAAAAACAGAAATAATAATTTTAACAATACATTATGAGCTTGGTGCTTGGTCAGATTTATGAATTAGTTATTGGGGTTGAGTTGCTAAATGAATATAGCCTGTTTACTGTGCAGCATACCAGCAAAGGATATTTAATGTTACTTGGTTAATAAGGTAAACATTCATTTTGCAAAGAATACCACATAACAACACATCACAAGAGAAAAAAAATATTACCTTCATTTTTGCTTGCACATGATTGGACGACTGATTCACTAAGCCAGTGTTTATCAACCTTTTTTTAGCCATGGCACATTTTTTTGCATTGAAAAAATCCTGCGGCACACCACGAATCAAAAATGTTACAAAATGACACTCTGTAGCTAATTCTCTTGTCTTTAAGAATAAACAAGGCAATTAAGCTACTTACTGCCACCCACTGACATGGAAGAGTATTACATTACTCTGCCAGTCACTACAGCACAGACACTCGACAATGGTAATTGGATATTTTCCCACGGTACACTAGAAGATCTCTCGCAGCACACTAGTTTGACGCGGCACAGTGGTGGAATACTAACACTTTTTTTCTTTAACTAGATGTTCTACTTCTATTTTTGTTTTTCTTTTCTCTCTTTAGGTTCTGGTTAATTGATTGCAGACAAATCCAAGAATCAGTTACATTTGCTAGCCAAGTTTACAGAGAAATTATATGTGTTCCCTATATGGCCAAGTTTGTTGTATTTGCCAAATCCCATGACCCCATTGAAGCACGCCTGAGATGTTTCTGTATGACGGACGACAAGGTGGACAAGACACTGGAAACGCAGGAAAACTTTGCAGAAGTTGCTAGAAGTAGAGATGTAGAGGTGAGCCTGTGAAAAAATCCAGAACAGTTTGATACATGTAGCATGGGTATCCACATTCCTTACAATATACTACCAGCAATTAAAATTAGTGAAGTCTTTAAAACTTGATTCAGTGATCCAGTTAATCACCATCCGTTCATTTTTTTTTTTTTGTTCCTTTGGAAGCAGTACTAACCTGGCTATACAAATGCAAACAGAAGGCTAGCTTATAAGCACACTTAACGCTGTTCTGATATCTGTCCATGGGCAACCAGTAATTTTGGAAGAAGGGTCATAAAATCACTTCATTCTAAGACACATCTAAGACCCATTGCAGATTCAGATCTTTTTTTTTTTTTGCTATCTTTGGGAATTAGTATCTGGCCTCTAAAGATTCTCTTTTTTTCAAGTTTGCTGCAGCCTGATTTTAGTGGTTGTTTTTTATCCATTTTTTGTTTTCTCAGCACAGGCTAGAGCAAGATTTTCATCAATGGATATGGATTACTGTAAGGTGTAGACTTTATATAATATGCTAAAGCTTTACAGACAGTGACCTTTGTACAGGAAAAGCTGATCTTTTGTACAGATACATAAGCTGCTTGCAGCAAATTACATGTGGTGATGTAGTAGTTTAGATGAGACTTTATGTATATTTAACTGCAGTCACACACCTGCCATTGCTATCCAGCACGTGCGAAGATTGGCGGGGTTACTAATTCCTTGACAGGTAAAATAATTCACTATCGGACAATACAAGTTGTACAGATTCTCTGAATTTATTTACCTTCCTTTTTAGAGCTTTATTGAGATGAGTGTGCCTTTAACCTCTCACATTGGGCCTGAATTTTTAAAGCTCCCCAAGGCTGGAGAGAATACACTTTCATCAGTGAAGCTGGGTGATCCAAAAAACCTGAAATGGAATTCTTCAACGTCTTATGTCATTTGCTAGAAAATGTTTTAAATCCTATACCAGATCTATTCCAGGTTTGCTGGATCACTCAGCTTCACTGATGAAAGTGTATCCTCTCCAGCCTTGGAAAGCATTAATAAATCAGGCCCATTTTTTCTTACTCCTGTTTTTATGTTCATTGCAGAAGTCACATAGGGTAGTACAGGAACTGTTCAAATTCCAGACTCAAGCCATGGGCACAACCCTCCCAAGACAAATTATCATACATACAGACATGTACTTTACATCACAGAAAGGCAGTGTGAACACCTTTGCTAAATTTGCTAAAGAAAATGTGTATTCCATTTTATCATTGAAATTTACAACCTTCTGCAGCCAGTTATTCTGTTTTCTTTTTTAGGTTCTTGAAGGAAAGCCAATCTATGTAGACTGCTTCGGGAACTTAGTACCTTTAATAAAGAGTGGTCAACACCATATATTTAGCTTCTATGCCTTTAAAGAGAACAGACTTCCCTTATTTGTTAAGGTAATTAAAAATTGTTGTTATAACAAGTAAATCTGTTAACACGTAATTTATTACATTTTCTTAAAGCTGCACTCCAGCTTTTCCTTCAGTCCTGTACAGTTCTACATGCTTCTCTCCTGTACTGTAATAGCTTCACCATATCTTCTATATAATACATATATTTATGTTTTTATGTTACTTGATGTTACCAGTCAGAATGGATTTTTTATGTTACCAATCAGAATTAAATTTTGTTTTAACCTCCATTACTATTTAAGCTATTAAACAAAATGTTCAAATGCAAAATCTAACATCAACATTATTTTTTATTACTAGGTTAGAGACACAACTCAAGAACCTTGCGGGCGCCTGTCTTTCATGAAGGAACCAAAATCTACTAGGGGCCTTGTACAGCAAGCCATCTGTAATCTAAATATCACATTACCAGTTTATTGTAAGGTAAGAGATTTGTTTATGTTGCTGTTTAATCCGGAAAATAAGGGATAATTTTCATCAAAGTTCCTTTCATAATTTCTTACGCTTTTCTCTTTGTATATTTTTTTATTTGGGTGCTGTGTATTTGGGGGCTTACAATATCATTTCATCTCTCCACCTAAAAGAATAATTGTCTGATACAAACACCATATTTATTGATACATTTTTTAAATGTTTATTTTAGGGTATGTTTTCCCTCTAAATTTTTAAAGCATTTTAAATTCTTTAGATTTATTCCTTATTTTTTCCCTGGGTATCGTTAATTTAAAAAACCCTGTAACTTGCCTGAACACACATCTTCGTAACTTAGGTTGCTGTGAGCTGTGCTATGCATGATGGGCAAATAAAGTCAGGCTTGGCTAGCTGCAGTGGCACTTCTTGTGTGTACTTATAAGGATCGTTATATGTGCAAAATGTAAAAACTTTTGCAAAGATAGAATGATACAGCAAATTGAGGAATCATGAAAAGAGTAAGTGAAAACACAGAAACATTTTAATGCAAAATTGTCTGCATTATTTTTCTGCTGTCAGTTACATTGTCAAGCTTGTGAATCTAGGCTGGAGTTCTGCTTAGCATGGTTTAGACTTAATATATTTTCTCTTTTGTTTTACTCTTCTATTCACCTGGCATCTTGTAATATGAAGGAATTTGAATCAGATCAAGAAGATGAGGTAATATAAGTTTCTCTGCTTTAAAAAATGGTTAAATAATGTCTTAGTATTATTTTTTATTGTCTCATTTAAAACCAAAACTGATAAGAGTATTTTCTAGCCAATTAAAACACCTGACAGCTTTATAATTGTATAAAAGGACTGTTTCTGCACAGCTTATGTTGCCATTATGATCACCAATATTTTTCTGTTGTTCGAACACACTAAGATTGATGAGAACAACCAAAACTCCCTGGTGGACAAGAACAGAGATGGAAACAAAGGCACAAAAGTGATGACTTTGGATAATCCAAGATGTGTTAGACACCAGGGACTGATTTAGCCCCTTTGGTTATACATATAACTAAACCCCTCCCAGGCACATAGCTGTGGAAAGAAGGCACCCATAGGAGAAAATTCAGCAAATTTTCTGCTAGAGAGGCCAAAAGTATTCCCTGGGCTCAAAATAAAGAACAAAATTATTAACAAATAACCAAAGGATTTAACATGCAGATTTTAATTCCCTGCATATTCAAAATTTGATCTAAAAATGGGTGGACACACATCAAGTGACACACAGTTACATGGAAGATCGCTGGGTGAATTGGGTGAACCAGTAACGCCTAGAAAATGTAGAGATGAAAATTCAATAATAGACTCCTAAGTGTTTAAAAAAAGAGAGATTCACTTTGTTGTGGATTACTTAAATGTCATGTTTTCTAACAGTGTTTCCCTAGATGATTCCTTCGCCTCTGTTGGTGCATAACCTAAATCTAGGCTGTACACAGCAGATTCTAGCTAAAAGGAGGACTTTGATAAAATCTATAGAGCAATGCCCTAATTTTTTTACTAATACTAGAAATTGAAAGGAGATAACACAATGGCCCTAAAGTGTCTCAGTTACAGTATACATATTTTTATTTCTATTTGGTTAGGCCTCTAAAAGATTGCAAGAGACCTAGAAGCATTGGAAGAAATCGTGCAAAGTTTTAAGTAGCAGTATGACAATAGTACTGCTGATATATACATACATACTTGTATGCTGTGGCATTTTAGAAAGTTGTTGCATGTGGCCTGCTAATACTGAATTAGGAAATGCTAGTACAATACCAATGAGAAACAATGCTGTAAATTTATTCTTAGCAAATGTTTTATTTTTGTGTGTTTTGGTATAATTTATGTACAAGCATTTTGTTTAATTACTACTTTTTCTTTATTGTAGGGAAATTTCAACTCTGAAAAAAGTAAGTAACAAATATTATATTGCTGTAAACCAAATTAGTTTTGATTGATTCTGTTAAATGAAAGCATGCAGTTTTTAATTAAGCTAATTTTCACTAAACTATCACTAATCCTGCTTTGGTAAAAATGCTACACATAATATACTAGCACTGTACCAGTAACCTTATGCAGGGATGTAAGCAATAACATTACTAATTAAACTGCTAAAACCCCTTTTCCTTGTTACTGACTTTTCCTGTTACCTTCCTTGTTATTCCTGCTACAATGACCATTCCATTTTATGTTCTGCTGTGCATCTGTTGACATGACATTGTCATATCATTAACCAGCTAAATGACTGTATCAGTTTGTATGGCATCACCCGCTGTCCTCATGAAAGGTTTTCTGCTGGCATTATCATTAACCTTAGTAATTGGACTTTGTGATGCTTGCTCACAACAGATACTGTCTCCTTGCTTTAGATGACAGTCAACATTACTGTGGTGAAGTTGAAAAAAATGAACTGTTCAAAAAAAAAAAGCAGTAAATTCATATGACCCGCTTTTCTTCTTAGGGGGAATGCAGCTTTTTATGAAATGTGCTGTAAATCTTACCTCCTAGAGGTAAGGCTCCAAAGGACAATAATGAGAACACACGCATTTAGTTTCTCTGATTCAGAATAGGGTCAACCTACTTCAGTCTGCAAGTGTTCCTACATCTCCTGTGAAACTTAGATTAGTGCAATAGTTTCTGGCCTTTATTATAGACATATAAATGTCTCTATTTATGTCCCAGCTAGGTTGCAAATGTCCTTGCCTACTGCACCATATGCATTCTCTACAAAAAAAACAATATGGAGAGGATAACTCTCTGGTAAAACAAGTTTAATAACCTAAGAATGCACAGAAATCACACCTTTAATGTAACTGATTCTACTAATAAACTGAAACCAGGATGAAATTAACTGAAATTAAATCAGTTTTAAATGGCATCACTCTCCATGAATGTGACTTGTCTTAAATGAGAATATCACATATAGCTCATCCTAGACAATGTTATATAACTTAGACTATAAATATAACTTATATATATTTTTTTTAAACCGTAGTAGAAAGAGACTTTGAATGTATATGGACTACTGTAAATAAATGCCCTTTAATAATATTACATTTGTGCTTACCCTAAACAATGACTGAGCCTACCATAATATCTGGGACTCCAAACTAAGTTAGGTTAGCCTTTCTGGTAACATACAACAAAATTTCCACATTGTCTGATCTTGGCTAGGACATCCTTCTTGGTAACTGATGCACTTCACCACAGTATGTTTGCAGATTTCTTTTCACATCATTTTTTTTTCAGGTTATGATGGCAAACATAACCTAAAGTTGTAGCCCCTTTGCTTTGCATGGAAATAACTTGACTTACATAAACAGCGCGTGTGTGTTCTGTGTGGATGTTTCTGACCTTTTGTTTGCGATGCATAACATCTTGTATTTCAAATCATTTTTTTGTTGAGCCATGAATACTCCTTTTTTACCTTTTAGTTTTCAGTTCAAATCACACCTTATGTGTTCTCAATACCTAAGGATTTTCCAAAGAGGACCATGCTTGAACCTTATAAATATAAAAACACAGATTCAGATAATCATTCCTCCCTCAATTTCTTCCTATATGAAATACTGTTTTGTAGCTGGTTCATGTTATTTTATCACCAGCTCTTTTGCTGCAAGAAAGGATTCTTTACCTTTGTTTAAATACAATAATACATTTTGGGATAGCCATAGACATGAGAAGATTGTTGTTGAATCAAAATTAAACAGGGAACATCCAAATATCCTTTGGTTGACCAGTCTTGGAAAAATAATTAACTAACCCTAACTACTAATGCAAACATTTGTTTATTTACCAATGTCTCTGTGGAATGACTTTACAGCAGTTGGATCTTACAGCCTTGTTCTCAAGTGTGTGGGTAACATATAGATTGTTATGGACAGTTCTGATTTTAGATAAAAGATTCCATATCTTTATCTAAAAAAGACAATTTAGAGATGGGATGATTGTTGTTTAATCCAGCGATTTGATCTTTTCACCCCATTCTTGTGTCTATGGTTAGCCCTATTGATTGTTTTGGACAGGTTTCCTTCCTGAGTCTTTTCAAATATATGAGCGTTCTGAGGTTACATGATTGCTAGGCTGAGAAGAAGAGGGTCAAATAAACCCAAAATTGATTTTTTTTTAAATATCATCCTTTACTGTCTAATACTTACCTATGAGTAATAAAGGGGAATACCAGTCAAATGCAAATCTTGGTTATCAGACAAGTTATCCTTCAAAGGAAATTTGAGTTGCCATTTGGTCTCCACTGTGCTCTGCCTGTTTGTTTTATAGCAATATAACAATAAACCGTTCAGTTCTGCTACATGCACCATGGAGATGGCTGCCAATGTATGGGGGAGGCAGGTTGGCAACATTTCTAGTAAGAGGAGAAGTCTGCATATGAAGTGGGTTACCCCCTATTTTTGGCCCTCTGATCTTGAAAACATATTGTAACCTGTCCTGAAACTGAAAGAAAGAGTACAAGAGGCATTGCATGAGTAAATTAATTTTATTTTTTACTGATGTTTCAAGCCTGGTAATATATTGAAATAAATTGGTTAACCTAAAACCTCCCTGGCAGCAAAAGACTAACAATAGTATACTGCACACTGACATATACATATTCTTTATATAATGTCACATTTCTAAATTAAACATTTTCTACTGGTCCTTTTAACTTGTTTTTCTGGCAGTTTCCTACCACTGTCTTTCTCCTGTAGGCTATCGACAATCAACAGTCTTAGCTTCTGTTTCTTCTTTTCTTTCTACTGGTTGTATAGCATCTAAACAATCTTGAGATGCCTTTGTTCAAAAATCCCATTTTTTGTCTTGTTTTTAGTAGTTAATTTTTCATTTTCTGTATTGTCTTAAATTTGTTGTTGTCGTTGTTGTGTTGTCTGCGTGAATGTGGTAAAGTGCGCATTCTAAGCAAGTTATTTCCTGCCCATTTTCCTTCCCAGTTTCCTTTAGCATGACGTTCAAGACTGTTTGGATCACCAGCCCATTCCAATCACTCCCCCCACCTCAACTGAAGTGATTATTTCCTTCATATTTACATTATTCAGTTTCTGTTTATTTATTGCCATTTTATGTTAATATTTCTCGTTCATCTCCAAGATGATGAAGAGACAGAATCCACAGAAACCTCCATCTTGAAAAGCCATCTTGTCAATGATGAACCAGTATTAGCAAGTCCGGATTTGCTGTCTGAAGTGTGTGAGATGAAGCAAGAACTTATAAAAATGAGTGCAATACTAACCATTGATGCCACTCAAAAACCTGTCACCCTCAAAGCAAAGGACTTTGAAAAATCAGAAGAGGATCCAGGAGAACCATTTGAAATAGTTGAAAAAGTAAAAGAAGATTTAGAAAAAGTAAATGAAATTCTTAGAACTGGAACGTACGCCAGACAAGAATTATTACATGATGGTGCCCATTCTTCAAAATCATATAAAAAAGATGAAGACTGGGTTATTTTAGGGAATGATGAAATTGAAGAAGCCAAACGTAATGCATTGCTTGAAGTTGCAGAGATACCATGCGTAGAAGTAATATTAGACAGAGGTCAGAGGCCGAAAGTAAAATCTGATACAAATGAAATGGTAAATTACCTTACTAATGACTTAAACTCCTATTCAAGTGATTCTGTAGCTTTTTCTGCAACCGAAACAAAGCAAAAGGAGCAACGTAAACTGCCCTTAGAGATAAAAAAACCAGTACGCAGGAAACTCAAAGAGAAACAAAGGGAAGGGGAACTTCAAGGTTTAAGTGACAAACCAGGACTGACGAAATTTAGTTCTGAAGAGTCCTTAGATGATGAAATAGGTCTTACTCCACCAGTTGTTCAAAGTGTAAAAGAGGTATCTCCTGTGATTGAGGAGACACCAATTGGATCTATTAAAGATAAAGTGAAAGCACTTCAAAAGCGAGTTGAGGAAGAAAAAAAAGGATTAGCAAATACATCAAGTAAGCAACAGTTGAAAGATGTCCTAAATGAGCCAACAAAGCAGCAAAACATAGTCCATGCAGTTCATCCACTGGTTTCTCCGTCATCTAAAACTGAGAGGCTAGAGGAGACCATGTCAGTGCGTGAGTTAATGAAAGCCTTCCAGTCAGGCCATGACCCATCTAAGGAGAAATCTGGTCTGTTTGAACACAAAACTGTAACATTACCAGTAAAGAAACAGACCTCTATTGAAAAGAAATTACCAGAAAAATGTATGACTGATAGCTCAGACTCCACTATGCAACAACCAGGGTCTTTAGGAACAGAACCAAGTTTACACTATGAGGAAAGTGAGACATCACAGACGTCCCATGCAGACTTAAAATCTGTTTCTGAACACATCAGAATATATCAACAAAGCAAAATATCTCTTCCTATTACTACTGCAGAGCCAGAAATGCACAAACGTACAGTGGAGGAAAGTAGTGGTTTACTAGTTGACAGTGAAGCTGTTAAAGAAAAATCAAATATAAGATTAAGAGTAAGCATAAGTGACCAGGATGTAGATCCACAAATTAGTCCTGACAGAAAAACATCTACAGACTTTTCTGATGTTATTAAAGAGGAACTTGAGGATAATGACAAATATTTACAGTTTAGGCATCTTCCAGAACCAGAAGGGGCTCAGTTAAATTTAGATCAGGTTTTAATTAGTCCATTTAATATATCATTTCCATCTGAGTATGAGTCAGAGGAATTCATACCTGCTTTACATTTGCAAAGTGGTACAAATGATGACAGCTCAGACAGCCTTAAACATGAAGCACCTGCAGATTCCCCAAGTGGTAGTTTATTGGAAGGTACACCTCACATGAGTTCAGAGGATAGTTTTAAACATGAAGGTCTTGCAGAGAGCCCAGGAACGAGCCCTGAAAGCCTCTCATTTTCACCCAAGAAATCTGATGAACTTAAGCCTGCAGAAACAATTACATATATAAAAGAGAATAAAATTGATAAAAAAAATGCAAAAACTACATCAGATAACGATGGAAATTTGGTTAAACAAGATCAGACTATTGTCATTGAAACTGTAAATTATGCAAAATCTGTAGAAACTAAGGATTTAACCATGTGTACAGATTTGGCGAAAAAGGACAGTTGTTATACTGTGAAAAGTCCTCAGGGTTTAGAACTTAATCTTTCATCACAAATACTACAAGATGATGATGTGAGTCCTATGGCAGATGAATCAGTTGCAGTAAGCCACAAAGATTCACTAGAAACAAGCCCAGTGTTAGAAGATAACTCTTCACACAAAACACCTGATTCACTTGAACCAAGTCCTTCAAAAGAATCACCATGCCGTGATTCCCTTGAGAGTAGCCCAGTGGAACAGAAAATTAAATCTAGTGCTTTCATAGGTTCAGCCCTTCACTCTAATCTAAAAGCAGATTTGGCAGCAGAGCTTGTTCATCGTTCAAGGCTTTTAAGGGATCCAGATGGAAGTAATGAGGATGATAGCATTGAACAAACATCACTTATGGAAAGCTCAGGAAAGAGTCCACTTTCCCCAGACACACCCAGTTCTGAAGAAATAAGTTATGAGGTGACACCTAAATCTCAGGATGTACAGGCATTTTCAATTATTTCAAAGCCAGGCATAATACCAGAAGTTTCAGAGGAGCAAGAAGATGATTCTGAAAATGAACCAATAAAAAGATTTACTCCTGAAGAAGAAATGTTTAAAATGGTAACAAAGATTAAAATGTTTGATGAACTTGAGCAAGAAGCAAAGCAGAAAAGAGAATATAAAAGAGAACTTAGACAAGAAGAATGTTCAATAGTATCTGATTCAGATACTCCACATGAAGATGACACTGAAGTGCATGGCATCAAGTTAGTGCAAGATGAGGATGTGCAAATTGTAGTAATGTCCGTGGAAAGCAGAAAAAGCTCTTCCTCCTCAGAAAGTGAACCCGAGTTAACTCAGCTGAAGAAAGAAGCTGATTCTGGTCTCTTGATGGATCCTGTTATCAGAGTTCAGCCTCCATCTCCTCTTCCACCTAGTGTAGAGTCTAATTCAAGCCCTGAAGAAACTACATTCCAACCAATTACACATGTAAAAGATGCATTCCCTGTAGAAGAACACCCATTTGTTGAACTTGACATGCATAAAATGGACTCTGATGGTCATAGCAGACATGGAAGCACTAACTCTATGGAAGATAAAACTATTCAATCTGAAAGAAAAGACACAGTTGATTTAACAGCACCAAAAGGCATAGAATCTGCTGAACCAAGGAGCCCCAATGGCCTAGTAGCTGAAAAACATGTAGATATTCGTGAAAATTCTGAAGATATAAAACATGAGAAAACATTTCAAATTTTATCTGACCATAACGTTGAGTCTAAACCACCAGAACATCATACTACCCAGTGCTTACCACAAACAACATGCTATGAAAATGCAACACAGAGTGGCAGTTCTTTTGTGCCACCAGTAAATCCTGAAATCACAGAAACATTTAATACAGCAATTATTTTAGATGATCATTGTTCAACACAGTTCTCTCCACATTCACAAAAAGAAGAACCAGAGTTTGACAGTAGTAATTATGTGCCCGAAATTACCAGTCCTTATGAAAATGTCCCGATAGACCAATTCTTTAGGAGTGATGACATTTTACCACCCCCACTACATGAAACTGGTTCATCAGGTATACAAGAAAATTGTAACTTACAGCAAGACAAACGGACACCAAGTTGCCCTTCTTCCAGCGGTGACTGTTTTATAGGAGATGATGTGTTAAGTACATCTGAGGGTCAGAGTGAGAAAATTATCATCACTAAATCTGATGTTGAGCCAGACTCATGGAGCTCCATCAGAGAGGATGATGCAGCTTTTGAAGCAAGAGTAAAAGAGGAGGAGCAAAAAATATTTGGTTTAATGGTAGACAAACAGTCACAAGGAACAACCCCTGATACCACTCCAGCACGTACACCCACTGATGATGGTACACCAACCAGTGAGCAAAATCCATTTATGTTTCAGGAAGGTAAACTTTTTGAAATGACACGCAGTGGAGCCATTGATATGACAAAAAGAAATTATGCAGATGAAAGCTTTCACTTTTTCCAGATAGGTCAGCAGTGTGGAGAAATTTTGCCTGATGATATTAAAGAAGAGAGTGGCGAAGAGGAATCTCCAATACCTGATAGTTTATCTGATCCCTTTTCTACAGTAGACACTGATGCACTGGAGGTATTACGCAATACAGCAGAGTCACCAGTTGATACCTTATCAGTTTCTGACTCTGATTTTGATGTTGCAGATGATAAAGGCTTAGAAGAGGCCACAAAAGCTGAACAAAAATCAAGAATTCCAATAAAAATGGGTATTTCTGCAGCTTCAAAAACATCAAGGAAAGATAGTTCTGAAACAACTGTAGCAGAAATGCAATCCACTGATATTTCAGGAACACGGGAAGCCTTTGAAAGTTTTGCAGTTTCTTCATCCTCTTTAGATCAATCTGTGGTCGATATGAAAATACATTTTACAACTTTTCCAAAGTTTGAAGTTTCTGAACGTGATGAATCACCAGATTCTTCACCAGAAGAACAGAAGTCAGTAATTGAAATTGCAACTGAATCTAGTCCTTCCCTTGCCTCAAAATCCAAAATTCCTGTAAGGTCTACTTCTTCAGGGTCTGAAGAGCATTCATCACCTACACATATTCATACTGAAGAAAGATTATCTTCAGAAAGCCCAGTTGTGGAAGAACAAAAGCCAAAGTCCAAAATCCCTGTCAAATCAACAACTGCAAAGTCTGAGCAATGCTTCACATTTGTGGATGTGAAAGCTACAGAAACTAACAAAGTCCCTGTAAAACAAGATTGCAGAAGCAAATCTGAGTCTGATGCCAGTGTATCAGATTCTAAAATGAAAACTACTAAAACAAAAAGCTGTACAGAATCACACTCTGAGTTTACAGAAAAATCATGTCAGATTGTGGAAGAAGAAAGTAATGAAGTAACTAAGCCAAAGTCATATGCTTCAAGACTGCCTGTTAAAATGAAGAGTTCATCACCTTCCCAAACAGGGACAGCAAGTGAACAGGAAAGGTTCTTTGAAATGTATAAGAACTCTATAGATTTCTTTGAAGAAATTAGTGATGAAGCCTCAAAATTGGTAGACAGACTTACCCAGGCTGAAAGGGAACAAGAGCCAGTATCTGATGATGAGAGTAGTGCCTTTGAAATTTCAGTCATTGAGAATGCTCCAGTGATTGAAACTGAACCTAGCATTCAAGAAGACATCTTTGATTCAAGACCAATATGGGATGAGTCAATTGAAACTCAAATTGAACGCATTCCAGATGACCATAGCCATTATAATGTACAAGGTATTTGCCACAAAATGTGGGATTCCCTCTAATATGCATGTCATAGTTTTTATGTGTTCTGTGAAACATTAGTTGTTGTGATTGGTTTTGTTCGTGCATGTTTGTCTGTTTTTGTTTTTTTTACGTCATGGTTGTTTATTGAAAGAAAAACAAATCTCAAGATTGAAAAGTAACCAGGTTCAATGTAAATGTCTGCATAGAATGTTTTTTTTATACTGGCTGCATTTTTTTTATATTTAAATATAGGAATGTGTTTTGCCATAAAAAGGTTATGATTTAGTTTTGCAAAGCATAGGAGGAGAAAAGCTGCTGATACATGGGTTACTGCTCAATAGAAAGAAACTTACAAATATTACAACACATACCCTTTTTTCCTGGGATAATTTAGACTCTTTCTGTTCATAACTACCATATTTATAGAAAAACAAATTGAGTAATTATCTATTACACTGAATACCCACTTATGGACTGTTTAAATATTCAATAAGCATGGACTAAAACCTTTTCATTTTTTTTATAGGTTCAAATCGTAAGAAACTGTTAGGGGTTAAACCCTTGTAGTAATAATTACCAGCACCTATTTTCTGGTATTTGAAAAGTTACTTAAACAGACTGAAAAACATTTCCGAGATGTTTTAACCTAGCTTATTCTTTCTGGGGTCAAAAACGTTTTTTTTTTATTATCTGGTTTTACAAACATTATGTCCTATTGGGTACCGTTGTATTCTCATAGAAAAGTCACAATTCCATACTTTACCCATATAAAGAACAGCAGATTAAAATGTAATAGTCTCATAGAGTTAAATACTGTATGTCCATGAAGGCACCAGAAGAATGTTCGAGCATTCAAAATAGAAATAGCTTTAAATATTATAGTGTAACTGTTACAATAATATTCTGTTTAAATATAGGGGCATATACTTTAAGAGAAAGCTATGCTCAACAAAAGCTAGGCAGGGGGCAATGAACAAGGCACTAGATTTGCCTGAGGTCTCTCTAGATATGATCTTCCCAGTATTGATTTTTACTTATTTTTGCAGTCTGCCACTGTGCAGGGTTTTGCCTCCTCATGTCAGAACATCAAGGGGAACATTGAGCGGCACAATAGTAACATTACAAAATTTCATTATAAAATTGATCAGTCTAGCACTAAGAGGCAGCAGTGCCTTAGATATTACACTGCAGATTTACAGCTATGAGGCTATTGGTTTTGCAGTGTCTAGGTTTTTCACATACATTACCAGGGAAATTACCTAATATTTTTAAAACAGAAATCAGGACAAAAAGTACTTTTATACTGCTTAGTTACACTGAACATTTTTAAATGTTCCCTGAACGAATTCTGGGCATTAGAACCCAGAGATCATGCCGAGGTGGCAGCTAAAATTTAGCAGTGGCAGCTTGTGTCAGTTAGCCTGATAATAAATATTTTCCTAATTGACATACCAAATAATTCCTGTACATTAGTCTTTTAATAAAAACCCTTTTTAGGTAGATTGCAACAAATACATTAAGATGTAAATGTACACATTTTTTGTGTTGTAATAAATGTGTTCTCTATATTTTATATTTAGTTACTTAAATTCTTACAAACAAACGCTGCAGCCAGAAGGTGTCATCTTTAAGATAATGGCTTTGGTGTCTGGTAATGAAGCCCCCAACCTACATTTGATCACTGTGTCAGAGCTGATAGAATATTCACATGACCCAATCTATCAGTGATAGAGCCACCAGCTACACTTAAGTTTTGGGGAAAAAATGTATATACATGTTCCTGGAATGACACATACTTTTCAGCAAAGTGATGGACAGGAATGGGGTTATTGAACAAATCTATATATCAAAATCTGGTCTGTTAATAGAGACTAGTTAAAATTGTAACTGTTCGAGCACAAAGTCGAGTCAAATACCGGCCAGTACATTATTTTAACAAAAGTCAATCTCTGCAGACCTTGCATTGATCTGATTCATGTTTCTTCTTCAATACATTCTGTTTTACAACAGTGGTAGCCCTATTGCTTTAAATAGGAAATGTTTTATTTAAGGAATACTTAAAAATTTACTTTTTGAATTTGTTCGTCTATGCAAAAAGTTTAGAAAATCCTATTAAAATTGTGTAGCATATGCTTCATAAATGTTTTTTTAATATTCTTGGTATGACATTAAATTCTTTCATAGCTTGATTATTTTTTTTCAGCTGTAACTTATTTTGATCATTATTTTATGTTGTAGATTTCGAAGAGGATCAAGAGAGAATAGAAAGAAGACTAGCTTATGTTGCAGACCACCTAGGATTTAGCTGGACTGGTAAATATTTTAATTGCCATCCATCTATGTTATATTTTCTCAACCTAATAGGAGATACCAGTAAGAGATATTCTGAACAAAGGCATAGTATACATAGAGATAGAAAAATATGTCAACATTCAATTTTTGTGCTTGGTATATAAAACTTAGGGGCATATTGTTATTACTAATAATATTAATGGGGAGAAGGCAAATAACCTACCAGTATGTTTTTGGGATGTGGGAATACACTGAAGTGCCCATAGGAAAAACAGGGAGAACTTACAATTCTCATGCAGATAGTGGTAGGGCCAAGATAGGAACCTAGAATTGTATTGCTGCAAGTGCTGGCCCACCTCGCGTATGCAAATGGATACAATCATGCAAACACTAATTTTTATTGTTCGCTTTTTTAGTTTTCAATCCACATACCTTCATAAACTGATGAAGTACTAAAAATTTTTGAAGCTGGAGTAATCTCCAATATTCTTAAGAACATAGAAGGCCGTGGTATAAAATAGACTGATTTAAAGCTTGCTTTTTTATTATTACAGTCCTGAAATTAAGGATGTCAAGTCTGTTTTATTGGACACAACCAAACATGAAAATGTAAACAGCATAAGGGGTTCACTTGTAGTACTTGTATACTTAATTTGTGGAACCTCCATTTACATTACTGTGAGTAATATTTTAATTATATGAAGAGACTGGTAGATGAGTCAGACTGACTATGCATGCATTGGATATTGCAATATGGAAAACTCACTTGCCAAAATTCCCCACCCACCTTTCAGTTTTCCAGCTCCTTTTATTACATTGAAGAATACAATGGAACAAAAAAGCAAGCAGGGAAAGTCAAAACCTCTCCTTTTAGCCACAAAAGGTTTAAGGCCCTGGAAATTAAGTTCAGAGATCTTATTACCATTGCATCAATTGTGAAAATGAATACTTAAATTATTTTCAGTGATTGTCTAAAAGGCACTATTTCTGTGGGGCACTAACTTTTGGAGTCACTGGATAAAATTGATTTAAAGGTTTTTATTACAGTTTCTTTTGTTTAAGCAAGTTCTTTTGAATTTTTGTAATGTAGGACGTTTGTAAAAAGCTGTGAACAATTTATTTTTATTAGTTTTTTACCCATTGCCTACTAGTATTGCTCTTGGGGCTGTGTGAGGTTCTGAAGACAGGACCTGTGAAATCCTGCAGGAGTGTGAGAGTTTTAAATCCAGTTCCAGTTAGGGGATAAAAGGTTTGCCAATAGTTAATGACACTCTAAAACCACTTAAACAGTTGTGGCTGTACACAGGTTTTGCTGAAATATGTTCGATGTACTTTGAATTTCTAATGCCTTGCTTCCCTGCTTGGTGGCCTTGCAGCTAGGCAGCACATGTGGGAGGCTTTATTAGTATTAATAAACAGTATTTATATAGCGCCAACATAATATGCAGTGATGTATATTAAATAGTGGTTGCAAATGACAGACACAGACAGAGGAGAGGACTCTGCCAGAAAGGGCTTACAATCTAAGGGGTGGGGAAACAGCATACATTTGGAGCAGGGGTGCCCACACTTTTTTGGCTTGTGAGCTACTTTTAAAATGACCAAGTCAAAATGATCTACCAACAATAAAAAGTTGGACATAATAACTCCTTTGCGTAGTAGAGTTTATTTTGAAAGGCAGGTCTTCATGATCTACCAGTAGATTGCAATCCACCTGTTGGGCACCCCTGATTTGGAGGATGTGGATGTGGGATATGGATCGGTGGGTAAGTAGTGAGTGTTTTAGGAGACTGAAGAAGACGGGTAGGAAATTTTGAAAAGATGGGTTTTGAGTGCTCTTTTAAATGAGCTGAAAGTAGGAGCAAGCCGAATAGCATGTGGAAGACCATTCCAGAGTGTTGGGGCAAGGTTATGAGAGAGGAACTCATTAGCAGGTCATTGAGGGAGCGGCTAGAAGTGTTTTTTTCTATAACTTAATAGGCATGAAGTTGTTCTGTCTTTGAGCTATGAAATACAGGAAAACCTTTTTTCTTTGTAATTTAAAATATTCAGTGATTTGGTAAGTATTAACAAACTATTTGAAGATTGTTTTATCCACAAATACTTCTAGATAAAGTTTGCATATACACACAATCTGGACCACAACCACTAGGTGGCAGTAAACATACACTGTACAGAATGTCACTCAAATCCAATTTATAAATAATATATATTATTTATATATATTATATTTTTCAATTTTTTCAGAGCTAGCCAGGGAGTTGGATTTCACAGAAGAGCAGATTCACCAAATTCGAGTTGAGAATCCAAATTCTTTACAGGATCAAAGCCATGCTCTTTTAAAATACTGGCTTGACAGAGATGGAAAGCATGCAACAGGTAAACTATGTGGTCATTTAGATGACAAATATTAATATATACTATATGTAAAATTTCACTTAAAAACATAAAAAAAAAAAATTATACCCTTATACCCTATAGGTACCCTATACAAAGTATATTAAACTGACATAGTTCCGACAACCCACTAAACCACCTTGAATCCTAGGTCCGGGCTGTACAAGGGGTCTCAGCTAAGCCATGTCTCATTCAGCTGTTTAAACTGTTTAACTGAGTAATCTGCTTTTAAATACCACCGGGTCCCGGCCACGCCGCTGCTCGCATCAGCAGTGAGATGCGAAGCACAATGCAGGACATCTGCATTGTGCTTCACATCTCGCTGCAGATGCGAGCAGCAATAGCGAATTCCGGGGATGACCACCCAGGTCCCGGCCACGCCGCTGCTCGCATCTGCAGTGAGATGTGAAGCACAATGCAGAAGTCCTGCATTGTGCTTTGCATCTCTCTGGAGATGCAGAGCAGCAGCTCCAGCTTCGGGGTGAGGCGGGACGGGACATCCCCACTCGCATTACCCGCGAATGCGAGTAGTAATGTATTAGGGGGTGTGTCCGGGCGGGAAATTTGAAAGCAGATTACAATGTAATCTGCTTTTAAATGGTTTTTACAGTACAAAAACACCACACAACTTGAAATAAAAATAAAAGTACATTTTTAATTTTATATTTTATTTTAAGATTACATTGTTGTCTATTATTTCATTATTTTTTAAAATTATTATTTATAATTATGTATTATTTTATAATTTATGATTTTAATATAATAAATAAATATAATTATCATACCAGGGAGTTACTCCTAAGAATTACAGGCCCACAATTTAAACAAAAATTTCTATGCAAAAAAAATAGGATCACTTTTTGCATTAAAAAACTGACGCTAGGGGGGTTAATGTAGGAATATTAGTAGTGGTTGTGGCAAATGAAAGTAGAATAATACTACAAAGCCCATGAAACTAGTCTCTGTTGTGCTATAGCAATATTGCATTTTATTTTGATCCTGGAGTTCTGTTACAGTTTGAAAGTTTGCTTTAGATTCCTCTTTTACTTTACCATTGTAAAATAATTTTGTTTTTGCTAAAACACAGATGCAAGTTTAAATCAGTGCCTCACTAAGATTAACCGGATGGATATTGTTCACCTGATGGAAACTTGTATGAATGAACCTATGCTACGGCATTCCAACCGTACATATGATGACATGGAGCAGACAATTACATTGGACCATAGTGAAGGCAAGTGGCCACACCAATTTATTTTATAAAAACAAAAGCAACTGTATTTGTTAGCACATTATTTTAGTAATTTCTTTAATATTTATCTGTTTCTATTAGATTTTAAAAAAGGTAGTACACCTTGCAGGATAGTACTGAATAAATCAACTCAAGTCAAATAAAATACTAATACTTTTTCCAAGTATATTTGAGTGACTGCATGATGTCTTGTTTTGTGTTCTCCCTCCTGATACAGACAGGGACACTGGAGAAGGAGGAGAGGACCCTGCCCAGAACAGTTTACAATCTAAGAAATGGGGAAGCAGCAAAACAATGGCCCTAATTTATTAAAGCTCTCCAGAACTGGAGAGGATACACTTTCAACAGTGAAGCTGGGTGATCCAGCAAACCTGGAATGGAATTCCTAAAATTATTTGTTAGCAAATCTTTTCAATCCTGGACCAGATCCATTCCAAGTTTGCTAAATCACCTAGCTTCACTGATGAAAGTGTATTCTCTCCAGCATTGGAGAGCTTTAATAAATCTATTAATAAATTGTGTGGTGCTTCCCCATCTCTTAGATTGTGAGCTCTTCTGAGCAGGGTCCTCTCCTCCTCCAGTGTCACTGTCTGTATCAGTGTGTAATTTGCAACCCCTATTTAATCTACAGCGCTCTGTAATATGTTGGCACTATATAAATCCTGTTTATTATTAATAATAATTTTCACATGAATGAATTCTGCCTTTTTTATCTTCTTAGGCTTTTCTGTTCTTCAAGATGAATTCTGCAGCCCACAGAAAAAATATGTCATTGATCACTCTGTAGGCAAGGAGAGAGGTGAACACCCTCCCCTAGTGTCTGAGGAGGATGTTTCAATCAGTTATTCACCCTTGCATGAAAGTTCAGCAAGGCCTGAAGATGATACATCTGTTGCAGAGATGATCCGACAGCTGCAGAAAGAGAAGGTGGAAGCAGAGTTCAGGGAACCCCAGCAATTATCAAGGACCTTATCTTCTGAACATGAATATCTGTAAGATTTTGGCACTTACCATCAGGCCACATTTGTTTATATAGACCAATATGGTGTATTTTTTTTTTTTTATAGAAAACATATTCATTATTCATGTAGTCAGCTGACGTCAGTACAGTTGAATGTAATTGCAGTGAGATACAAGATTTCACTTTTTTTATCTTTGCTGTTAGCACTGCCTTTTAAAATAAGTTTTGTGTTGACGACTTTCAACAATATGTTTAGTAACAGGTAGAAGTTGTTCAAAAAATTGTTATTTTAAAACCAACTTTATTATATCAAAATATGCCTCTAAAGTTGACTCTTGTGTGTCTGAACATCTTGGTTTTTTTTAATAGTTTTGGCTAAACAATTTAACACAAGGGCTCTTTACAGGATTGGCTTACCAAAATTTGAGTTTTCAGTGAAATATGAAATGTAAGGTCCAATTCTCTTTAGGATACTAAAGTCCCAAAGTCTGTCTGGCACCCAGAGTCATCCTTATCTTGCATCTATTTTTAAAGAAAAAAATAATTTGTTTTTTGCCCCATTGACAGAATTAAAATAAGAGGTATTAAATGTTAGAGTTCTCACTACCAGAGGAAGCAATATCCTCCAGTTAAAACACTTGTTGGTTTTGGTGATGACTGTCAAAGGTAGGATTTCCACTCTTCTTTTTTTTTTGTGCCAAGGATAAAAACAAATAAATAAAAAAATGTTGAAATCTCCAGCCCCAATGTCTAAAGTCACTGAGTTCTCATCTGCGGAGCCGCAGAGCAAATGGGTGGGGATCCGCCATGTGTACTTGAAGGGGAGTTCCCGGTGCCCTGCAAATTTACCAGACATGACATGAAAAAAACAAACAAACTGTTCAGTTCTTAGAGTCATGAAATGACCACAATGTTACTGATAGGAACCATGTGAAAAGAAGGTTTTTTATTATTTTGTTAATGGAAAGCTAAATAAATAATTTTATCTTAACAAAATATCATATTAAAATGTAGCTTTAAGTAGAGGTCAGTACATTATACATTTCGGATTTCTTTCCATATCTCTAGTATATACCGTAGCTGACATGTTGTATAATGCTTTTGTATAATAGTTATCGCTATTAAATGATCCAGCACTATGTTAATGAAGAAAGAATTGAAATAATTGTCTTATTTTTGTCTCTAGTGTTACATCCCCTGATTTAGATAAAAATGTACAAGAAACAACAGACAACTCTCTGCACTTCAAGGAAGTCCCCCATTCTTCTAATGGCACTTCAGAGGAGTTAGGTAGACCTGGTTTTGAGACTCCTGTGTCTGATCAGCAAAACAGTTCCCCCATTGTGCAGGAGCCAGATGAATTGTCAGAACAGGAGGACTGTGCTGCCAGCAAAAGTGACCTATTTATTGTGGAGTCATCAGATGAGCAAGCTGAGAAAATAGAAAAAATTTCTGAATACAAGTCATTGGATTCATTTGAAAAGGTAAGGCTACACTGATATTTATGTATGGGACATATAATCAGGACATGTCTGAACATTTATATTGTAGCAATTTTTTTTCATGGCCTTTAATGAATTTATGGATGAAAAATGTTTCTTTTTAATTGTATTATAAATGAAAACAGAGCCTTTTCTCGAAAAGCGACTAAAGCTGTTATATAGTGATCATCATACAGCAAATGTAGAAATAAAGTATTATGCAAACATACAGTATATAATCAGTGAAGTGTACATACATCTGATATGCCATATAGTAAGGAATCTTCAAATGCCAACTTTGTCTCTTTGCCCACATTTTAAAAGTACATTTTATTTTAGATTGGATTTAGATTCACTCAATTTATCAGATGGGAAATCAATTAAAAGTAAAAATATTGTCTTTGTGTACCAAGCCAAACATGGCTTGTTTTCCACAGATGTGATGACCTTCCATTTAGCATTTAGAACAGTCCATATGTAGTCACATCAATGCATATCTTAATGACAAGACATCGGCATTATGCTACTCTGTCTACTTCTTTTCATTGTTTCCCATAACAAATGTTATACATATGTAAAAGACTTTTACAAATTGTAGATTGTTTGCTGATAGCTAAAGCAGAACTCTATCCAAAGTGGATTTTTCTGTTCTGGTAGGGTTTAATACCCAGCTGTGTCTTATCTGTGGTGCCAACAGGGAGCTGTTCTCCATGCTGTGGTCCTTCTGTGACAGCCATAACCTTTCTGAGAGTTAAATCTCTTGGTTTCTATTATTAAAGCAAATTCCATACATAATACACTAAGAGTTAGGTGACACCATACTGCAATAAAGTTTTGCAAAGTTTTCTGGGAACTTGGAGAAAAGTTGACCCCACCCCAACCTTCACCAGTAGTGTAAAAATCCATCAAGGGTGGAGTTCTGTTTTAAAGAGCAAAATTACATGGGGTCTCATTTATAAAACTGAAGGAAAGGAAAAAAAATATTACTGCATTCATTCACTTAACAACACTTGAATTTCAGTTGTTGAGGATAATGCTTCCACTTTCCTTTCCTTTAGTTTGTATACAGGAGAGCCATAGGTTTATCATAGATCTAGAATAGTAAATAGAGTACAACTTCCATACCTCCACCAGGACCTAGCAGAGGAGTTAGGTGAGCTAGAGACCAACTCAGATGAGGACGAGATGGTAACTACCAGAGTCGTTCGCCGACGTGTCATTATCCAGGTACTAAGTGTTTAACTCCTGCACGTCCCTGTACCAGACACTGCAGAGTCCTGGTTACACTTGCAGAGAGCTACGTCAAAAATGATCTATACAATAACATGGCTGTTTGCATGTTTTCCTAACTAATGCATGTCCAGTCTGTTTGAATACTTAGCACCAGCCATCAGTACCAATAGGAAAAGTAGATTCTTATTAGCTTTCTCACCTTACCTTCCAAAGTGCAGGCATGAGACCAGCAGAAGATTGGCTCTTTAGCCATAGATGGTATAATACTGCACCTTGACTGAAGGCCCCATGCATGCACTTAACACTTTTTTTTTGCAGATTTGCTGTCAAAGTTTTGTTGTTAGTATTTTTATTCATTTTTGGTACCATGGATAAACTAATCCTGATACTATTTATCTGAATAACAAGAGATTTTGGTAAAGGCTATCTTTTTTGCATTAGGCCGACAATATGCCTGACATTCTCCCTGAAACAGTGACTGAGGAGCAGTATACAGATGAGCATGGCCACATTGTGGTAAAAAAGGTACGTTAATCTTCAATATAATAAACATATATATTTTGGCATAATAATAAATAGGGAAAGCTAGATTTAAAACAAAACTTTTAATCTGCATACTGATTAGGAGATTAGAAAGGACTGGACTGGACAGGATTTCTTCATGATAATTAACAAAAATACATCTGTTTCATTCAAAGCAAAACATGGTTTCCTTTCTGCCCACATAGGTAACTCGTAAAATTATTAGAAGATTTGTTTTACCTGATGGCACAGAGAAAGAAGAAGTAATGACACAGGGGGCTGCTCAGGAGCCAGTGACAGTTGACGAGGGAGATTCTGTCTCAAAGGTTGTTAAACGAACTGTGCTCAAGAGTGACAGTGAACAGTCTGAGGTAAGTTCAGAAAAGTAGTGTGACAACGCTACAAAATGATTTCCTTTGTTAGAATACTTTTCTGTAATGATAGTGAATTCCTAATAATGACTTCTAAAAAGAACTCACATGATTACCCAATTGATTTTCTTCTCATTATCTCTTGGCAACTAGAATTGTAGAAGTATATGGGTATCCATGTATAAGTATATGGGATAATGCACAACATAAAAAAAGCATAGAGATGATTATGTTTATTAAATTGGTAATATTATGTTTTATGACTTTTTTATTGTGTTTATTATACTGGTAAACTTGTATTTTATCCTTGAGCATTTACTAAAATAACCCCACCCTTTTAATAATTCCATTATAATTAATAAAAATAAAGTGACACTGGGAATTTCCAGTAACAGAGAAGTCCTAACTTATGGAGCTCGTGTTTGTTAAAAATATATGATCTGTTGGTTTAACAAGCAGAAATCACATGGCTGGAGATAATATATATCTCTTGTCTTTTTGACATAGCATAAAGAACACAATGTATTCACATTGTTTTTTTTTATTGCAATTGGTTTTCTAGAAATTAAGTATAGAAGATTGAATATTGGCAAACTATGGTATACCTTATCTAACTATTACAACGCATTTCTAGGGGTAAACTGACCTAAACTGCTAGTTCAGTCATGAAACATACATTCAAAGTCAACGCGGATAAAGACCATGTGATCCATCATGTGTGCTGATTTTTTTTTTGTTTTGTTTTTTTTAAGTAGGTAGGTTTGTGTAAGAGATCTGTACGTACACAAGCACCTTTACCTTTGTTTCTGTTGATTTTGTAAACTACATTTTCTCACAGTTCCATGCAGAAAATATTCTGGGAACCCAACAACTATGCCTAAGTGTAAAACTTGAAACAAAAATAAAGTATGAGCCAGAATTATTGTGCTATTTATACATTTTATCCAGGAAATGCATTACATTTTCTGCTATAACAGTATTCTTCTTTGGGGTGGACCCCATGTTCCTTAAGTGGCCGTGCTGTTTATAATTTATCGGAGTGCCACAATTACTGCATTATCCTGTGGGTCTGTTTTGAACTCTGCAATTAAAATTTGTTAACACATGGATGATAATAATGCATTCATGTTTGTATAGCCAATGCGATGCTTCAGGATTTGGGTACCTATTTAGAACTTATAAATAAATATTCTTACCTATCACCTATATCATCATAACATTCTATTTGGATGCTTTTATTGATTCTATTGGGAGTCATTGCAACCTTTTACATATACAAGAATTAGTCATTTGAGACCTCCTATGTGCAGGACAACATTATGAAAATACTTTTGGACTTTCTTCCACAGAGATAAAAGAACTAAGCTAATGACTAATGCAGCTTTTTTTGGGCCAATCAAAATGCATACAGCAGTAAATACATTTATCTAAAGGTAAAAAAATACATTGTGTCACCAGATTTCACTCTCTGAACCCGGAGTTTCATCATCAGTATTCGAAGTTGAACCTGTGGAAGGACGTAAGGTCAGCAAAGTTGTGAAGACCACCATGGTCCAAGGAGAAAGGACAGAAAAGTATCTTGGAGACCTTAGTTTAGCATCAGATCTACCATCAGCCAAGGATGATTTTGAACAGGTATTATGGTAGTAACCCTAGCTTTTGCTAAAAGTTCACTTGTAAGTAGAACATAGTCTTGTTTTCTACTTCCTCAGCTACCTTATTATGTCTCCTATATTTAATAAGGTGACAAAATCTTATTAGGTGCTTCTGCCTAGTGCATAGATATTTCCGCTTCTACATACATACTGCTGTATATATTCATAACTATAGATTTGTAGCAAAGGCTTTACTGTTAGAGTTTCTAAGTAGAGCTTAGTCTGCTTCGGCTGATTTATCTACTAGAGTTACTTTCTGCTGTCTGGGTTTGTCCTGGAAGGTTAAAAACAAACAACATGGTAGATCACTGTGCAGATTTTCATTAATCTTTGTCCCAAATGAACAATAGTTTCAACATAATGATTGTAATTATTCAAAAAAAAAAAAAACATAAAGACCAGTGTAAAAAATTGTGATATTTAAAAAAATTCAAGCAATCCTTATGTGCAATCTGTTCATTAAGTTGACAACATCCAGGGGGATACATTCTTTGTATATTGACAAGGCTAATATTTATCAATATCCCAGAATAGTTAGTATTCCAGAAATGTCACTGCTGTGCTCAAGGTTCAATATAAATATATACACAATATTAAAAAATTGGCATCTATTTTGGAGTAGTCATTTCACATCTGCACCTCAAACAACTTCTTACGTCCTCTGAAAAAACAAGTGTGAAGTCTGATTCTTATTAGTAGTAGTAATAAAACTAAAATTGGTACTGCTTCATGCTGTTCTTTTCCGGATAAGAGTCCAGAAATGCTCACATGATGAAATGCTGATTTCTGGCTGCTATGTGACATAGTGGGTCAGCATGACAACTACAGGACTAGCAATTTCAGAAGAAAGTGTCGGCACTGACAACCTCAGTGATTCATTTAGCATAGGTTTACTGTCATGCTAGCTGATGAAATAAAACATTACTTTTCATTTTCTTCTTTTTCAGCTTTCCAAATTTGTTCAGCTGGTTAAATAAAATATTCATATAGATTAAGCAGAAATGATTGTGTAATCTTAGATCTGCATAAGATATCACAACATATTTTATATGTTTTGTGAATAGGAATTTTTATGTAAATGCCGATGCTTTTTTTTATATGTCATTGTTGCATCAGTGTTCTCAAGCTTGAGTGAGTCCATAGCAACATGTCCTGACAGTTGTCTGTCTTTTCTATTTTTCTAAAGTATCCTGACCCTCTGAATATGGAGGAACAAATCATAAAAATAAGCCATAAATATTTAAGTGAATCTGTCATTACAGAAACACGGGTGTTTACTTTTTCCTGTCTGTCATGTATATATTATGGCTTTACAACATATTAAATTACTGACTCAGAACAAGCATAAATTAACAAAGTCCCAAGTCCCAAAATGCATGATCATATGCATGCTTGGAGTTTGTGATAGACTAAATAGTGAAAACCATGCAATAAACTTCCACACATCCATGCAGCTTGCAGTTATAAAAAAACAACATCAGGAGAATGGAAATCAAACATAGTCATAAACTGTAGTTGACATGTCACATTAGGAAAATATATATAGATCAACTCTTGGAAGACAGTGTGCAAATAAGCCAGTATTTGAGGTCATATGTTCTTCGGAGAAATGCAGAAAAAAAAACTTTTTTGTCTTTATTTAGGTACACACAAACGACAGTTAAGTAAACAAACATTCAGCAAAGCCAAGTTACTTCGGCTGCGTACACACGTGCAATAATTGTCGTTGGTAACCAACAATCAATGACAGATTGTTCGGTAATTGTTAACAAGAAAGTGTGCCATGACTGGTCAACGTCGCTGATGAACGAGGAATCTCGCTGGAAACAAACGAACGTCCCGGCGGATCTGATTGGGCGCTGATCGTTCGTAATCGATTGTGTGTACGGTCGTTCAGTGATTGTGTATTGTTCTGTGATACACTTTCCCCTGTACATGTCACTTCCTGCATTGTTTGAATGATTGTTCAAAAGATCGCATCTAGCATGTGCATTATTGGTGGATTATATTTGAATGATTGTATCGTTACCGCATGTACACAATTGTGCACAATACGATCGTTCAAAATAATCGGGAATAACCGTTGACCGTTTGTTTTTAAAGGATAATTATTGCACGTGTGTACCTAGCCATTGTGTGTATACTGATATATAAAAAGGATAACAAAACATAAACAGAATCTCTGGATAAACCACATTAGGATCATTCATGGATCCTATTAAGGAATAGATAAAATCCTGGTCCTGTCATGTATGTGTTCTCAGTGGGGTATAAAAAGAGAGAGGGAAGATAGCATAAGGGAAACGGAGGGGAAGAGCAAAGATGAATATATGGAGGATATTAAAAGACATACAAAGGAGATTAAAAAAAAAATAAGTAGGGGGCATAGGAATTAAAGTAAAGGTCCCACTTAGGTTAGAGTTTGAGATGTCTCTGATGGGGTGGTGTATACAACATATTTGTGTTGTGTTAACACATTCAGGTTATGCCATAAATAACATTTTTGTGTTCATTTGCATAGATGGCCTAATACTTTTTTTGCATTCTCAATGTATTACAATATACCATTACAGTTAATTTACAAAATACATTGTGGAGTGGATGGTAATGGCCTGCACTACAAGTGCACTGGGAGAAGTTGTTTTGGTGGGATCCAATTATAACTACACACAGTTAATATATAGTGACGACATATTACACAGTGCTGTACAAAGTCCATAGTTATGTCACTAGCTGTCCTTCAAAGGGGCTCACAAACTAATGCCCCTACTATATTTATATGTCTTTAATGCAGTCTAGGGTCAATTCTTTGGGGGAAGCCAATTAACCTTACTGCATGTTTTTGGAATTGGGAAGAAATGGTCAATGGTAGAAGTTTGCGTTAGGACTGCCAAATGGGCAGCATGCCTAAATGTCATAATTAGGTACAATTAATCAAGTTCAAAAAAAGTAAGCCTCCCATAAAAGAAATACGCATCTAAATTAGAAAAGTTAGAAAAATAAATGTAAGTGTCATTTGAATTACATACATGTGACAGTTTACTGGCAAATCTTTAAAGTTCTAAATGAAGAAGACTTAATCACAATCTAGTTCACCGTGTGCGTTTCTTAGTTCTTAGGCAGAGGAGAGGCTTTATTTTCTATAACTTTCTGTTAAAGCTTTTGTGAAAGGTCTTGTTTAAAATACATGCTTATGTGTTGAATCTAAATTATTCAGAATATTACCAAAATATAATAAGTGATGTCTGCACAGAGTTAGGGATTTTTTCCAGTGTGGAAAGGATTTGTTTATAGCCTGATACAAAGCATACCAACCACACAGCAGTATGTTGTCTTTTTTTTACAGTGCTCTTTGTTTTTCCAGGCTCTAATCTATGCAGGTGGAGATGTAAGGGTTCACCTGCCCAATTTAATGGAAACACAGATTACCAAAGAGGATGGATCTGTTATTAAAAGGTTTGGGCTGGCATGGCACCAATATTAATAGATTGCAGTGGAACTAACAAAAACTATTGCCAGTTCCCAGGAATAGATCCTACATGTAGGATTATTCCAGAATACAAAATAACTTGCTCCACACAAACTAAAACGAAATGAAACTTGTGTAATAGTTGAATACTTTACTAAAATGAAGTAACATGATTTTTATTATATATGATTTTTATTATATTTATGATAAATATTTAAAATTACATGTGCCTAGTTGAAAATCATTGTGTGTGTTTAAATATATGTATATACTGTGTGTATGTGTGTGTATGTGTATATATATATATATATATATATATATATATATATATATATATATGACATAAAAAACAGTTGACAATCAAAAATCCAGCAACCTCCAGACCTAAGGTGTGCCGGATTTTCGAAAATTCCAGATTTTCTTTTTAATACTTACCTCCACACAGAGGCCAGCCTTCCTCTCGCAGCATCCCAGACATCTGGCACAGTTCCAGGGAGCAGGCAGCGGGGAAGTCAACGTGTATTTAGTTAAGCAGCAAGACCTAATGGCTGTTTCTGCAGAAAGCGCCATCCAAACATTAGTGGCTTTCAACTGTTAGTGGTTTTCAGCTGTATTGAAAATGTGATCTGGAATTTATGCTGGTCGTATTTTCAATTGTCAACTGTATATATATATAATATATTTTCACACAGGTATATATTGTTATATAATTTTTGCATACTATGAAATCATAGAATTTGCACATTCCCAAAAATTCTAATTATTTGACCTGGTGATAACACAGCTAATGTTATCCAGGGAACAACACAGTTATGCAAAAAATATAAATTCCACCTAAATACCTTTGCCAAGTTCTTAGTTGTGTACAATGTTACAGCCAAATGGCGTAGAGTTGCATATGCTGGAGTCTGTGTGGGGTGCTGTGTAAATTTTCCCTTTCTGCCTAAGCTTGGGTATAAAGAACTTTAAAATATATTTGATACATTTTGATTGCTAAAGGTTAGGAGCCTACCGTGGGTATGTTTTGTGCTCTCTTAAATTATACACAAGTAAGTTAGTTGCCCAACCACCTGGTCACAAACAACATGATGAAGTGTGAACTACAGCTATACATGGACAAAAAACCTGAGATGGTATTCTGTGCATCATACATACATTCAGGGCTTAGTTTTTAGGAAGACTGCAGTGTATCTTTAAAGTGGAACTTTTAAAAGTGGAAATGGCTAAATACACATACAGTATTTAAACTATTTTGCCTGCCAGTTGGATTTAACATGCTGTTGGGTCATGTAGCACATTACTACTCTGCTGCACCACTAGAGGCGCTCCAATAAAAAGTTTTTTGACAGGAAGATATATGTGTGTGTTATGTTTTATTGTAATTATCAGTCCTACTTATATGCATTCATTTAAAATGTTTGATGCTGTTTCTGTGCGAATGTTGCTGGGATAAATTACTCACTTGTATCTCCTTAGGGCTTTAGTGGAGGGATGCCCTTGCTGCAGCTGCCAAATCTGGTCTTCCCTCCAGAGATTTATCTTTTTCCTTCGAGTGTATTCTCTATAGTATAAAAGAAAAAAAAAGACTACAGGGAGGCTATCACCCTTATGTAATGCTGGCTGGAGGAAAATTTGGTTACATAGATTTTTGTTCTGGTTCCCTACAGATATAGAAAGTTGTCATTTTTACAAAACATAGCATATACATTTACCTAATTCTGCACAAGTTGACAATCAAAAATCCAGCAACCTCCGGACCTAAGGTGCGCCGGATTTTCGAAAATTCCAGATTTTCTTTTTTATACTTACCTCCACACAGAGGCCAGCCTTCCTCTCGCAGCATCGCAGACATCTGGCACATTTCCAGGGAGCAGGCAGCAGGGACATCTCAGCATGTATTTAGTATAGTAAGCAAGACCTAACAGCTGTTTCTGCTTAGCAGCATCATGAAAACATTAGTGGCCAAACAGTGTAATGCAGTTCCTGTATTAAAAAAATGCGATCCGAAATGAATGCCGGGAAACTAAAGGACCCAGGTTATTGGGTGACCGGATTTTCGATTTGTCAACCTGTATATGTGAGATTATTCAGAGTTATCCAAAATTTTATGTAAGCCATGTTGTCAGTGCTTATCAGTGAACCCAGGTTGTGATAGCATTAATAAATCATATATTATTTGATGATATAAAATCTTTGGTGACAGCAGAGAGATGTAATCACCATCAGCTTTGTACTGAAGAGGTGATGTGAGCTCATTATGAAGCAGATGAGTCCCTGTTGTCTGTGTAAAGTAATAACCCAACACTTATGCAATCCCTAAAGCATTGTCTTTCCAAAGGGTATAATTGTCTACAACAGCAATGTGATGCAACCTGGTTTGAGAGATTTATGGAAAAACAAACATCTAAATGAAAATCCTACTTAAAATTCATCTCCAAATCCTCCTTAATAGGAGCTATCTGGAACACCACTCAAGCCTACATAGTAAATATTAGAGATGACAAGCTATTGGCTGATTAATTAACAAAATAAATAGATGTTTTTTTAGATGTGCTTGGTTCTCAGACTACTGAGCATTTAGTGCAGCTTTGCAGATGTAAAACTGTACTCTCCTGTTCAGGTGCATGTATTTGAACAGCTAAGTATATGCAAACATATATTAACAAAACATATAAGCAGAGTCCATCTAAACCCAAAATTGTAGAAGGCACATTAGTTTAGAAACAAAGTGGTAGACAGACTATCTGTTTCATAGGCCAAATGTTTTTCTGTCTGAATTTAGGTGGGGTCAGGTCTATTAAATGCAACCATGAAACTGTTTTACTAAACTTCTTCAAGACTGAAAAAATAGACTATCATGGGAGAACTTGGGGGATCCAACAATTCTGGAATGGATTTAGTCCAAGATTGAAAAGATTTGTCAAATAATAGCAAAGAACTTCAACTTCAACTTCAAGAAATTCATCCCAGGTTTTCTGGATCACCCATGTTCTGCCATGATAGTCTATCTTCTCCAGTCTTGGAGAGCTTTAAAAAATCTAAAGTAGGAAGAACCATGCTGGACTATATTAATCCAGCGTCTGTGCAATACAGTAGAAACCATGTGCCTACTTGAGGAGGGGCAGAATTTAGGAAGTAGATTTTTAGCAATTATAGGTGGTGAGCAACTGTCTGACCTTATTCTGTTAACAGGAAACTAAAAAACACAAAAGGTCTAGGCTTTGTATGAATGTCAGACAGCTATAGCCATGCACAGGTACACAACAAGTTGTTGAGTTAGTGAAGTGTAGTTCCAAAGGTAATACTCGTTTAATTTTGGGTTTAGCTAGACCTTAATGTATAACCTATGTAAGGAAGACAGTAGTGCACGTATTTAGGGCATGCTTACATCTTTCTAAAAACCTGTTGTTTGGTTGATCAGTCACTTGGACATGAAGATAAATTGTATTGCTTTCCTTCCATATATAATATAATTTTTTTTACTTTTTTACTTTTACTTAAGCTTTAAGTCCTCAGCAGTATATGGAATATATGGCTGCTGAATTCCAGACTACTGTTAAAACAGAGGCTAAGTGGCTTTTAGTGCTGCCTATCCCAGCAAAGAAATCATCTATCTATGCTGAAAAATCTTTCTTTGACTTAAGGTGCTGTCCATTTCAACCCTCCAGGGTTTTCCCGGATTATGAACTGTTTCAAAGATTTATCACCTTTTCAGAATATACATATTATTTGTCTTTTTACTTTTCAGAACACTGATGAATAAAGCTAGAACACAGAAGAGGACTGTGGTGAAGGACCAGCATGGGAAACATGTTTTCGTTGAGCATTTGGAGGATGTTCCTGAAGCTTTTCACAAGGATTCCCTCCATACTGACCTCCAGCAACTTCTCACTCGCTTCTGTGGTGAAGACTGTGAGCAAGAAGCCAAATGAGAGGCTGCTAAACCACACTTACAACACATATCTGTAGTCAGTATGCAAACGATACATTCTGCTCACGCATAAGGGCCACAAGTGACTGCTGCTGGGTGACACTGGCACTCCTGTTCTGCAAACGTAAACAAAATGATCAGCTTTGTGTGTCTGTCTGTAAATGCAAAGATTATTTGTGACCAAAGATAGCATCCCATTGGATGGTATATTCATTTTGTCATTTATCCTTCCATTTCAAATAAGTTGAATTTGACCTTTTTCTCCTACATGTTAGCTTCGTCCACAGGCCTCTTCATAGTGTCTGCCATGGCAAATTTAAAAAAGGATGGACCTGACAGTGCTACTTTTACAAAGTGAAAGTGCTTGGATTAGAAGATTTTAGACTCATGCAGGCCTTGACTACACTTTGCTTTGCGGAAGGCAAAGTAATGAATGAAAGTGACTGTTCAGAGACTAAGGATTGTTTGAGGCATTCAGAACAGGATTCAAAGTGTCAACATACAACCATTTAAGCTCCAGGTTACTCATCTGTCTATGAATGGTTATAAGACATCAGTGAAGTTTCCTGAAGCTAAAAAGTAATCAAATATCCAATCTGCTAGCTGCTTATATAAAGGCATACACACATAATCAAGTTATTCTACACTGGACTTGTAGTAGAGTCACAGTTACTCTATAACAAATATACATGCTCCAGTCAATGCTTTAGCAGACCATATTGTCTTATAACTAGTGGAAATGTCTGCTGGTCATAGCACTGTAAATAATAATTATGGGAATAATATTTCCCTGGTTAAGTAAAATAATAATTAAAGTCACCGTGTTTATCAGGATTTCTTATGGCACATGCATGTGGCATTAAATAAAATGAAAAAAAACTCCTATAATCATGTGTTGACCTTGTAAACCCCCCTTAGCACTGAGCAAGCAGTTTTCACAAAATGTGTCCTCTTCTATTTCTGTACTTTATTTTTATGTCGAAAAGTTGAAGACACAAAGCAGGTTTCAGTTCTATTTTTTATGTTTTTACATCGAAAACTAATCCTTAAAAAAATGGCTATACCATTTATGCACTTTTTTTTTTAAAAGAAGGGATTATGAAAAAAAGGAAATATTTTTTGTCTTATGTACCTTATTCTTGTGGTTTAAACTCTAGCCTTTTAACGTACAAATATAAATATATATATATAAATAAATGCATATAAGCACTATACATTTTAAACCCATTTATTTAATGTAAGTAATGATTGGGGAGCAAACAAAGAACAAAACACACCATTAACTTACATGTTGCTAATTTATAAAAACCATGAACAAATATAAAATCAGATCAGGCCTATGCTCTTAGGGAATCAGGAAGGAAAAGACCCACCATGAGAGATGAATGTCAGTTGTATATGAATAGGATTTCTTTAATTTCCTTGTAAACAACAAAAACTAACAATTCTTTAATTTTTTTTTAATTAGGATGACCTACTGTGTAGCTTTATTTTATTTTTGGCACAAGCGTTGCTAAATTACTTTCTCAGTAGCCGAAGTGAGGTCATATACCATGAATAAAGAATTCTGCGGCTGTTCCAGTGTGTGACAAAGAAACATAAAATAAAAGTCCTGTTGTGCTACTTGCAGTGCAGATGATGTCTGTGTAACAGCATAATCACTTTTATGGGTTCTGATTCCTATTTTTTAAGTTCTGCTCTGTTACATAAAAATTAAATTTTACTACTGTGAGAGTTGGCATTAAAGTGGATGATTCAGCATCTTGTTCCCATGGTGATAACACTAATTTACTATATATATGAGGGCATGTCTTAGTTACAAATGGCGAAAAAAAACACACTAACAATACATAGCTGCAATGTGTACAATGGCTCATTTAATTAAATAAAGTGTTCAATGTAAAAACAAATTTCTTGTGTCTGTCTGGTAATCTGGTAACATTACAACGATGTATATTTATATATATATATATATATATATATATATATATATACATATACACAGAACCATATTTTTTAGGATAGTGTCCAATGTACAATGTGTTGAAAACAATCAGGAATCATCTGTTTACGTGTAAGATTATATTATTTTTAATAGATTTCATGAAAGCCAACATCTAATTAGGTATTACGAGTTAATGCAACTGATTGCTTTAAGCTGCCTTAAGATTAAAAATTACAGTTAACTACAAGTATTTGAAAGTTATGGCAACACAAAAAACATATTTTTAGCAAGGTGATGAGGGTTTATGTCCCAGTGCTCCCCTTTTCTTATTCAAGCACCACTGGGATGAGAAATGAAGGGAAATTATATCTAAGGTGGTCACACACAGGAATAAAAAACTAAATAGAAAAAATGTCAGCACTGGCAGTTCTTCAAATATAGCTTTTTTGTGGTCCTTTACCAATTAACACAATGGTCCTGATTTATTAAAGCTCTCCCAAGACTGGAAAGGATAGACTTTCATGGGAAAACCTGGATTACCTAGCAAACCTAGAATGGATCTGGTCTAAGACTGAAAACATTTGCCAAATAAATGATTTTAAGAAATGCATTCCAGGTTTGCTTGATCACTCAGGTTCTCCCATTATAGTCTTCTCGAGTCTTTGAGAGATTTAGTAAATCAAACCTAGTGTTTTAGGGGTGCAATAGTTCCTTTTGTGAAGACGACAAACAGAACTATCTTTTTTCTAATTGTTGCCTTGACAAAGGGGACCTTTGCTACCCAAAACACGGGGTCATTTGGTATGGAACTACTGTAAAGGGATGTGCAAAGAACTATGTGTGCTGGCATTTATCTACATTTTGCAAACAGCATGGTTGCCAAACTGGGCTTCAAAATGAGTTCTCTCACTGGCCGAGTGGGAATCGTGACATGCATCTATCCCATAGAATGGAGTTTAGGAACTCTGGGACACAAAAAGATAGGAATGGCTCCTAGTAAGTTACATACCTGGTATTATCATTTTTAAAGGAAGAGGTATTATTAGTCTGATGGTGCTTCATCCTAGCTGAGAAAGTAAAACCTCTACTAACATGTCTTGTGTCTGGTGAACTCTGTCAATGAACTTTGAATGTGTGACTGGTTCTAAACATTGCCTATATTTTACACTGTACATCACCCTGGAAGATGACAGCACTGTACAAAAAATGATAATATTATCACATCACCCACAATAAGTATACATAAAATAAAGTACCCCTCCCCTCACTGATCTGAACTAAACTTTCCTTGCCCTTTCACAGTTTAGTACTTAAAGAGAACCATGCTCCAGCTGTCATTCCTCTACATCCAGAGCCGCTCTTCTGTCCATTGACCCTTTACATATGTGGGCTGCTTCCAGACAAAGTAGACAAAGAATAGATTGAGCCCCATACAGGTAAAAAAAATAAATAAATTAACTTAATAACTCCTAGTAGGTAACAAAAGTGGTCTAGATTTATAATCTATATAATTTTTATATTTTTTTCCAAAGTCGATTTTAAATGGTTGTCATAGTACCCCCTAGCTTCTTAACATTGGAAGAGACAAATAGGATCTATTTATAGAGATCCAGCACTGGATTTTCACTAATACAGGCACAATGTCAACTTGATTTTGTTGCCTTCATGCCAATAATATGCATATTTATTTTACAAAATTTTATTAAGGATGTTCATTCTGTTGGATTTTTTTTCTGGAACTGCAAATTAACATTGGACATTTTAGAGCAGATATGTGCATCTGGAAATCTATTGTGCAGTGGAGTGTTACTCATTTTGAATGGCAACATAAAGAACACTTTCTATGCACCCCAATGCACAGATATGAGTTTATGTTGTAATGTAAATTGAGAAGTGCTGAAAAATGTAGCAGAAAGATCTCATCTCTGGAGGGTAACTGAGACTGCACATATTTTTTGGATTTACAGTTAGGTCCATAAATATTTGGACAGAGACATCTTTTTTGGTTTGATGATTTTGTTTCTGTATATTACCACAATTCATTTTAAATGAAACAACTCAGATGAAGTTAAACTGCAGACTCCTGGCTTTAATTCAGTGGGTTGAACAAAAAGATTACATAAAAATATGAGGAACTAAAGCTATTTTTTTTACACAATCACTTTATTTCAGGGGCTCAAAAGTAATTGGACAATTGACTCATAAAAAGGAGGAAACCCAGCATCTGGTGATGTCCATGAGTTCAAGACCACAGGCTGTCATTTCCAGCAAAGGGTTTTCAACCAAGTATTAGAAATTAACATTTTATGTTCAGCTTTTTAATTTGTCCAAGTACTTTTTAGCCCCTAAAATGAAGTGATTGTGTTAAAAAAGGCATTAGCACATTTTTATGCAATCTTTTTTGTTCAACCCACTGAGGTAAAGCTGAAAGTCTGCAGTTCAACTGCATCTGAGTTGTTTCATTAAAATTAATTGTGGTAATGTACAGGACCAAAATTAGAAAAATGTTGTCTCTGTCCAAATATTTATGGACCTAACTAGTATTTAAATTAGAATCCTCTGGGGTAGACAGTTCAAACAATTGCATTTTTAATAAAATATTGCATTTCTTTTTTTCATGCTTCCTTGTATATCATTAGTGCTGATCTGAACCTTTTTAGCATTATTAGCATTCCAGAGATGACTGCATTGCATTCCCCATGGTGAGTTTACTGATGTTGAACCATTCTTGTGTGGAAAAGACCATATGGACTCTCTGTTGGTCTGTTCAGGGCACTGACATATCAGGTATTATCTTTATGAGAGGATCACTATGTGATATTATAACCTGCAGATTTAATTATATTGAAAATTACATCAATATGTTAAATCCTTTATGAGATTCTAGAAACTGAATTTGCAAATACTTTACAGAGGCTCAGTCACCAGTGGGGATCTGTAATCATTCTAACATCTGTTCTTGAAATGTTATAAAAGTGAAGCCTTACTCCTCAAGGATTTTTTGACTTTTCATTATCTATATCCACGTCTATTTATTCTATACCTGTCAGAGCAGAAGTGTTAGACTTTAAGGTTTTCCTATCTCCTGCCTAAATTCAATGCTGATACCAGACACTAAGACATGTCATATAGCAAATGTGCTGTCAGGATTTTATGAACAAAACCTAAAGACAGGACAACCCTTCCATTCCTGCTTTCACATAGGGCTCATTCACACTACAGTTCAGTGCAGCATAGTAGTGTCCAATAGGAAAGAATATCATAAATTGCATATCATTGTATATTATTATTATTATAAAAGGCAAAGCTTTTTTGAAAATCTACAGTTGCCAACAAATGGAAAATGCCAAGATATGCAGATGGTAACACATACACAGACATACTACTGATAAGTTCATTTTATTGGTTACCTTCAGTGTCATAATTTTTTTGTAAATACTGTAACATTGAGCGAACAGGGTGGGTTACAAAATCCATTTAATGTGATGAAAGCAGAAAAAAGAATTTCCATTACCCAAAATCATATTTGTGTTACTTAGCAGTCAGTGTAAAAATATTCCACCTTAATATACCTTCATTTTTTCCCTTGAAAATGTTCTACACAATCCATTTGTTATTTGTAGAATGCTGTTGTGTCCCAGGTGGGCTTGCATTGACACCATGGCCTGAATACCTCCAGATCCATAGTGCCAGTTGGGTAGAGCCTATGTGCATTTTACAGAGCTAAGATTGCCATGGCAATCTATGAGATCCTGTGTACATTCTCTACCTCTTCTGTGCTACTAGAGGGCTCAGCCTCTTCTGCTAGCAAAGCAGAATATATGTGAACTTCTTTCCCAGCTGTGCTTAACTGGGTACTACAGGATGTTTTAAATGCTGGCCATCAAGAACAGCTTTAGTATCAGAGGGCTAAGCATACTGAGTCATCTAAGGAAGACCTGTTGGAAATACGTTGTGTTGTAACAAGGCAAGCAGTACATTCTTCGACCCACGGAGAATCTATGTGTTTTGCAAAACCCCATCTCTGTTTAATGTGGTACCACTAGGCTCAACATGCCTAGGCAACCATGGAGAGCTTATGTGCCCTGCACACTACAATCCCTGCACTGTACATGGCTCAGAATGTCTTGACAAGCTAGGAGAGCCTGTATGCTACTAGATGACTTAGAATCCTCTGCGAGAAAAAGACCTGGTACTTAAAGGGAAATAGGGAAGGGAGGCATAAAAAGGAGGCTCAAGAGCCGCATGCAGCCCTGGAGCCACGGGTTGCAACCCCTGCCGGCCGGGGTTAGGCCGGATCGACCAGGGGGGGTTAGGTCGGAACAGACTACTGGATGGCCATATCTGGCCTAAAGGCCGGAGTTTGCCCACCCCTGTATAAACGGTATCGGTAGAATCTTTTTTGGATAGCACCAGGTTCAACCAGACAACCACGGAGAGCCTATATGCACTGCTCTAAACTCTAATCCATACAGGGCACATACATCTCTAATCCAAGCTGTAATCCATACAGGTCACAGATTGTTCTGCCAAGCTAGAAGAGTCTATGTGCATTGTCCACCTCTTCTGCCTCCTGTGCTACTTGAGGACTCGGCATTCTTTGATAGCTAAGAAAAACCTACGTGAACTGCTCTGCTTAATTTGGTACTAAGGACTCATCTGTCCTGACTCCTGGCCATCAAGGAGTGACTTTGTACTAGAGCTCTCAGCATACTGTGGCGAGGAGAACCCAAATCAATGTGTTCTGCCAATCCCCAGCTCTGCTTAATGAGGGTGCCTCTGATTACAGGATGCCTAGCCAACTAAGGAGAGGCTGCTTAACCTGCCAGTCACAGCTTTGCTGTACTATTTTAGAGCAGACATACTCCCCAAAGGCACATAGTTTGTACAGAGGTGTTTAAAAACTGGTGGAAAAAAGCTTTTGGGTTGTCATCCCTTCCCATATGTCACCTTGGTGTCCAAAGTGGTATTTGTGTGTACAGGGTTGTAGGTCTGTATGATTGTGCATGATACTGTTTTATATAATTGCTGATAATGGCTGTCAATTCAACTTGTAGAGTAGGTAAATCAGATCACTGTGAGATATTTTAGGTATTTTTCTCATTTTAGGGTGTTTGGAAGCAAGATTATTTGTTACAGGCATGTCAGATTTTTTTGCAGTAAAATTATGCTTATATTTCATCATTTAGAAAACAGTTTAACCATCTTATCATGTTATTGTAAAACAACTTTTATTTAACTCCTGACATATGATTTACTTCATTGTTTTTCGAACATTACAATTATTTTTTCCGTGTTCTAAAGTCTAGGTTATTTGAATTGTTTGGCATCCATGTTACTCAAACGATGAACTCATCCAACATGTGTTCTAATATTTATGGTCACAGATAATAAAGTTAAAATACTGCTACAATCAAACACACTAGGCGTAATCAAATTCAGGAAGGTCATCCACAACAGAGACATACATACCAAAAGGCAGAGACTAATCATTTCTTTGTAAATTATTTAGTCCTTTTTTCCTCTGACTGCTTCATGTAATGAAAACATAAAGTTTACTGAGAATGACTTGAATCATTATGCTATAAATTATTATCACAATAAAACAACTTGATATATGTCAGCCTGAAAAGAAGCTTAAAATAGCCAGGTTGCTCTCTTTCATTGCCAATCTCAGATCAGCAATACTTGTTTTCATAACATCCATTTTTTAGTTTTGTCCAGCTTCGGCAAGAATATTTCCAACATCTAGTTTTACATACTGTACGTATAAATAAAAACTGATATCTTGTTATTATTTTCTCAAATGTAGAATCATCCCTTTTTTTTTCAAATTGAACCATATAGACTAGTAAAAAGATCAGTGGATCATGGTTGCGAGGCCGAATTGGAGCACAAACTATGCAGTCAACATGAGATGGGAGGACAGTCAGCCACAGCTCAAGGAACTCCTGGTAACTTTTGGACGAACTCTACAGTTCCAAGGATTTAATTTCATGCAAGGCAGGTTTGCATGTCTTGATGGGGTTGACCTTCCTTACTCACATGTTATCAACCCCTAATGAATAATTTACACAAAACCCATAAACATTAACCAGGTTTGGTCAGAGCAAGTGGGGTGTTTAAAGGTTGCCAACTATATAAAAACATGACTTGCAGAAGAAATCTTTTGCTAAACACAGCTGAGATTGTGGGTGATTTTAAGGACTGAGCTTTTCTACAACATCTTGTAATCCTTTAATGACCAAGACAAACTCTGCAGTACCTGTTACCTGCTGTTACTGGGGGAAGCTGTTTATCTCAGCCTTTGGTGAGTTTATGACCTTTTATATTGTGCTTTTAAAACATTTAAAAACTTATCTTTAAATTGTGGGCAGCATCCAGAATGAATTAAATGATTTTCTATAGAAAACCCATGGAAAATCGTGTTTCAGCTAACAAAGATTTTGGTTAACAAATGTGACTCCGGAACAAATTATCTTTGTTAGTTGAGATACCACTGTACTTTGTTTTAAAGAAGTCTTAGTACCCCAAATGGTTGGAGGAACAGGACAATGTATAAATGAGTGTAAGGGTCTATTCACACCATTCAAGTGTCTAGTGTTCAGGGCCAGATTTATATTTTTTGCTCCCCTAGGCCAGCTGGCTTGTGCTGGTCCCCCCTTCCCCCACCAGTAACAGCATTTGACGTTTTCACAAGGAGCAATACGGGAGAGAAAGAAGGCAGAGGAGAGAAAGGGAGGGAGAGTGGATAGAGAGGAAGTTTGCACTTTTATTAAAAAAAAAAAACACTGATATAACATGCCTGATTGATGCTTTAAATCTTTATGGGTGTTTATGTTTTTAAATTTTTTTAAAAACAATTAAAGATAAACATTGTGCGGAGTCCTGCTTAACAGTCAAATCAGACCCCATTCTTTGCATGAAACCCGGTGGCTATTAAAAAGAAGTGCAGCAAGTGTGCATTTCCCCCTTCATTTCTTTTTCTTTTATTTTTTTTAATGTAAATTTTTTTATGAAAAATGTTCAAGAAATAGTACATAACACTAACAAAAAAGACTCAAAAGAAGGGGAGAAAACCTAAATAACACATGAAGAATATATAAAATACATTTTCCCCTGGTTCTGGTTCAAAAAAGAGTAAAATAAATAATGTTTCAAGATTCTGTATACAAGAGTGTTCACATATATCTATAACATAGCAGTGATTGTTTATCTAGATACGGTATTCTTTAGCAAATCAACATTAAAACAACATTTTATCGTGAGAAGACCATAAGTTTCCTGTGTACATAACATCCTATATCTTTTTAATCCCTAGTACACAAAACCCAGACATAAAAAATGGCGGGTTGGTATCTTATTCACTTTATACTACGAGGTAATTTCTTAGTGTGCAGGTATTATTCAGGTGCCTCTAGGTTGGTACTGGTCCCATGCAGCCCAAAACTCCTCATTTTTCTCTAAACAGTTATGTATCCTGTTAATAATTCCATTAGCCTAACATTCTTGATGAGATCAACTTCCGTGGGAGGGCATGTATTTTCCCACCGCAATGCAATTAACCTCCCTAGCGGTTCATTTCTTTCCAGTATTTTACAGTATATTATATTAGTATGAGTATAATAAAGTTTGAAACACAAAATCATTTAAAAACAATAAATTGATGAAATTAAAAAATCTATATATTTAAAAAAAATACATATTATACTGATAGTATTATACATACTGTAAAATAAATGTTCTTGAAAACAATGTACTGCTTTTACACATAAAAATCCAATGTATTGCATTCAATACAGGTATTTTGCAATACAAATGGATTTTAAATTTCCCACCCCGCCCCGCTGGGACGTGCACACGCACCAACGTCACTGGGAACTCCCCTGGTGACTCATTGGATGCAGAAGCAAGAAGAAGAAAGAAGACGGAGATCGCGGCGCTGGACCGCGCGAGACCCCAGCGGATCAGGTAAGCACTCTACTAAATTGTACCTTATACTACACCGTATAGCAAGGATTGAAGCTTCTGAGAATATAGGATGGCTGAGTATATGGTGCCAAATTCCCAGATAGATTTGTTCAATTTGTAATATTTATAAAACACTGTTACGCTACTCCTTCCTAATTCCCAGGACTCTATAAAGAAAATAATTATCTGACATTAGATGGTGTTTACTGTGATACATCAGTTCAGGCCTGGTTTCCACACTGTGAGGGTACTGAATTCAATGGCTTTATAACACACAAAACAGTATGAAGCCAAACTTGTCCAATAAAATATCACTTGTTTCAGGAACAGCACAGCAAGGGTTAGTTTAATGCATTGTGGTAATGTTTCTAAGAAGTCAAGATCAGTACCAGGGTAAAGTGGCGTTGTTTGGGCCAAACACTCGGGGCCCCAACTTCTAGAGAAAGAAATATTGCTAAAACAAATTAAAGCAGTTAATATTCCTGTTTTGCCTAACATTGTAAAGACAGTGTGCTTCATCAGAAGGTTCACAGGACAGTCTGCCACTGAACCACTTCTTTAGATTTTAATGCTGAACTAAATCTGCATGGCTCACTTGTCTGCATTCCTGCATCCACCATCTTCCTCCATCTTTGATAATCTTTATAATGTAATTCCTGCACAGGCGCTTGGCAGTTCATTCCTCCCATCACACGCAAGAGAAGCAATAATGATTTGCCTGACCATACTAACCTTAAACATGCTTTTTAAGTGGTTGAAAATTGTTTCTCAGTGGTCTGGAGGAAAGCAGGAGAGCAAATGTCCCATAATTAACGGAGACAATTATCTTTATCCCACTCTATCCCTGATCATGGTTTATAGCAGCGGTAGACAACCTTGTAAAAAGCTGTCAAGCTTTTCAGACCATCACATCCATGTGTCAATATAAATAAATTTTATTAAGCATTTGAAGAATATTCTAAACGCTATTTTATTTGGCATATCCACCTGTAATTGTATTGTAACACGGTGCACAGTGATTAAATCATTTAATTAAGCTCAACAGCATAAGATGTATTGATTTCATAAAAAAACAAACCCTCTTAGACATGTTTGTTCTTAGACCTTTTTTGATGGATCAACTGTGTGAATGTAACCTAGATGGATACCTCTCGGCCTCAGAAATTATTAGAGGCCCAAACATAGGTTCAATATGAGCAGGGAAAGTCTAGAAAGGGTTCCCTCTCTGTCGATAATATGCACTAGCCATGGTTCTACTTGTTTTATATAAAGAACATAAAAACAACATCAATGTTGGCAGTGCAATTATCAGACCTTTTATTTTTAAATAACTTTCCAAAAAGATGTGAGATTGAAGTAAGCAATATTTCTAAGTTACTTTTTTTCAAACGCATATATAATTTGCATACATTTTCAGCTGCTAGCAAACTCATCAAATTAGCTTTTGTATCAGTTCTTGAATAATTGTGTATTCAGGGCACACATTGTTGTTTGTTGTACTGGGCTTCCATGGGGTTCTTTAATCTTATTTCTCTTTTATCTTCTCTACGCTTTCATCTTGGTCAAAATTACAACTGTCTGAGACCCAAAAGCTTGGCTTTCAAAGGCTATTTACCAATTTGTTTGATCTAGAAAGCATTTATTTCTTTAGTATTTCATAATTCCTCAATTTTCAGTTGTTTGTGAAGTAACAGAGCATATCCACAATATGAATCTATGAGGTCCAGGCTTACAGTCTATAGCAATTCAATTTCTGTTTATTGAAGTTTATGTAATCCCCCCATCTTGAAATTTATAGGGCAAAAAAATCTGCCTGTCTTGAGTGTGTCATTCACTAGATTTGCCATGGTCCAAATCCTACTTACTGCCACCTTCCTCTTCTTTGAAATCAGTTATAAAAAGAGGCAATTCTCTTCATCTCATACTTTAGTGATGTACAACTTATTTCATATAGTGGACCTCAAATGCTATTCCTGACATTGACAAATGGGGGGGTGCATATAATATTCACCGACTGTACTGCTATAGAAAGCTGTCAGACTGCAGATATGCAAGAGTAAATGGTCAAAGACTACAAATCTGCTGCAATTGTGCTACAGGAGATGGTTAGAGACCTGGTATAACCAATAATGCTTTAGCAGTTATTGAACACGAGGACCATGCATTGTGAAGCAGTCTTGAACTGCACAGGCTACATCACACAGCTAAAGATCACTGCTGGTACAGCCCCTTCATAAATCAATGTGATTGTTTTTACAAGTTTAGGTTGTTAACTAGGCAAAGAGAGTAATCACTCTGCAAGAAAAGGTTTACTTAGCATGGTGAATGTTGCAAGAATACCCTTGTGATGTTCATCATCTAGTATATTGAAAAAAGAGAAAGGGGTAATGAGGGATTGAATGAGTATGAGAGGTAAAAGGGAGAGGGGAGTAAAACAATACAAGTCTGATTAAAAAATACAGGGTCCTGTTGCCATTTTTTTTTAGAATTGAATGCTATGGCCCTACCTACAGGTTTTTTTTTCTCTACAAAAAAGACAGATTGTACTGTGTTATTGTACTGGGTAATATGGGTTCTTTTTAGAAAATTTGGATTCAATTAACAAAGTTTACTACTGGACACTGAAGGGCCTGGCTAAAAATATAAATGGCATTATTTGGCATTATAATGTGGAACTGACAGTAAAAAGACAATTAAAAAATCTTTGCAGCAAAATACTTTCTTCCCCTAAAATTGATAGTATAGGTTTTATTTAATAAAGTAGTTGTGTGAACTCTCCAATGTATAATTTGCTTAGCTTAATTCTTTTGACTTCAGCCACGTAATCATATAAAAAAATTCTGTTGTGTTTTACAATTCTTTGCACACAACTGGATATTTTAAAGTAAATTCTTACCACATTTACTAAGCTAAGAAAATATTTCTTTAGAAAGTGATAATTTACTTTCCTAGTAATCCAACCCTAATACACATTGTTGACTAGCTTTCCCACATTATCATTTTCCAGATCATCATTCTACCCTGTGGAAAATACACACTTCAGTAAATGTTAGTTACCACAATGAAAATGACATTTTCCCAAGTTACTAAATACCTGTAAAAGTTATTTCTGAATGCCAACTAGCCAGCAGCACTGTGATGCCATGCGTCTTTGAGTGGCCTTTTCCCAGTTCAGTAAACACAGAATTAACAAATTAATAGTGAGATATTTCAAAACATAGCAGCAATGTGAAAAGACTACAGTGAAATTCTATCAGCTGTTAATACGACAGCTGACAAAATGCATTTTTAACAAGACACAATCTCTCATTATTTATCAAAATGCCACGCTGGGACAGCATCCAAATTACATTGCTTCTCAATAGATTGCAGTTTGATGCTCTGCCTTAGGTGGAATAAATGGATTGCATACTAACTTTTTTTTGGCGGTGGCTGATAATGAATTTTACAATCCCTAGTCAGTACGCGCTTCCAGGCACAACCACAAAATAAATGATAATGTGTTTACATCTGCATTAAATATAAACCTGGAAACATTGGGAGTGAGTACTACAATTCAAGATAACTGCAAACTGAGGACCCTCAAGCTGTACGGAGATTCCACATTTAATCACAACAGGCTGCCCCAAGTGTTAGCTGTTCAATACTTCTTATTATTATCAAGTTAGGTTATTACGAGGAATGTAAATAGAAATATTTTCTGAAATTATTAGTTTTCTTCTTTATTTTTTATTAAAGTCATTATATGCAGATATAGATTAAGGAGTTATTTAAGTACAACATTAATTTATATTTGAAAGCGGTTATTTATTTTTTTTCCTAATAGCTCTAATGCACGTGGCAAGCATACAGATGTCACTATTGAAAGCAGCCTATAGCTGATGGATGTTTGCAAAATAGTAAAAGCATTTGCACACAGCACCTCAGCCCATATTGGTGATAAATTATTCTTCAGCATCATATGACCAACGATGAGCTCCTGGAGAAGAGTATGATACCCTATCCTATCCTAAATAACCCCTTGTTTACCTACTCAATTCTACTGTGCCAAAGACACTAAAGTCACATCGCTAACATATACTGAACTTAACTATGTTTGTGATCAGACTTTATTAACCTCAGGAGTACACATGTGTATTTAACACAAAACACAACCCAGTGAGAGGGCGTGCAAACCCACAAAAGTCCCCACAATCAGTTTCTAGTGAACCACAATCTGATCAGTAAAAACAAGAATTCTGGTTGACTTCTGCGACTTAATGCGCTTATGTGACAGTTTCATCTAATCATTTTACACTTAACTTATTTAATAGTGTAACACACGTAATGTTCATTTACCACCATTGTGGACCAGAAGTGTGAAATCTGCTCAATAAACAGTGAAGTTTGGATTCATTTTTTAAGGTTTAAGCTATGAGGAATTGTTGTTTTGGGTGAAAAACGACTGACCAGGAATGATTGCTGTGATTTCTTATGGAACTTATAGTGGGGTGTCATCTGCTCACCCTTTCTGTTCCTATTTTACCCTAGAACTGAACAGTACTGTGTGTACAGCGTTTGATCATTTTAGTGTAATTTCCGGTGACATAGGTTTGATTTGTGTACCTTAAGGCTAATACACTTATGAATGCTCTGAATGAAACACTGAGCATCATACACTTGAAATGTCTGTATTGCTGTGCCTGGTCTCCTTCTCCATGTCCACCCAATCTCCGATCTCGTATGGGGGCTCTGTGTGGGTTCAGGCACTCTACCTGTTTTTGCCTTCCCTGCTTTCCCCCATCTTTAGTAGCATGCTAAATAATTAAACACAACCTTTCTGTTTTATTACATACCTTATTTTAGACACAGTGAAACCATCACTTGATCTTTGCAGTAGAATGCAGGCAGATCACTCCTGCGTGTTAGGCTAGGGTGGAATGGGATGGATGATGCTCATAAAGCGGCGTTAAAGGAAATAGGTCGAAGCAAATCTATAGAATACTTTAATTTTTGTTATGGATAATTTTTTTAGGGGCTCGATCGCGTTAAAAAAAAAATCGTCGGTAACCAAGCCAAATGGTTCAAAGCTACTCGGTACGACTGTTGAAAATTTACAAATATTTTGTTGAAGTTTGAATATTAAAAGGCCAATACAAGTATAAACATACAATACAAATCTCAGAACTCCCATATTTGCAAAGGTAAGATGATCCCAGCAGGAGAATAGTAAATGCAACACCCAATAAAATGGAACTACTTTAAGAAGTGGAAAAACATCATACAGATACATGAGAAGAAAGGAAGAAAAGAGGAATGAAGGCTCTTTTTAGGCACCAATGTAATACCTTATGTAATACCTTAACTAATTTGTACTACTGGGTAGTGTGTGGTTGCTTGCTGACAGGCTACCTTTGTTCATCCTTTAAGAGCTGGTACTGATAAGAGGAGACCAACACCAATACATTACCATTAACATCTGCTTTTGACTGGTCTCCTTCTTACCATATCTAATACTCGCATGGATCATGTAGCTGAGCTGCACTAAGCACTTGTTTTTATGTATGGGAATCATGTATCTACGTTATTGTTGACCCCTTTGATATCTTGAATTTATTCAAGTGTATTTTTATCTTAGTTAAGGTATTACATTGGTGCCTAAAAGGAGCCTTCTTTCCTCTTTTCTTCCTTTCTTCTCATATGTTTGGAGTATATTTGTTTATATAGTAAAGGCTCGGCACCACTCTTTCTCTATAGAGTTTAAACTATTATATATTCTCTGGGTGCACTACTTTGCATTTTTTTGACTATCATACAGAAATAGTAAATATATACATCATATCTTCAATAAATTAGGACCTGAGCTGGAGAAGCACTGGAATAACCAGGGGACAAGTGGGACTTTATTAGAACCTGCACCACAATTTTAACATTGGATGCAGTCCCTTGCAAGGTACTAGAAAAGCTCTGTCTTTTTCCCCATCCCATTTTTCTCCCACAAAGGAGATGGGGGTAATATTGTTGGAAATTAGATGCTATCTATGATGAATAAATATCCACCCGGAGGAGTAAGTAAGAGTTAAAGGAATAAAAAACACTGTAAAAATAATTATTTCATTAAATATACATTTGCATATTTCATACTTACTGACTTTTAAAATAAAGTTTATTAATGTCTACAGAAGTTATCCACATCAATCATGTCAATGAGCGATGTAAATCAAAGTCAATGTATCAATGTCAATCACAATGTCTAGCATTGTAATCCACATTAGTCATGGTGGCTTATGTGCGCCAATGTTTACACGCTGTATTCCTGTTGCTAAATAACTAATTCCCCTGGCTGCAGTAATAGCACTGGGAATGCCAGGTGGTGTCCCAATGGGTGAATCTGTCATTTAGAAACAGAAATACAGCGTTTAAACATTGGCGTGCATCAGGTAATCATGACTGATATGGATTGCATCGCTGGATGGCAGCGGTTGAATGGTCAGGCAGGGGATTATATGTGCTATATCATGACTCAAATTCTGTAATTCTATACTCAGATCAAGACCACTAAATAAGAGCCTATCCCTACTGGTAATGATTTTAGTATAGATAATCTTATAAATATAATTGCAGTTCTTATAATTCTCTGTTTGTGAGAAATATTCACATGACAGACGTTGTGATCAAGGAACAAAGTAAATGTTGGGCAGATTTGTAATATTTTATCATCAGACTTCATCAGCTCCAGCTAAATGAATAAAAAGGCAAAGGAAAGCCACATGTTCTGTGCTCTACTATGGTGACCATAGATTGCAAAAGTGAAAATAGAATTGCATATTGTTCCTTTTCTCACACAAAGGAAACAGCTGCAACTTGCTTCTGATTGAGGCTAAGCCATAAATAGGAATCCTTAATTGCTTTTATTGAACTAAAAATACCCACTCCTGCCTTGGTCTAGTTGGGCTGATCTGTACTATTATTTTTTATATTATTCACCATATTTTTTTAAAATAAACATTGCCTCAAATTTTTATAGCTATAATAAACAGCTCTGTAATATGTATAGCTGTATTGTGAACTACATCAATAGATGCTAAAAAGTGGAATGCCACTGGTAAGTTTATCATATACATTTTAGATGTTTATAATGCTTGCAAAACTTACTTTTCACAAATCTTTTTCATTTGTTGGTTTTGCCTCAGAAACAGCTCTTTTGATGTCACCCCACAAGTTTTGCATTGGAATAAGGTCCAAGCATTGGACTGGTCATTTCATAATGTCAAACTGGGTGGTCTGGAACCAAGACAGTGCTCATTTACTGGTATGGTAGGGTTGTTGTCTTAATGTTGAAACAACTATTTCACAGGCATTTCCTCTTTGGCGTAAGGCAACATGACCTCTTCAATTATTTTGATGTATTCAAACTGATCCAAGATCCCTGGTATGAATAGACCTAACATCATAGTATGAAAAACATCCCCATATAATGATGCTTGCACCACCATGCTTACCTGTCTTTACAGTGTACTGTGGCTTCAATCCAGTGTTTGGGCGTCGTCTAAAAGTCTGTGGCCCCTAGACCAAAAAAAAAAAAAAAAACTATCTCGCTTTCTACAGTCCACAAAAAGTCCATTTCTCTTTAGGTCAGTCAATGCTTTCTTTGCGAAAATGTAATCTCTTCAGCATCTTTTTTTTAGCATTGGGACTTTGTGTGGACTTGCCCATAGCTTTGCTTTAGGTATCTTCTAATTGTTACACTACCCAGGTAACTTTACACCTTCTGTGATCTTCCTGCAGAAAATCATTGGCTGAATATTTGCCATTTTGGCTATTCTTCTCTTCTTCTCTTCTCATCTCTAATCAACAGTGATTGTTTGAAGTACACTGTTCTTCTGAACAATGTCTGGAATGAAGCATTTTACTCAGATTTCAGAGAGGAATGCATTATAACCATTTGCTACCTTGTTTTTTTATTTAGGGCCTCAATTGACACCTTTTTTTTTTTCACAAAAGGAATGATCTCATTTGATTTGGAATAGATTGTGCAGTGTTCCCAATGTATTTGCAGGTATGGAAACAAAAATTATTATAAGGATTTTGAGCTTTATTCACTTTTTAAACACACCGCTATTATTCTGAACACAATTGTTTATATATTCATATATAAATAAAATAGATTTTCCAAAAAGGTAACAGTAAAAGTGGTTTGCTTTCTGTCTCTTTCCCTAATTAAAACTTCAGAGGATGAAACTGTATGCAATAGCAAGAAATAAGAAAACTTCCTGCTTTGACTCATACATGTATGAGTAAGTACATTTCAGACTGGGCTACCAAGCTCTGCATAAAGCTTTTTAGAGAGAAGCTGGTATAGAACTTACTTTTTTTATGGCTTTTAACGGCTACATGCTTGTTTTGGCGCTTACTCAGATGTAATAAATCCATACACAGCCAGGTTCTTAGCATTTTCAGAAACAGGTCAGGTCACCAATTTATATTCATGCAAAGTCTGCTTTAATGAGTGCTTTGTACATTTTCATGTTTTTGGTAAAAAATAAATATTTTATGTTTATCATTTTAGTTCCCGTACCTGCACACTGAAAAAAAAAGCCTGAAAAAAAGCTTTAGGATGTTTACTGTCATTTTCAAATTTTGACTCAAACTGAAAAAAACTCCCCCCTTTAAAAAAAAAAAGAATATAGAATTGTCCCAGTGTTTTAGTGAAAGGGAATGAGGGAAACCAGAAAAAGGATAGTAAGCAAATCCATACAAAACACCAGATATAACCAAATACGTTTTTCAATTAAGTAAAACAATGCCATTGATTTTGAAAAACACTCCAACAGACCTGGCTGATGTTTGTACACCTTTCTCCTGTGCATTAGGCAGCCTGATAAAAAAACTTAAATGCAATACAAATAAAGTGCTTGATTTATAAAACCAGGAACCTGGCATTCCCTCAAACATTCCCTTTGGGAATATTCCAGGTCCATATTTATTGTACAGTGCTGCGTAATATGTTGGCGCTATATAAATCCTGTTTAATAATAATAATATTAATAATTCCAGGTCCATGTGTTTCAATGACAGTAACTGATTCTCCACCAGGAAATGTTCCTACTGACAAACAGACCTGGACCTTCTTCACAGCTGACAGAAAGCAGGAAGATACAAGGTTGCAAAGTCTTGTATGAGCCATGTTCCAGGATGTAGATAAATATCTATGTGGGGGCTTTCTTTTTATCGATCGATACTAAAACCGAATTATACATATACAGTACATATACATCACACACATAAAAAACATGACAAAATGCAAATACTACAATTTCAACAGAAAACACAAATTTATTTTATATATATTTATATATGAATTAGTATATGGCAAGGGATATGTACATGGTGTATCAGATGACAAAGTTAAGCCACCATGGTGCAGTCTGTTGATGTGTTTTATCTTCATATGGATGTGTGGAAGACAGATTTGGTCTACAGTACAGTATGTCAGCATTCCATTATATAATTAATTAAAAATAAATTGAAACAAATCAGGCCTTTACAGTATTACATAATAACTAGATGCAAACAACAGAATCACTTTTTAGAATAAAGATTTACAGAAAACAAAAATAAATTCATGTTTCACAGGGTTTAATTGGCATGGTAAAATGGCTCAACACATTTGATTTTTTTTATTATTGTAAAAAAATGAACTGCTTATTCATATACTAGCATCACTGAATTTACATTCACTACTCAATAACATTTAGAGTTGGTTTGATATTCACAAAAGTGTAATAATACAAATTCAAAAAGACTTGTCATGGCGTGGCAGACTAATAAAAAGAAAAAAACCAGTCCATTCCTTCATGCACACATAGCATTGAAGTAAGCCTATAGAGTCAAACTAAACAATAAAAGCTATTGCGTATATGGCTGTAAGAATATATTTATACTGCTACAGAATATAATCAGCAGGAAGAAAAACAAACCACAATGCCTCTACCCACAAACTTTAAAGGACCAGTAAACCTAAAACCCAAGTGCTGTAGGCTTTTATAACAAAATACAAGGACATTTCGGAACTAAATATGTTCAGGAGAATGGTTTTGCCAGACATAGCCGATTTCATGTTGTAATAAGTAATTTTATTGAATGACTGTCTCTAACATGTGCTCAGCCTATAGACATAGACATTAACATAAAAAGTTAAAACAAATCTTTATACTAAACATTATAAGCTTTGTCAAAGTAAAGAACTTCCATAGAAACATTTATGAATAATATTACTGGCTTCCATATGCAAAACATCCCTTGTTCAGGTTTACTGGCCCTTTTTTTTACATATCACAGAATGTTCTGTGCAGATGGCACGCAAAGCTATTTTATTTATGCAGCTATATGGTTTTTCTCCCTAGACCAGGGTGCACAATGAAATTGTAACTTCAAGTGTGAAAAAAAAGAAAACGGTGATAAAAAGTATCATTTTTAGTAGAAAGTATTTTTTTGTGTATGGAATTAAAGCAAAAGGTAGGGTATCTAGTATTCCAACCTAACTTTGTTATTTAATATGTGCTACCTGACCATTATTGTTTACACTCATTACACACAGTACACTATCTTACTAAACACAAAAATACAGATTTTGTGAAAATGACCCTGATTTATATTTTGACTTTGCATTTTTCTTTGCCATTTAATAAAAACCACCTATCACCCATTCATATTTAACCATACATAATTTGATAGATATTCTCTGTAAATATAAAATACCTATGATCTACTGAATACTACAAATTTGCACAACAGTTTCCAACATAATACAGTAGTTACAAGTTACTATCTCAAGTCAGCATACTGCATATTGAAGTGATAGTGCTTAAGAGATTTCTGTATTTCAGATAAAATATCATTTGAATTTCAATGGCCCTAAGCTAGTAATTTGTACTCTAGAACTAACTATGCCAGGACTAATCAAAGAAATATTTGTGCCTGGGTTGTCTACCACCAATACTCGACAAAACATTTAAAAAATATAAAAGTTTACATTTGAAATAATATAGCTTGGCAAAATTAGACATATCAAATGGTAGAATTAGAAAGTAAATGTCATGTTGTCTTCTCTGTAATTGAAAATTGTCTTTTTTCAGATCTTAAGGTGCGGCAGGGATGAACGTATGAAATATATTCCACACAAAAGCATTACACATAGAGACATTCTGTGCTCAAATAAACACTTGTGATGGGACACAAAGGAAGGATGCAGCTTGTCCAAGAGATACCATCCAGTTGTCTTGAGTGTTTACAGTTGAAGGCTTGCAAGGCTTAAAGTTAGCTATAAAAGAAAAAAAATCAAATAACTATTAGAATAACTAGTAATTATTTAGTGCACCATTCATTTACAAGTGGTGGAGAATTTTACGTGAACATGGGGGAAATGCTCTTTTTATAATAAAAAGTAAGGCCAGAAGTAGTAAAAGGACTCTGATGATGCATAGGCCTGGTTAGTATAGTTAAGCTAATAACTGTACAATTATTTCAAAGAAACCCACACAGGGAAAATATTTGTGGCTGATGTTGATGAATCTTTCAAAAAATACTGGCACTTTTTATTTTGTGCCTTTTAACTTGTTTTTTATTTTTTACAATATAATCTACAAGTCTGTACTAATTGTATTAGTATTCCTGTAGTTCATTGATGACCTATTGGACTACTACAGATTACTGACCTGTGTCTGCACCCTGGCCAGCTTTCTCTGCCTGGTTGTTGGGGAGTTGCCATGGATTTTTGCAGTTCCAATATCCTTTTCAGGCAGAGGAAACTGCAGGTCCCAGAAATGTTCTAATTTAAATAATGTGTTTACTTTAATAAGACTTGTAAATAGGATACACCAATACACATGTCTATATGTGTATGTGTCAATACAATTCTTACTATCACTTCATAAAAAAACAGTTTTGAAGAAATACAATGGCGGTAAACAGAAATAATTAAGAAGTTTTATTTTCCTATGTACAGCAGAAACAAATGGCACCTTAAGGGCTGATGTATCCTCCTAATGTTAAAATAAACCAGCCAAGTCCACTAACATGGATAAAGGGACTGCTCCAAAGAAACAAGTATTTCAATTATTGTGCCCCTGACTCAAACATGTAACTGCTTTTAGGACGAATCAGTTGTACTTGACACAATAAAGTAACACAAAACCAATACTGCATTACACTTCAATATTTAAGTAATAAATATATGACTGGGGAAAAAAGTAAGTGCAATTTTGAAATTTTGAGTTGCCAGCAGAACAGTAATAAATGGGATATCTTCCAATGGGGACCAATGTTCCAGTGACAACTGTAAAGAAGGGATTCCTAATACCACTACAAAGGATATCCTCTAAAATCCAATTGAAAAAGCCTGTGGTCTTGACTCTTCATGACTTTATCCATATTAGGGAAATCTTGGGGCTTTAAATATACTTTATGCTCCATTTACGCTCAAGAACTACCAAGTCAATTTCAGTAACTAGGGTATATAAATCATACAAAATGTTCAATTTCTTCATCAAAAAAGTACAGGCTTGTAATAGAGGTGCTGATGTGCCAATGACAAGCAAGGACAATTGGTTCTAAAGTAATATGACTTGACTGAAGACCAATCATAGTTTACAGCACCTTAAACATTATCACCACCTTGACTTTAAACAAGCTAGCAAACTTTGAAGTGAAAGGACCCTGATATAAACTCAAACTCCAGAACACAAAAAAATGCAAGGATAAAAACCATCTGTAATAAATCAGATTTAGTTTGATGTGTTTTAGGCAATAATTAAAAGATGGAATTTTGAATGTGGAGGCTTTCGAAATTTTGTATTTGGTTCCCTAAGCCCCAGTAACACATTTATTAAATGAATCCACTAAACTGGATACAGTCTTACTTGGGGATTGTTGGTGACCCAGAACGGTGAAAATGTACATTCTGCCACTTCCCATCACGACGATGCCACACTCTGGTCTCCTCAGATTGCATGGTCTTTGGCAATCCTGTGGAATCCATGTACTGTGTAAGACGTATATAGGCTATGCAGGCAGCATCTTCCCCAATCAAATGGACATGAGGGTTAAGTATGATGGTATGAATAGGCTTATTGCTCTTGGATAAAGCTAAAGGAAAAAAGAAAAACATTCATAAGGAAAACTAGAAAAACACACATGGCTGTGGAGCTGGTAAATATTTCACAAAGGAAGATGTAAATAGTTATAGACAGTTGCATTGCTCAGTACCTACATGCTCAGTTGTGGCTGAGGAGCCATTTTTAGTAGTTTAAGAAACTTTTTGACAATTGCAGAATGCAAGCTGTAATATCTAATATATCTTTATTTAACATGGATAATAGACTGGATAATAGATAATCAGGTTTTACAGTTTAAATAGGCTTTTTACTAATCTTCATGTCTTTGCAAGTTGTGATATTTTTTGTGTTCCCTTTACAGGTAAAGTAGTTTGAGGTGCTGTTTCTGGATGCAATGTGTTCCAGTCACAGTGAGCTGTAGCTGGGATGTGGTTGCTGCTAAAGGACTGGAAATGGCTCATTATGCAACCCCTGTCAACTGCACTACAAAGCATTTAATAAATGCTGTGGTAACTTCGAAAGATGATGGAATACTGGATGCTGAAATTATAGGAAAGCTTGGGAGTGGCCAACTACATGGTTTTGTACTGCACATGAGAAAATGCTTATTCCTTTTTTTATTTCACTTCCCTTTAGGTATTTTTTTTTTTTCAATTCCAGGGGTGCTTTAGAAGCTGCATCAACATTTATTTAAACCATGAAAAATAAAAGGTAAACACATAAATATTACCTACCATTCTCAAAGTAAAACCGATGGAAATCCATCCCTTCAACAAGGTTTCCAAGAGCTTCGGGCTCAAATGATGTGAGGCCAGGATCACAGATCTTCCTGTAAATAAATTAGGTTACTGGATATACTCCATATGTATTGGTTTAAGATAAACCATGGAAAAAAAATCTGTACTAAACTGTTCTGAACTAAAACGTTGGGTGTTAAATACAATCATGGTTTACAATTTACCACACAATTTAATCTTTAATCTTTTATTAAAATAAAAATGAGGTTGCATCAAGCAGAGTGGATACCAAGTAGATACCATTGCAAGCGTCTAGATAAGTATGGATTTTTTAAACCTTTTAGTCTAAAATCTAATAGCGGTCTCAGTATCTTCCCATAACAGATAATGTACAAAAATATACCCAATCTGTTTAAATTTATTTTTGTGATTGCTGCGATTTCACAGTTGTGAACCCTGAAGTGCTCACAACAGAGCATTTCTAGGATTGGGTCATGAGAAAGGGATTAGGTGTGCAATATCTCCTCCTTGGTCTCTGCTAGCCATCTTGAAAGTAAATCTAACTGTCGTGGAGTGCCTAAGGGAGTGGAAGGACCTGGAAACCATCTAGGGTTGGAGATCCGGCTATGTCTGTGACAGGCAAAGGCTGCTCCGATCGCTCTTGGCTGATAGCCCAATGCTGGTCAGTAAAGGGTCAGTCCATCTAAAGTTGGTATTTTATGTTTAGATCGAGTAATATATTTGAGCATTTTCCTGACTAACTGAATGGAAAAATATGGATTAGAAATTCCCAGTTATCATTTACAGTTCTCTTGGGCTCTATTTGAGAGATTTCTTTTTACCTAATGTTAAAACTGATCACGTTTTATTCAATCCAAAAACAACAAAGACATAAAAAATATTTTACTTATTAGAAGAGCGGTCCTGTCCCCAGTTTTTTCTTTACTTCAATTTTGTTTGTGTTGATTTTTCATCAACATATTTTGTTTGATTTAGAAATCCACACTGTATATGGAGGTGTATACTTTTGCATAGTAATAGGATACAGATCTTGGCAGCTGGATGTGAGTCTAAATTTATTTCGGAATATGTGTTGAATATAAATTTGGATTGAAGTTTAAAGCGTGACAAAAACGTGAGGGAATGTACCTGGTTTCCACACAGTAAGGAGACATTCACAAAATGTTTTATTCAGAGCTCTGTGTTTCAATGCATCAATGTGAGAGAAGTTTTTACCTTCATTGCTGGATGAGTTTGCTAGAGAAGATGTGTGTGTCAGGTAAGGAGTAGTATCAATTTGTTCTGGGGAGAACTGTGTATTAAAGCTCTAGAGAGTCCATTTCCTTACATATGAAGGAGAAAAGTTCTGTTTGGTATTTGAAAAATTTACATTTCTAATTCTAATAATATAAATCATAAATTCAATGTACAGAATGCAGTCCAAATAATCAAATCTCCTCACAACCGCTGCTCTTTATACATGGCTGATATGTGAAATGAAACCTGTGCGCTACTGTCCAGGCACTGGACCAACTTCTTCATTCTAAACTAAAATCTCTTAACTATAACAGGGTGAGAATGGGACATTTGGGAACTATTAAATGTCTGTTTGATGGGCAATAAATATCTGCAACTTTTACATTTATACATTGATTTAGATTGCAAACAAACTGTAAATGTAAGACTAACATATAAGTACAATCTAAACTATGGCTTTCAATCAGCACAATTGAATTTATTAACCAATAAATAAGAAAAATATACATTTAGGGTACAATTGCTGATTAGTGTGCTAGTACTTAAAGTGACCCTTTCATCCATATCAATTTCAAAATTAGGCTCTTATTTGAAAAGAATATAAATTACTTTCGTGCTGCCCACAAAGGAGAATAAAAATCTTTCAGGAGTCAACTCCCCAGCAGCAAAGTCCGCTGGAAAACAAACAGTTTTAGGAGTGTCAATCCTCTTTGTCCCTTGCTGGTCTCACTGGTTTCTTCCACTGAACTTCAGTATCCTGAAGTAATGGTGGAGGGTACTTATGAGTACAGGACCTCAATATTATAGGAAATCAATATTATTAGAAATTTTGTTTTCCCATAAGACTTTTGCTTGGATACAAACCGATGCTCCAAAGCATGAACAAAGGGAAAGTAGCTTTATACATATTTTACCCAGGTAACAGTTTTTTTTTTTTTAATCCTAGTTGATAAAAGACGCAAACATTTCTTCTAGCCTTGCAGAAGTGTATAAAGCTTCGAACACACTTGCAATAATTATCATTGGAAACTAATGACTAACGACCGATCGTCCGATAATCGTTAACAAAAAAGTGAACAACGACGCCTATGAACGAGGATTGTCACTGGAAACTAACGACCGCCCCGGCTGATCTGATTGAGCGACTATCGTTCACTATCTATTGTGTGTACGGTCATTCAGTGATTGTGGATAGTTCTGCAGTACATTTCTCCTTTATGTCACTTCACGCATCGGTTAAACAAACGTTTCTAGCGTCTGTACACTATTGGTGGATTATATTTGAACGAACCTATTGCTACAACATGTACAGAATTGTGCACAATACGATCGTTCAAAATAATCGTGCATAATTGTAAGTCATTCGTTTTCTAACGATAGTTATAGCAAGTGTGTACCTAGCTTTAGAGATGTAGAATGATCAAAGACACTAACTAATCACTAGATTACAATGATACTGTTAGCAGGGAGCCATCACTGGTATCATGAAGAGTTGCCGGGTGATAGCTTGACCCTTTCATGCAACCTGGGCTTTTAGGACAAGAAAATACTAGGGATTATGTGGCTGAGAGCTATATCATTCACAATTAACATGAATTGTGAATTCTGTTTGCTGTGACATATTGTATCTAGGAAATAGCCCTTAAGAATAAGAAATCTTTATAGGACAAATTCAAATGTCCCTAAAAGGATTGTGTATTAGGTAACTTACGTATAGGCCTCAAAATCTCCATTATTGATAGCTTCAATTAGTTGTTCTGTAACTTTGATGATTTCCTGCTTGCGAGCTATAAAATAAAAATGTCCTTAATCATGAGGCAAAGATAACAGTACATATTAACACAGTTATAACTTTACATTTCCAGTGTTAACTTTTAAGGATGCAAATAATTTACATTCAACTCCTAAATAACATACATTTCTAAACTGACTGCTTAGAAATAACAATTGTGTATGCAGCACTTATAGTGCTTGATCAAGTGCATTAAAAACATGTTCTATGTCAGCTAATAAAAGGCACTTTAAAAAAGTAGAAGTGATTTTCATACTCAACAACGTTGCAATCTAAAATAAGCAGTGATTACAACTAATGCAACCTCTTACTTCTCGCAACAGCAGAGACGGGACTGAACATATGTAGCAAACACTAGCAGGTTTATTCAGTAAGGCAAAGCAAATGAACCCAAAGAAACCTATTGCCATTATCCTGCAGTTATCTGCTTTTGTAAACTAAAATCCAGTTACTACAAATTATTACCCATTGCATTTTTGTTTTGGTATTAGCGTTGAAAAGATCTGGATATGACCATCAGCCTTCAGCATTAGAGAGAAATAGATACCACTGATGTACTGGTGAAAATGCATATGGCAAGATTCATAATTCTGACAGACTGCTATAAGGTAAAGCACATTTAACATTGCTGCCTTGTGCACTGTCTCACTAAACAAGCCTATGTATTTTTACAGAACCTGCACTATGCAAAAAAGATTATGGCTTGCAAAATAGTCAAAGGATTGTGACCAAGGCTAGAAGGGAAGGTCTGTTATCTCGGATTCATTGGCTGCTTCTTTGCTTCTTCTTTCCTGTCACCGAGATGCTTGTACACAAAATGCGGTGCAAGAAGAACCAGGAAGGTACAGGCAGCAATACAAACAGTTATAAATCCTAACCCCATTCTACTCAATTTAAAATGTGATCTTATCTTTGTCCCAACCACTTCCCCACCACTGCCTAATGGCAGGAATTGAGGGGAAATCCATCAAATAGGGCCACAAATCGCAATAAAAACAAACTCAATTCTACTTAAAGCATGATGCCGTAATGTGGTTAAGGTATACAACCCTTTAGCAAAGTAAAAAACAAATAAATGCAAGGTAATACAAAAAGAAAAATCAACCCCAATAAATATTTTTGGCTTAACTTGGGCTTTAACAGTGAAAATACACAATAAATGAAAAATGGTGATGCTTTAATTTTCTGATGCATGTGAAAAGTAAAATCAGATGGTTTTATGCACTTTTACTACTAACTTTTATTTTAAGCCTAATTACTGGACAACTTCTAGGCTCAGACAACCTGCTTCTGATCTACTCTATACCAGCCATACCTACACTCTTTAATATGTCCAGCACAGGCAAATTAGGGAAGGTTTGCTTTTGTGTTCTTAATTCATAAAAAATTAAATATATAAACACTATGTGTTCTTCTACCAGGAGGAGAAGCATTACAGTTTCCTTTGACCTTTTCTGAAAACTTTGCTGTTCATCGATATTAACAGTTTAAACTGAAAATTCCACACCCAAGTAAATAAGTCATAGCAGCGGCTCATTCCCTTTACCTTTCAATCTCCATGGGTAAAAAGCAATGTGTTCTAATAAAGGAAAGGTGTGGACTGCTGTGGTGCCTTTGTGTACAGGGAATCTTTTGTCATGCATACCATGCTCATTTGTGAAAAAAAATATATACTTATGTCTGTTGAAAATAGACACAAACGCCGCAAAAACAAAATTGACCCAAATCCTTGTAATTTGTTTTTTTTTGTTCATTTAACGCTACATAAGAAAAAGGAAATACACATGTGTTAGTTGTCCCTTTAGTTTGCCAGATAAATGGTTGGTTTTGGTAAGTTTTGCTCTACTAAAACTACCCAATGTTTCGCTTGAAAGGATTTGTTTAAAACCCAACTAAACCTAAAATCAAACACAGATTCACCATGAGAGCATATTCAACCTAATTTTTTATGTAAGTGTTCCTTTAACATCAAGAAATAAACTCCAAAAATAGGGCAATATGCATAGCCTGGGTCTAGAATAAGGGAGGAGAGAACTCCTGCAACAATTTAAAACCAGCACACAGCAATGTGCAGTAAATGTGATATCATATATTGGGTAACCTTGTAATAGATTTTTTTTTTATTGCGATTTTGCCCTGGAAGTCACTGATAATGAATGACAGGGTAGACAAAAGGAGCCTCTTCTTCAAAAGAGAAAAAAGAAAATGCTCATCTCATGCATGCACAGTGAGATCGTCACTCTTTCCCCCCTAGCTAATTATTCAGTTTGCTAAGAGAACAGCCTATATTTCTATAGTAAATTAACCCCAAATATTAGGTCAGAAAAATTCCTTGTTTAAATCAGTGGAATTACATTCACTGACAACTTTTCTTACACAGTGTAAGATGCATCAAACTGAAGTAAAAACTGTATAATTCCTAATAACCCCCCCCCCCCCCCCGCCACCGCTTGATCTGTACAGAGATAACTTATAAAGTACTGTGGCCTGTTAAGGCACTGGCTATACGTGATCACTGACCCTATGGTGCAGGTTTCTGGACTTACACTGCACAGATGAAAGGTTGCCCTGAGAAGGGTCAGATTCATTCGAGTGACTCTTTGAGTTTGTGTTTTCTGTGCACTTTGCTGCTGAATTGATGGAAAGAAACACAACATATGAACAAATGAAAATGAAGATGTACAGAGAAACCAGAATCTTCAGCAAGTACTGGCAGCAGGTGCGACCACTGGGGCACTCAAAGGATGGCGACCAGCATGATGATGAAGAGGAAGGAACAGTAGACAAAGAGGAGGAGGAGCAGCAGCGGGAAGACTGATGAGCTGAAAAGAAGCCCCTCCTGCTACCCTCCACTGTGTAGGCTGTACTTTAGGCATGCAAGAATGAAAAAGAAAAAGAACAAATGATATGAAAGACAAAACAAAGATATGAAATGAGAACAAGCAGAAAACAAAATGCATTGACAGAAAGGTTAAGAAAGAAAATAACAAAGCTTCTGTTCAGATGTAAGTGCTAACCCCATACTATAATATTGAGAAAATAAAACAAAGTAGTGTTTCCTGAAATCCGTGCCTGTACATAATGGTTAGTCAAAGAATAGATGGTACAATAATTAAAGTTTAAGTTTTACATTCTGTACACATTGCACATGCTATGGACACCCAAAAGTACACAGGGTAAATGTAATGCTGCCTTTCCTTCCAGCTGCACCCCCTTCTCACATTTGGCAGCAATTTCCTCCTGTGAAGATTACAGCCATGAGGTGGTGTGTAAACACATAAGCTACTACTGCTAATATGCCACACAAAGGGGTTGCTTTACCAAAAGAGTTTAGGCTTTCCTTAGCAAAGTGAAATATCACACTGCATGGAATCATTCATCTAGCTTAGTGAATAGTGGATATATATTTATATATAATGTATAATTATAAACAGATGGGATAGTATTTCAGTACTTCGCTTATTTGGAGGCCTTTATGTGAGCAAAATCTATGATGAGATAAGTATGTAGAACTAACTGGCAAATAGCATTAGAAGGATAGTCCATGTATTTCTTCCATGTCAGGCTTCATTTAAAACATATGCTAATCCCAACACTGAATTTATTTGCACCCTTTTGGTCTTATCTGTATGCACAATTGAATTTGTTTTCTTCAGATTTTAAGTTGCATTAAAACTATTGATCATGCTATAAATCTTGTGAGAATAGAGGTAGTCCCCGGGTTACATACAAGATAGGGACTGTAGGTTTGTTCTTAAGTTGAATTTGTATGTAAGTCGGAACAGGTACATTATTTTATCAAATGCAATTAGGACAGATGTGTGTCTCAACATAATATATTATGAAGCATGGTGTCAGTTACTGTAAAAAATCCTCACTGTGAGTTAATCACAAACAAAGAAAAAAAAAAAATCCTTATGGAGCCTAGACATTCATTAACTTTTGGATCAAGCTGTGCTTTGATATGCAAAAAGAAACAACTGCAGAGTTTGTCTTGGTCATCAAAGAGTTACAAGAGGCTGCAGAAAGAGCTCACCTCCCCTAAGATCACCCAAAACCTCAGCTGTGTTTAACATAAGATTCATCTGCAAGTCATGCAAACTGCCCCCAAGCCTCCATACTGCACAGAGCAAGCAGGGAAGCCCGTTTGTATCTAGAAATCGTCTGTATGTCAGATGTCCTTAACCTGGGGACTACCTGTTTATCTTTCTGTGCACTCTGGTCATGCTTCACCGTTATTACTAAGCACTGTTCCCAGCTCTCTGTGGACTACAGGCCAAGTCTTATGTTACAGAAAAGCAGAGAGAGGGAAGAATTCTGTAATTTAAACAAAGTTTTGGTCCCACTGAAACCCTATTACAAGAAGTGTGTTAACAAGATTACCAAGGTAAAATAAAGGAAAAAAATTAGAGAAACCTAATGCATCCACCAAATTTAAAGACTTTAAAGCTACAATATAATTACCACCATGATTCCTTTAGTTTAGACATACTTTACATGGAATGTAAAATGTTTTTTATTACTTGATGTAATGTTTACAATTTCAAATAGCTTTTATTATTTAAAAAAATATTAAATAGTGCATATATAAAAGTATAAATATTGTAAAGCTAAATTATGCTGTACGATATACTCATGCTACATCATATACAATCATGCTTATAATTTACTTTATAAAGCAAACAATTTTCTTATGAACTTGTGAACTTAAGTTCACAAAAAAATTAAAACAAATTGCTTTCAAAGTAATTACTGCTAAATTAAATTAAGCCTGATTTAAAAAATATATATATTGATGTTTGCTAGTGTTTAGATGGTGGCTGTATTAGTTCCCTTTTCCAGGCTTATTTTTCAGCAAGTACAGAAAATACATGTTGATACTGCTAGAAATCCACTATTCTTGTACATGGACATAGAGCTGAAATTTCAGGCAATGATATCTATTTCTCAGCTGTGAACTGCAAAACCTTGATGTAATGGAGAGGAGAGGAAAGTGTTTGTAGTCCAAATCAAAAGAGCAGCTAAGGGCAAGACGTGTATTACTTACAGGATCACCAGGTTAGAAAAAAAATATTAGTGCAACCACTACATCTAAGGACTTGTAAGCTGCACATAATGATTTGTATGTTTTAAAACCTTTAGGACACATCATCCGAGTAACTTGAACATAAAGAAGTAATACAAAACAAAATATACAGAGACGCAAAGCCTGGTATTTGAAATATCTAGAAAAAGACACTGGCATCTGAACAGAAGTGTATATGAAATTAAAAATGCTGCTACAGGAACATAAACTTTATAAAATATAAAAGAGATGCTACTGTGAGAAATAGGTTATTTTGTTCATGACAAAAGTTAGAAGTTAGAATTAAATGTGATGTTAATTTTCTCCAACAGTCATGTATATGTAAGCGCATTACTGCAAGTGGAGCTTGTAAGTTATAGCAACTTCAGAGCAAATACACCACCATAAAATCCACTACAGACATTTTGTATTAAAACAGAAATCAGAGAAATCAGAAGAGGAGTAAATTAGAAAGTGAAATACAAAGTTAAAAATCCCTGACATGCTGATGATTCCAAACATGCTCTTAGTAAGTCCTTGAAATGCACAATGTTAAGGAAGACAGCAACAGTTTGAAAATGCTTTTCTTGCTACAGTATTTACAATTAAAAATAAGATACCAGTTACAACCTTTTGCAATGCATTTCGGACTTCTGGATACATTTTCCAAATACAGAACACCTTGGCAGTGTAAAGTAGCGTTCATATCCTCGATTTATAGCTTACCTTTTACATCTTCATCTTCAATGGTGGTATTTGAGCTCTCTGTTGACTCCTGCAGAGAAGCAAACAAGCAATGAGGACAAGAGAACTTAGTGAAGTGGAAACTGCAAGATCTAATGCTACAGAAAGCAGACAGTGACACGGAGTCTCTAGTAACTGCCAAAATGTCATGACTATACTGGGAGGCTAAAAGACAACCTCTAACAGATTCCTAGTTTTACTATTTTATTTCTAGACTACATAATGGAGATGTAATGCACAAAGCCATAAGACAAACATCCCTCATACAGGTCAGGTTAAATATTCTCTGGGGCTGAAGTTATCAGCAAGGCTTAGATTTTACCGATTGCTATTTTATTCAATTTAGTCTGTTGACAGATACTGGTACTTTATGGCTTCCTACTCCTCCCCTTTTCACACCAAGAAACACACATTTAGGCAAACCAAACATGGACAATTATGCAAGAAAAAAAAACATGTTGATGATTTTATGGTGCCTGCATCTCTGACTGTCATGGATTTATAATGAGTCTTAGAAACCGATGTTCCAGGCACAAAAATTTAGCCTAAACAATATATATTGCAAATAACACAAATACAGTGTTTAAATTTAACACCAACTGACACAAACAAAACCACAAAACATTCACTTGAATGTATATCTTTTGACCATAGACAAATCACGTAATTTCAGATAACAAATATGGCACATTCATTGGAAAATATGAGATACTACTAGCTTAAATCACTCACAATGCAGTTTTTTAAATTTAAGTTTTAAGTTATTTAAATGCCAATGGATTTGCCATAAAGCAACTGTATCTTGACAGGGTTTCTTCTTAATTCACCAATGGATTCATGACACTGCCTTTTGGAAACTGTTTTGGTTTTGACTTTATGAATCAACCAAATCTTTTTACAGTAATAAAGTTGGCAACAAAAACTCATATACTTTTGATACTAGACTTTGCTGTATTATGACACTAGCTGCATCAATGCTTTAGACACCTTAAAGCAAACCATCACAATGACTTGTATGGGAAAACACACTACATATTCATATGGGGTATGTTATGTTATGAGATAGGTTTTTTTACAAAAGCACAACTATATAGATTGCAGAGAACAATATATGTTACACAAGAGATTGATTTTGCATAACTCATCACAAATGTACAAAGCAACCGAGCAAAGAGAATTTACACACAAAACGCCTGTCAACTTAGTGACCAAATAGGGTTTACCTTTAACCTTTCCTAAGGTTTCTAAACAGCGCATATTATGTTACAGAGATTGAAAACCCCTTAGCACATCATTTCTATAATCACTCATCTCTTCACCCTTACAGTACCTGATTAACTGTTAGTGATATTCGGATTGTGGGAATAATATAGTTAAATATAGATAACAATAACAGCAGCAACAAAACACATAACAAAGATTATAGGCAAAGCTATAAAACATGCTAGATTATTCTCCCCTCAGATCAAATAGTAATTGCCTCAGGTGGAAATCTACCATTTGTAAAGTAGTCCCCTGATCTCGTTCATCAAGCTGTCCTGGCTGATCAATGAAAAACAAGTGAGGACGACTGCTGTACTTCCCTACGGAAGAAAGAATGAAGGGATGCCACTTGCTTGTCCTTCCCACTCTTCTTACATAAAACAGAACATCGCTGTGCGTACAAAGCTCACTTGCTTTCCTATTACTGAATATGATCACAAAAGATTGTTTCCAGTTAAATAAATCTAACGTGTGTCTTACTAATGTTACTGCATATAACTTTAGGCTCCCAATTTCCAAGGTAACACATGGAACAACATAACTTTACATTAACTGCCATGGCCCTATAATTAAAAGAATGTGTATGGCAATCACCAATATAATATGACATTTAAGACATACTTTATCACCCGGTCGAGACAATTCGTTCGAATAACTTTTTTTAAATTTCTTTAAATTTGCTTAAAATATATATAATATTTATTGCACAACTGTAACAATTAATCTGGTCCAAGAATCAGTTCTTTAGGAAATAATCCTAAAGAACCTGTCTAAAGTTGGCCATTCAAAAGCTCATAACAATGAATGTATATGGATAACAAATAGCAGTAGTCGAACAGGGATAATTAGATCTACTGAAAGTTAGAGCAGTAGGAATTAGATATACAAAACAATATTTATGCAACTGTGAAGTGTGTATCGTCTTTTTGTTTAAATGATTTCAGTTATGATTATACAGAGAAATATACCTTAAAAATTATTTATCACCTAAAACACCCAATACAATAAATGTATAATATTACATATATAACGTATATATATATATATATATATATATATATATATATATATAGACATACACGCACACACACACACAATTGAACAAATTGCTATACAGCAATAACCTAACTACTGGAAGATGGTGCAAGCGTTCATGTTAATGATTGTAATGATTGTCTTGCATTTCTTATCAAAATTGTTTAAAACACACTTAGTATGGATCGTGATAAGGACAAAACAGACTGCTGCTTGAAAACATGCCCATGCACAGCTAACAACAGGGTATCCTAACATTTTATATAGGCATACTTGGTAAGCCCAAATCAGTGCGGAGGCAAAACGTGTATAGAGTACATTTCACTGCCATTACGACTGTTCCTCAAACTAAACATATTAAAATTTTCGGTATTGGAGTTGAAGCCAGGGTAAAATACAATTAAAAGGTTAAAAAATCTCATTTTATTTATAGACTTCTGATGCATCTCTATCAGTGTCTTCTCAATATGGTGTACCAACTGTTTCAAGCAGTTTAACACTTTTCAGCAGTATTCTGTAGGTACACACTGAATCAAGGTGTTTCTATAAAGTCATAATTGTTTATAATATTAAAATGTGAAATAACAATTTTCTTTGTTCACACATTAAAGCTGAACTCCAGGCATTATAAAAATTAACAAAAAAAATCGCTTAAAGCTCAACTAAACCCTATAACTACAGAAGGTAAATTTTTACCAACAATCAGGTTGATAAGTGAATACAAACAGCATATAAAAGCAAAGTGGTGGACTGTATATCTATTTCATGGGCCAAATATGCTTAAACATTGCAAGCCAGCAGTGTTTCTCGACCTTTTTAATCCAGGGGGACCCGTTGAAAAAGCTTTCAGGTTTTCTGGAAACCCCAGTTAAAAAAAAAAAACAGTTTTATTGTTTGACACTGATTACAACCCCCTAAGCGAGTATGCAGTTAAAGAGGAACTACCTTTGAGAACCATCGATTAGGCAGGTGGTTATTGTAGAAAGGGACAGGTGATGTCTATTCTGCAATAACCCCTCCCTTAAACTCTGCTTTAAAACGTTGAAATTGTACTTTTTCCTTAGAGATCTAGGCCCTGGAGTTCTCGTTGTAATTGGCATGCAAAGTATCATCATGATACAATCAAAGGATCAAGAGAGGCTCTTTAAGGCATTAGAAAAAAGGTTGTGTATGTTTCAGAACCTGACAAATGATTTCAAATATATGAATAATATATGAAATATATGAAATCAGTACAGGTAGTGCCCAAGTTAAGGACATGAGACATACGGACGACTCCAAGATATTAATGGGGCCTCACTGCTCATTCGTGTGCAGGATAGAGGCTTGATGGGGGGACTTGCATGACTTACAGAAGAAGTCTTTTGCTGTTCCGCAGCCTCTTGTAACACTTTAATGACCAAGAAAAACTCTGCAGATGTTTCTTTTAGCATATCAAAGCACAGCTTGCTCAAGAAGTTAATGAATGTCTAGGCTCCAGTACAAGACTATAGTTTCCCATTTAACAAAGGCAATGACCAGGACATCTGAAAAAAATGTAATCCGGACCAGTAAATCAAAGCTTAGTTAGGTTGCGGTAACAGTAGATATATTTGGCACAAACTAAAGACAGCATGTAAAGAAAAGAACCTCAATACAACTGTGAAATATGTGTGGTCATGGTTTGGGGGTTGCTTATCCACTCCAGGGCCCGGCAGCATAAAGTGTGCCTAATGAATATGAGGGAATGAGAATCTGTCCAAACACAAACTAATCCAAAACTAAATCCAAACTAATTAAAGGCTCAAAAAGATGGAAAGGAGGGTTTTCAACTGATCTGGTCAAAGCCCTAAATTGGGCTTGGGAATACCATGGGCATGGGGTTATAAACACTATGCAAAATGCTTGCAAGAAGTAATTCTCAGCTCAGCATTCTTCTTTTTTCCCCAAAGTACCCATAACATCCATTGATATTTTTGTCAAATAAGGAAAATGTTCCTTGCTTTTTTATCATCTTGGTTTGAATAAAGGTATATTGCCTACCTGTTCTAATATGTTAAAATATATACACTTTCTTGGGATGAACCAGGAAACAGAACAAGGTTTTTATTATATATATATATATATATATATATATATATATATATATA